>NC_022015.1:30136458-30154391 GCF_000317375.1 Microtus ochrogaster
TGCGAGCCCCGCCGCTGCCGAGCGCCACCGAGCGCCGCCACCGCCCCCGGCCACGCGCCACGGCTCCTCGAGCCCAGCCGCAGCCGAGGAAGTTACCTCCCGCCCAAATAAATCTCGCAAAGAAACGAGCGCAGCTAGTGCATAAGTGCCGCTTGGCCCGTTATACCTGCCCACAAGACCTGCCACACAGTCAAAACACCATGGGCCGGAGGAGGAGCGCCCCAAGTCGCCCACAAGCATACAATAAATGCCAGGGCAGCACTAGCCTGGGTCGTCCCAAAGGGAACAGAAGGAAGAGGCTGGAAGAGCGCACGGGAGGGATTCCAGGAGAGGGAGGAACAACAACAGACTGGGGAAAGAGGGTGCCTAGACCCCCTCCTGTGGCTGCACACACCCTGCTGCCACCAGGGCAAGAGGAGCAGCTCAGTATGATTTCTAGGCAGACCTAAGGCTGCTGCAGGGCCAGTGTGCCCACATCTGAGCCCGGCTGGGTTTCCCATACTTTCTACCCAGGCAGAGCCTGCTGAGTGCGGGGCCCGGGGTCCACGTCGGAGACAGGTTCTTTCAGATGTCCCCTCTCCCTCCGAAGGCCAAGAGAGTTTCAGGCCCCTGGCCTGTCCTTGGGCGCGGCAGTGACAAAGAAGGCTGGGCCCTCTTTGGGCTGAGGGAAAGAGCGCTCTCCGGCCACCCGGAGCTAGTGTCCAGCCTGTTACACGCTCTGAGCAGTAGCCAGATCTCCCCAGCTCCAACCGCCTGAAAAGCAGAGCAGATGCGGTAGGCGCCAGGGACCCTGCCCTCTGCGCAGCCCGGCCTGGGTGAGCGCGCGTCTTGCGGCTCCCCGATCTGATTTCGAGGAACCAGGAGGGCAGCTGGGAATCCGGCAGCGGCCCTGATTCGGTTCCCAGACGCCCGACCCGCCCAAAGGAGCACTGTGCGACGAGGGACAGAAACCCAAGGGACGAACTGGAGATGTCCCAGGCTCTTTCCTGCCACGAAAAATAAGGCCCTTCTGGTTTTAAAAGAAGAAGAAAAAAAGAAAAGGTTTCTGGGCGCAAGTGTCGCAGGGCAGCCACTTCCCGCCGGTCCTGGGGTAGCTCTTCCTTTTTTGTGAATTGGTGGCGTGTGTACGTTAATATTTTAATTAATCGGGAAAATCGAAGTCCTATTTGCGTTATCTGGGGAGCCCCCACATGCCACTTGGAAGGGGTGAGAGAAAAGATGTGCTGGAAAGCAATCTATTTTGCTGGTGTTGGGGGTTAATGACTATTGCCAAAGATAAGTGAATTATCAAAGCTGTTGCGCCAGTCCCATCTCAAAATCCATTACGGGGCCGGCCGTCTAATTAAATACGTAAGTATAATAAAATCATATTTTATGACTATTTGAGGGTAATGAGATTAGTCTTTAGAAGCGATCGCCACATATTAAAAATGCCACTGTCTATAGAATGTTAATAACCTTAAATCAAAGTGTATGGAAACTCCTCACGATAAATTAAAAGAAAATTTCTGTATTCCTAATAAGCCCGTCGTTTTCCACTCACAGCAGACCCCCATGCAAAAGGCAACACTTTTCTTCTGGAAAGACAACACAGAATAAAGTTGGTCATGGGTGGAGGTTGAGGTTGAGAGACGCTTTGTCTCTGTGTGTTCCAAGGCTTGGGGACTCACACAGGGTGATCGACAGGGCCAGCATCAATGACAGAATATGCTAAGTGCCTTTTTAGGCAGAGATGAAGTTGGGAAAGGGATACAATGCTTGCTTTGTAGCACACTTCCTAAAATGTCCAGCCTGAACTGTAGGTGCCCGTCCTTGCGCTAAGGCAAGTGTCATGCTTAAAATCATTTACAGTATCTTTAATTCAGATTACACGCGCCAAGGCGATTTAAATCTGATTACCAAATTAGAAGGTTTAAAAACAAATCCTTCTAAATCTGATACTGTTGACTAAAGAGGGGGAGAGAAAGTTCCATAAGCCCATCACATAAGGTAACGATCCTGCCCCAGAAAGAAAGGGGGTTTTAAACCTTTTTGACAACAAATGCAGCTGCCCCGCTATTTTGGACGATATTAAGCGAAAATGAATGCAAATCTGTGTTCGGCAGCCATCTGGCCCGAAATGGGGGAATCAGCTGTCTCACAACAGGCTCGGAGGCTGAATCCATTTCAGCTCATTTTCTACATCATCTGGTCGCGCACCCAAAGCGTGGAAAATACGGTCTTTATCATTCACCAACTTTATCTTTTTTGTCACTCTACTGCTGGCTCTGAGCTGTGAGCACAAGGTCTCGCCGTCCAGGCAGGGTCTCCACCCTAGCCTGCTGCAGAGGAGCCTGGGTGGGCAGCCCCCACCCCATGCCACCCCCAGATTTTCGATTTGATGGGCAGCGAGGGACAGAGCACCTAAGCCAGGCGGTGGGGGAGGGGCTGCCGGTCAAAATCCCCAGAGCCTTCCGAGGTGTTGGGAGCACCTCCCTCAGGAGCCCCGCCCACACCTCGCAGTTTCTAGGAGAGCTAAGAAGCCAGAGTCCAAGAGGAGAGCACCGGAGAACTGACTCGTACTTTGGAAGTTGTGCAGACCCGCGCCGGCCAGTGACCTAACCCATTCTCCCAGGCAGCTCCTAAGGGTTAGACGGGGGCGTCCAGGGACCCAGTTGGGAAGGACCCAACCTTTACCGTGGGCCCTGCGGGCCGCGACTGCGGCAGCGATCACTCCGGGCCCCGAGCCCAACGCGATTTGCACGGGTGGCCCTAGAGCTGCCGCCGCGCCGCCGCCTCCTTGGAGGGTGGGAAGTATTCCTTTTGTGCGGATTTACGGGGAGAGGCTTCAATGAGCCCCCTCACATTTGCATTTAAATAGCAGCATCAAGCGCTTCGCGTGCCACACACCAGTGGGCTCCCAGATGTCAAGCCGGAGTCAGTCAGATGGCCAGTGCCCAGCTGTCCTCCCTACGTCGTGCCGTGCCGGAGCAGGCAGTGACCTTAAAGAGACAGCG
This sequence comes from Microtus ochrogaster, assembly GCF_000317375.1. Taxonomy (NCBI): domain Eukaryota; kingdom Metazoa; phylum Chordata; class Mammalia; order Rodentia; family Cricetidae; genus Microtus; species Microtus ochrogaster. The sequence goes on from NC_022015.1 coordinate 30,139,455, forward strand.
CTCACCGCCCCTAGAGCCCGGCTCCGGGTGCCGCTTGAAAGGCAGCCCTTGAGTCACACTGTCTTTTGGGCATCACCTGAAATCTGGAGAATGGTCCAACCTCCCAGGACCTGCATCCAGGCCCACTTGGTGCTGACTGTCCTAGCCGCTGCGCTCCACTAGGTCCTCATCCCCTGCCCACCGGCGGTTCAGTGTGCGCCAGGAAGGCATATCCCATACAACTCTATTTATTCCCTGCCCCCACTTCGGTGTGGGGCAGGGCCTGAAAAGGGAGTTGCTGGGGGGGGGGGGGCGGCGGATGGCCTGGTTCTGACCTCTGATCCACCTCCTTGAATTTTTCACCAAATTATATCCTAGGGCACTAGGGATACAGAAGATCAGGTGGGGCAGAGGCAGCACCTACCCAGTGCCCAGGGCGCCCTGTCTGTGCCCTCTCTTGCTCTACTGGCCGCCCAGAGTACCCACCAACCTCCCAACCATCCTTCCAAAAGCAATAAACTCAATTTCTGGAGTTGAGAAACCCCAGCCAGAAATTCCTGGAAGCAGAAGGCCCTGGAGTATCAGAGTACACAAGCTCCAGGGGGAGCGGCGCCTTCACGGGGTACAGGGCCACAGGCCCAAGCTACCTGGAGCCTTCGGTTTTTTGAAAGGGTGAGGAGCAATGAGCCCAAGTCCCGCAGTTTTGTGTCCACACCACCAGGGTTGAATTTCAGGAGCTACCCACTGCCATATCCTCGGTGCCCCAGGGCGGACTATGCAGTCACTGGGCCTTCAGCCTTTCCCTAGCCTGGTGGGGTGGGGGTGGGGGGTCAGGAGCTCATCTCAGGCTGAGTCTTGCAAAGAACTCCAAAACGGAGAACAGGGTTGGCGCTGTGCCCGGGGATAGGAGGCCAGAAAGGCTGGAAGAGGAGCACCAAGAAGATCTCTTGCACCATTGACAGGGTGGAACTGCCACCCGCATCGACTCAAGCTGACTGCCTTGGGTAGGCTAGGCCTTGCGGCCCCTAACGGAAGCCGAAGTTCTACCTAATGGCACAGGGTCACTTTGGCTGGTAAACAGAGGAAGAAGACAAGCAAGGGCTCCTTACATGGGCCATTGCAACCTGTTTAACTAAACAGCAAGAGAAGCTGGTCCAGATTCGGTTCTTTCGGGGATCAGAGACTATTCCTTCGCCTCTCTCCAAGAAAAAAAATGCAAGCCAATGGGCCTTTGGCAGTTAGAACCAAAGCCGGGCGGTGCACCCCGCCTGCCTTTGAAGGCAAATAACTGCGCGTCTAGTACCTGGCACATGGGGCACCACTTACACCTCTCCCCTGACCTAGAAGGCAGGGAGCCGGGTGGGGAGTTCATGAGGAAAAAAAGGCAAAAACTTGAGGGTCGTAGGCTCCTGTTTTCCGTGCCGCCTCCTCCCACAATATTTATTCCAAATAGCTAAGGTTCCCAAATCCCGACCCCGGGTACAGAAGAATTCTCCGAGTGAAAACGTGCAGGCGCCTCCGCAGGAGGCGACCAAGTTTGACAAACAGCGCCTCCTGGGGTGGGGAAAGCGGAGTGCTGCGGAGCCGAGAGGAGAGCCAGAGCGCCCACCCGCCTCGGGACTGGTGGCCCCTTCCGCCTCTGCTGGGGTCCCTGACTCCTGGGCATCCAGCGCACCTAGGCCTTGAAGAACTGATCATCTCGGGGACGAGTAGAAACCACCACGCGCGGGCTAGTCCTAATTGCTGCCCGTGTGTGTCCGTTTTCTGGAGCCACCCGGAGCAGGGCACCTGGCCTGCGCTGGGAGCTTCACGCGCACTCCCTAGCTGGAGAGAAAGGTGTACTTCAAGTGATCCTGTGGGGAGCGGTGGACATGACAATGAACTAGCTCAACCATCTCGCTGGAAAGTCCCAAGATTCTTCAAATGGGGCCGAAAAGAGCCGGTGTACGCCTGGGCTCCAGCAGCATGCGAAATGAGAAGGCAAACACTTGATTATTGTCTCTCTGTCCTTACTATTTTCCCCCTTGGCTCCTTTGGTCACTTTGGCTGACCCTACAGTTCAGATTGAGCCCTAGGGGCTCTTCAGTCACACAGAGAATCCCAAATGAAACATGCGCAAGCTTGAGTTTCTCCCATCGCACCTTACAACCTTAAAGGTCGCCTCTCCGCAAAAAATGCTCTGGAGGAGCAACTGAGCTTTGAAAGACAGCTGGTGTGTGATGGGGTCTCTCAGACTCTAAAAGGAGCAGCGGTTTAGCAACAAGCTGGGATTTCCCTAGCTCTGTTCAGCTGCGTCCTGAAGGCGGTCCTGCAGGATGCACCAGAATGAGCGCTTGGGACACGAAGTCCACGCTGCCCGCCAACTTACAAAGCAAACTTTCCCCAGAGAAGTTTCTGGATCGAACAGCGTGCAAAGTGCGCCAATCAACACTTAAACAGAACCAAACTGTACAAACACGGATCGATCAGATAATTTCAGATATTATAATTGGCTTTAATTAAACACACTGCGTTCTAATTAACTCTGAAATTTTAGCATGCTTTGGGACACTGGTGTCTGATTTGATATTGTCAGTCCAGATGTCCTAATAAAATTGAATCCTCCACTCAAGACTTCAATACTCACTAAGAACAAAATGCAAATTAAATGTAAAACCTAAAGTATCGCCAAAGGTGTAATCAAGAAAGGTGTCTCAAAACTTTTCACTTTTTATTACGCAGTAGTTTAAAAATGCAGATTACATTCTAACAAGACGTCTCCAGAATGTCATAAATCTTAACTCCTTCCTGGACCTGGTGGGTGCCATGAGTGGCTGGAAGACCCTCTGAAGTTTGCTAATGGAATTCCTTATTGAAACACGGGTTCGTGAACAGGTTAAAGGTGTTGAGGACAAGATGAGGGTAGACCCAGAAGGGTGGCCTTTGACAGCCATTGAGGACTTTCTCTTCCTGGGCCCTCTCTCACTCCTAGCCTAGCTACACAGCTACATAGCCACCCCAGGACGCAGTTAGTGTGCGGTGGGGCTGAGTTAACCAGTGGGTGACCTACTCTGTCGCTGGGACGGCAAAGGGTGAAGCAAGCTGGGAGGAAAGAGAAAGCTCCCTGCCCCTGGGCAGATATAATCAAGCCCTCCACCTGGCCTGCACAAACGCTTTGGTCAGGGAGCTTCTGAGAGGGAGAGGGGTTGGACAGCCGGCAGCTGGCAGCAACAGGACTGTTCCTCCAGGAAAGCCAGGCGTGGGTCGGGCCGTGCGCGCGCGCCGTATGTCTGTGGTGACACACGTTCTGTCACTACTAAGATTCTTTATCAACTCCGAGGTTCTGCTAAATTTTACAGGCTAGGATGAGTCCAACTGAAAGGAAGCTATTCTCACATTAAACATGTGTATGTTTTCCATACTAATGGAGTCACTTAAAGCTGTTGCTAATTTAACTTTTTTAAAAGGCCACACGGATGTAATTTGCATTTTCTTTAGGATATTGAAATAAAGAGAAAACTGCTGGGCGGCGAGGCTGCCCAGGGCATAGCTAGGGGCCATGCAGAAATAAAAACAGATAAAGAAAAGAAGAAAGAAAGAAACCGACTTCTCTTCTAGACTATTAATAAGCAATTTGTCCCGCTGAAATTTACATTGCAAAGAGAAGAGCGCCCGAAGCCGCAGCGGCGGGGCCTGCACAGGCCGGGGCAGGGAACTCCCGCCGCACTGGTGGGGGCAGCCTTTGGGAGACCCGAAACCTCCTTCCCTGGCGAACTATGCGCAGCTTTGAAGTTGGTGTCCTTGCTGCCAATCCACCGACCCCCGCCCAAAACACGCGGTATCTCCAGGCCACTGTCAGCAGGGGCTGCTTTGGGAGAAAGAGGGAACTGGAATTTGGGACTAAGCCAGGGGCCCCCCCCCCCCACACACACACAACTGGGGCCACAGTGGGTGATGGGGAGGGTGTCCCGGGGAATGTCTCTTTGCCCAGGGACCCTTGGACTTGCGGACCCCCACTCCCTACTACTCCTGCCCAGGCCTTAAACTAAAAAGACGATAATAAGGATCATTTTGTTTTTCCAGCTTGACTAAGCTACCGCCCTGGTTCAAGGGAACTGCTAGTGTGAAGCTGTGTCCCACCCCGCCCCCCCTCGTCACTGCCCCGCCCGCGCGCCGCCCGCTGGAGCGGTGGCTGGCGAGCCTAGCGTGGGGCCAGGGCGCCATCTATGGGCGCCGCACGGCTCAGGCCGCCGCCGCCCTCGCCTCCAAGCTGGCTCCACCTCCCGCCGACCAGCGCTCTCCCGCGCTTGCACCGCAAGACCTGCCACTTATCACAATTATCCGACGCACCTGTGCCTTTTTGCTTATCAAACATTACTTGCGAGTGATGCCAAGTTCTATGAACTAGATTAAAACTTCCCAAATGAAGGCGCGCTCCTGCCTGCGATTTTTAGGCGCGAGATGAATAAAAGAGACGAAATGTAAGGATAACACAATTTGATTTGTTAGTCTAACTCCGCGATTTGAGACTTGATGTCCCCAAAGACCAGGCGAGCTTTTCCCCTTTATTTATTTTTATTAAAACATCAATCTACGCTGGAGCTGGGTGAACTCGGTTTCACCTGGAGAACATAAAATTCTCCATACCCGAGAAATAAGCACCTTTCATAAATCAATGGTATTCCTGACACATCGATCAATTTGGGGTTGTTAATCCGAAAGCAGGAGTTTTAATTGCTTCCCGCGCTCTCATCCAAGCACCGACACGCCCCCTTCTTTCCTCCGCCTCCCCCCAAGGTTCTTACTTTTGCTGGGGTTGGGGGTGGAACAGAGATCGAAAAATCCGGGTACTTCAGCTAAAGCCCCAGAAATCTGTCTGCCACGGGGATCCTCCCTTGCCTTCCCGGGATCCTGCCAAGAGGCCAAAGGGACCCGCCACCCAAGCCGCTAGGCATTCCCGCAGTCTTCGCCAGCGGCCACCGAGCTCCGGATCACCGCAAAAGTTCCCCGGGAGGCCAGGACCTCGCGCACCAGGAATCAGGCACCACATCCAGTGCCCGTCGCCCGGCTGCACCGCATAGCCCGCCCCTGCACCCTGCGGCCGGCTCTGGAGCTCAAGTCCCACCGCCCGCAACGCGCGAAGTTCAACTTTGCGGGCTCCGAGGTCACCGTGGGGCCGCGCTGGGGCGGGAGGCCCCGACGGGATCGCGCGGATCCGCGCGCTTACCCGAATGGTAGAGCCTCTCCTCCGACGGGCGTGGCGGGCGCCAGGGCCATGAGGTGTCGGCGTCGCCTGAGGCAGCCTGGAGGTGTGCGGCTCCGCGCCTCCCCACGTTCCCACCTCCTGCCCTCCGGGAAGAGCCCACGGCCCGGCCGCAGGAGCGCAGTACGCACGCGCCGCGCTGCCTTCCACCTCGGGCGGTGGCGGCGACGCGGCGGGCGGGGGGCCGAGCAGGGCGCTAGGAGGTGCCTGAGGCGACCCTGCAGCCCGCCCGCTGAGATGCCTCGGGGCCACAGCTGCGTCCGCGTTAGCCGCCTGGGGGACAGGCCTCGGGGGAGCCCCCGGGGCCACGCACGGGGCCCCTCTGCCTGGAAGACTCCTTTCGAAGACTGGAGCGGCTCCTTCATGCAGGGCCCTAAGGGCAGTAGTAACCTGCCCTGACCCAGAGAGTGCATCCGGCCTGGAGCTAGCACCAAGTGGGTGGACACTTCTGCAAGCGAGTCTCGAAGCAGATCCCAGGATCCGAGTTGCTAGAAGCTGAAGATGTAAACGCGTGCTCACTCTCCCTCAGGCAGAAGATGGGTCAGGGTCTCCTGTTCTCTTAGTGTAGGTGAAGACAGCTCCCAACCGTCTATTGCTAATTTAACGAGATGCACTCTACTGAGCCATTAGAGAGTCAAGAGGTTGTTCACAAAGAAAGCAAGACCAGGATTCCCCGGGAAGCCACCAGGGGGAAAAAAATACCTGGCCAGCTCCAAGGTAGTGGGCTTCCAGGACAGCTTCTGCTGGCTAGGGCCTTAGCTGCCCTCTGGGGGCCAGACAATCCCACCACTCCCTCCTCCCTCCACCAATGATGTCACTCAGCAAAGGTGGAAACTTTATTAGACATCTGCAGCTCCATCTCCAAGAAAAGAGGTCCAGCATTCCTGACCTCAGGTTGGGTTGGAAGACAGCTAGACACTTGACTCCTCTTCCTCTCTCTAATGTATCCTTCGGCAGGAAATGGGAGCTAATTTCTGCCTGCTCCTTTCAACCAACCCCAAATCCAACACAGACCTCTGAATAAACAGTTTAGGGCACCCAGGTTGATCTTTAACGGAAGCTCACACTTGTCCCTTCATTGCTTTAACCCCCTGTTTTTGGTCCCCAGACTTGTCCCCTACTCCTTATTTCAACCTTTTGTAGTGAAAGTTGTTGTGCTGAATCATGAAATCTTACTGGAAGAGAAAAGTTATTTTGGGCCATTTATTTAGTAAAAAGCACTCTAGAGAATGCAACCCAGAAAAGTGCTTTATTATGATAGCTTAGTGTACGACGAGAACTAAATAACGAATATTTCCCCCTTGTCATCTTCACTTGGGAATCATTTTTTAATGCAAGCCAGCACGAAGCCATTTAGGCAATATACAATATTTTAAGACATAAAATTACCCATGTCCTTAATAGCAGCTAACATGCATTGACTGTTATGTGCCAAGCACCCAAGACAGACCCAGATTCTCAGGAAAGGTAAGGGGCGTGGCCTGCCACACTTCCAAGAGATTGCGGCTTCAAGTCCATTATTTTGGGATCATAATGGCTCTGCCGGTGGCTTCAGAGGCCATAGGAGAGGTGCTTTCACTGTCTCCAAGTTTTAGGGTTTTTAAAATATATATGTATTTATTTTTGTATTTGTGTGTGTGTGTATGTGTATGTGTTGGCATGTGTGTGTATGTGCTGGTATGTGTGTGCCATAGTGTGCATATGGAGAGTAAAGGACAACTTACCAGAGCCAACTGTTTCCATCTACCTGAGGGTCCCAAGAATGGAACTCAGGTCATCAGTCAAGATTGATGACAAGAACTTTTACCCCTCTGAGGCATCTTGCTGGTCCCTCTACACTTCTCTCCAGCAGTTTGATGAGATGGGACAGAATAACCAGGGAAACTCAGTTGCCCTCATGGTGAATTGGGGACATCTCCTTTCCCACCCTCCTCCTTCCTGCTTTTCCATACCTAGCCTGGCCACCCCTCTGTTTAGTCTTTCCCCCTCACCTCTCTTAGAGTCTGCAGTCCTTGGGCTCTTCTCCTATAAACTGACCCTACCCCATCTTTTTTATCTTTTTCTTAGTGCCTAGAAAAGGAAACTAAGGCTATACTCTTGGCTGGTCCTCAAGTAATATTGCTTCCAACTAGCCTTGTGGACAGTAACCTCTGCTTGCTCTCCTCTCCCATACCCACCCGCCGAGAGGTATTGGTCACTTGGGCATATAAAGGAGGCCACAGATTCCTCTTCAAATGCAAACAAGCACCAAGGTGTCTGTTAATCTAAACAAGAATGATCAATCCCTGTAAATTGGACACTATTGCCCCTCCTCCCTTGCTCATGAATATTCAACTATGCCATGAAGCCCTGTGAGCTGTGGCAGTGTTGAAGAAGGCTGTGCCCTCAAGGAGTTTGTGATTTAGAAGAATCCTTGTTATTATACACAGATAAAGGAAAAGTGCTTTTGTATTACGAAGAACTTCAAAAGAACTGACAGCTTAAGCCAAATTCTCTTCAGCGTGTCAAAATCAATGTCCCTGTCATCTGTCATTGTTCGAATGTGTAATCTTTGTCATTGGCCACTGTACCTAGAAGCAGACACTCAAGATGTCAATATTCAAACTTGCTTCAATATTTGTCTAGAGCTCTATGCCCATGAGAAGCAAGTCTGCTGTAGCCACTTTCTCAGCATCAAGCATGTGATGAGCAAGAGGAGGTAGGGACCTTGTGCCCGGCAACAGCTCACAGAAGACCAAGGTCCCCAGTCTGGAAATAAGAACTCCATGTCTGGGACTTTTAAGAAACAGTACTTGCGAAAGTATTTAGGCTCTCTGCAATGTGTCTCCTCCTGAGGAGGCCTACCTTCAGGAGGTCTGGCCCAGTTGTCCCTTTCTAGTCCTGTTGGCTAGCACATGTGCGCTGCTGCAGAATAACTTATTTGTATTAAAGCATGGAGTTCAGTTTCTGAATGCACTCACTTCCAGCCGTTTTCAAACACAGGCAAAATTAAACAGAAGGCATCACAGACCTTGTCCCCATCCCTACCCGCAGTGATGCTTATTGTTTGACCATCTTGCAACCACCTAACACACACAGTGTGTATACACACATACACACACACACATATACACACACCCAATTTGTAAAGCTATTCACTGACCTATCAGAGACAACACTCTTAGAGGAAATTTACTTTCCTTCCCCCAGAAGCTGCCAACTGTCAATAGTTAGGCTCAGTTAGGCTTAGAGACCCATGGGCACCTCCCCTCTGCATGCTGGAATGTTGCCTGGATTGCTGTTGTGCAGGTCTTATGCAGGCAACCCCAGCTGTTGTGAGTTCCTAACTGCATGGTCTTGTCATATCCAGAAGACGTTGCTTCACTCTGGTCCTTCTTATAATCTTAGCTCTTTCTTCTTCTAAGGAGGGGTGATACCGATGTCACATTTGGCTTTGTCTGTCTATTTGTGACAGGGTTTCATGTAGCTAGCCTGGGCTGGAGAACTCATGCCGTCAGGGGTGAGACTAAACTTCTAACCCTCCTGCTTCCACTTCTGGAGTGCTGGACTCACAGGCATGCACCACTATACTCGGGTTATACAGTGCTGGGGACCAAACCCAGGGCTTCCTGCATGCTAGGCAAGTACTCTGCCAACTGAGCTCCAGCCTCATCCTGAAATGCCCATTGAGCATAGCCATCAGCTCGAGACTCCCATTCCCCTTCAACTAGTACATTCTTTCCCACACAAGAAGGAAGTCCATCAGAGAGCAGCTTCTCTTGGCTTCTGGGGAGCTTGTTCTTTGGTCTAGAGATATACCTGTCTACTTTGACCAGATAGACCCTCTATAGGCCCTCGTAATGGTCCTCTCTGGGCCTGGAGGTTAGAAACTATGCCTTACCTGACTCTGAAACCTGCTCAGCTGGCCACCTGCCACTTCCCATGTACCTATAGATGTGATTCTGTGGGCTCGTTGGTAGCAGTACAATGCATCTTTCCAGTACATTCTGCCTGTAGTACATTCTCTACAACCTCCTACAAAATCAAAGAGAGACGGCATGTGTTATGGAGAACGCCCCTTGGACAGGACACCAAAGGGCAATGGGCTTAAGTCTCACTCTCTAAAGCCAGACTTTCCAAAGGCCAAAGATAGTGGCCTTGTCTGACAGGGAGACAGAAATCCAGAAGTGTTTACTGCTTCCAGGCAGGGAGAGAATTCTGAATCAAGTTGCCACTAGGAAGACAAACAATGCCCACAGGCCTTTCTTGGGCCTGTTTCTCACAGTTTGTTTCATCTATCAGGCTCGAAGGGTGATATCATAGGGCCAGCATGGTACTCACTGACTGAGACTGCCAATATCCACTTAGACCTCTCGTCCAAGTACTGCTACATAGCAGACTACTGAGCATTCCTGGGAAGTCCACTCTCGGCTGCTGGGGACATGAAGCTAAGCACAGCTCCTCTCTGCTTATGTCCACGTTACATTCAATGATGCAATGTATCGAGTGTAGAAATAGGTGGCAAAGACATCTTTATGGGAACAGGGCAGGGCTGTTTGTGAGAGCCTGGGGAAAGGCTAGGATTCGGAACTCGGTTGAGGATGCGAAATGATCATCGCTTGTTTCCTTTCTGTTGGGCATCATCGCTTGAATTTTATACTTAGCTTGACTTCCCATATAAACAAGGAAAGAGGAAAATGAAGCTGTTTCCCTCCATTTAGAAGCAAGAATAAAGAAAGGAAAAGAAAAAGAGAATGGGAGGAGAGAAGGGAAGCAGGGAAGAAATGGAGAAAGGAAAGGGGAAGAAAAAGGGAGGGAGGGAAAGGAGTGGGGAGACAGAGGTGGATGAAGGAAGAGAAGGGGAGGAGAGATGGGGGAATAAGAGAGGAAGGTAGGAGAGAAAATGAAGGAGAGGACCTTAACCTAGGGAAAGAAGGTGAGCCTTCCAGGTGTTGGCTCTATGGATCTGTGTGGCTCAGCTCTTCCTGCTTCTGTCGTTCATCCTTAGTGGCCCTACATACCGCCGCAAAATGTCCTGGGAGGGAGTAAAGCAGACCCAAGTGAAATGCAGACTGTTCCTCTGTGCCATAGTTGGAGCAGTTGGAGCCACTGTCTTACCTGATCAAGAGGTCTGATGGTAATCTGAGATCTTCTGTGCCATCCCCAACTCTTGGTACTTTTCTGTTTGCAGGGTCTGTCTGAGGTGTCCTCAGAGATAAGAACAGAGGCAATAAGAGACTAGAAAGCTGATTTCCCAGCCTAGTGCCTTCCTGCCCAGACCAGAACAGAGGAAGGCTCTCCAGATTGAAGCACGATTAATAAAAACTCAGAGACAGATATTGGGGTTCAACCTGAAGACCAGAAAAGCAAAGCAGCCAGTCACTGGCTCTTACCTCGACCTCAGTCCAAAAATGGTGATCCTGCCTCCAGGAAACTTCAGAATGAGACTGAGAGCTTTGTCTCCTCCCATTTTATAATCCTCTCCAGTTCTGGAATTAAGGGCATACAACACTACCGCCTGGTTTCAGTGGCAAGCTAGTTTGGCTACTGGTATTAAAGGGGTGTGTCATTGTGGCTACTGGAATTAAAGGTGTGTCTCATTGCTGCCTGGTCTTTAAGGCTGACCAGTGTAGCTATTTTGCTTTTCTGATCCTCAGGAAAGCTTTATTTATTAAAATACAAATGAAATGCCACTATATCAGCCAGCCACAGAGATCCTGCCTTTGATATACCTTTGCAAATTGGGACCACTGTTCTAAGTTCCTGGTCCTAGAGCAAAGAGAAGTAGAAGATGCCTGAGCAGAGGGTGTAGGCCAGAATGGGACCTACCTGGGACCCATCCCATTGTCACCTGTTCTACCTACAGCATGGGAGTAAAAGGTGGGTGCAGCAAACCTCAGCAGAGTCTTCTAGTCTACCAAGATATATAAGTGAGTCCATCTTGGAAAAAAAATGTCCACCAATCCCTGGGCTCAGTGTGTGTGTGTGTGTGTGTGTGTGTGTGTGTGTGTGTGTGTGTGTGTGAGTGTGTGTGTTGGGGGTATTAGGAAGCATCACCTTAACATAGCTAATACAGACAACTTCACCATGGTCCCTTGGGAGTCTAGGATGCAAATGACCTAGCTGCATCAAGGGGTATAGGCTTAGACTCCTGACTGGGTGCCGACTGGCTAAGGCCTACCCTGTAAGACAGCTGACTAAGCACTTGTAAAGCCCATTGCTTGTAGCAAGGCCACCTGGGCAGAGCTGACCTCTGAAGAGCATAGATGATGGCTGCTGGTGTCACAAGCACACTGATGTCAAGGCAGGACACCCCAGTGTAAAGGAACTCAGGAAGCCTACAGGGTACTAGCTCTCCACTACACACCTGAACTGATAAGAGACCCTAGAGAGAGTGTGAGTCAGGAGGGCAGGCAGGATGTAAATGTGCTACTTGTAAGAATGAAGTTGTGTGTGCAACCAATTTGTATTATCTTTTATTCCTTTTGTTAGTTTTAGACGGAATCTTATTGCTATGGAGCCAAGAAGGACTTTGAACTTCTGATTCTCCTCCTGCCTCCTTGTCCCAAATGTGCGTGCTGAGATTACCATCTTGCCCAGTGTGCCAATATGCTTTGTCTATAATTTAAAATAATTTAAAGAGAATCACCCAACATGTAAAGGAGGCTTCCTAATGCTTTGATAATCTGGAATTTTGGCAAGTCTGCTTTACTTGACAAAGACGCTCAGATACCCAAGATTGGGGAAGCAAGCTGGATTCCTAATCTTAGGGCTAATGTGCTAACTGGAGTGGAAGAGTTAAGCATATTCTCTCCTCATCCCTGCATTTACACCAAGAATAAAGAAATTCTTGTGGCTGGTCCTCTAGGTGAGAAAGATGACTTCCCAGCGAAATGCACACACTGGATGGAAATTGGGGAAAAAAGCGCCTTCTCATTGCTATGTGGCTGCTTTTCCAGTTTCTAGACCCTGAGCAACAGGATAAGAAGAGAGGCCATGCAGCAGCTGACAGAAAAGGAATGCAGCAGCTGCAGTCCTGGAGACTGAGAAAACCCAAACTACAGGGCAGGCATAGGACATGGAGGCCACCAGGAGAAGCATGTAAAGGTTAGTTGGGCTGTTCTTCGAGGCATGTTTCCTGTGCAGCTAGGTTTTGCTTTTCTGCTGGGAGTGTCTCCTCAGTTCAAAGCAATACATTTTCATATGTAATTGCTCCCAACAAGAAGGAAAGAAACGTACTGAAAAACATAAACCATAAACTCCTTGAATTTATTTTTAAAATTACATTGACTTATTTGGGTGTAAGGGACTTAAGGACTATAGTAGGCACATGGAGGTCAGAGGACAACTTGCAGAAGTTGGTTCCCTCCTTCCACAATGTGTGCTCAAGGGATGGGACTCAGGTCACCAGACTTGGCAGCAAGCACCTTCACTCACTGAGCCATCTCTCTGGACCACTTCTTGCACTGAATGTTCAGATGATGAGAAACTCTGTATCCTTTTTCGCTTTGTGAGTTATGTCACCAGTCCAAGCTTCATTTGAGGGATGATGCAGATGCTCACCTCTGAAAGATTTACATAGTACTGGCCTGTCACAGTTTCGATTCTGAAAAACGTCCCCAAGACTCCAGTCCCTATTTTGCTAAGAATGGACTTAGAATCCAGATTCTGCTTATTAATCAGCTGGCCTTAAATATAGAGATATAGTCCTGGGTTCTCCAGATGTGTCTATATAGTTTCAGGATTCTTACAGAGCAGAAAAGAAACATAAGAGTGACAAGATATAGCCACAAAAAGGTCAAAAAGTCTCAAAATGTGAGAGGTTCCCCTGCCATTGCCAAAGGGGCTTCAGGGTGAATGTGAGATTGGATAGGAAGCCAGGGCAGTCACAGAAAGCAGCTGGCTCACAGGCAGCAAGGAAGAGGATTCTGATGCCATCAGGATGAGGAGCTGAACTTAGCTAAGGGCACCGAGGTCCAGGTGAGAATCAGCCCAGCTCTATGTCAGCTTTGTGAGACCCAGCAGGGGACCCAGACTCACCCTTCGCACTTGTGATCCATGGATACATGGGACAATCAGTAGGTGGGGGTCCGAGCAGACCGTGAATAGCATACCCCTTTGAAGCCCAGAGGCCAGTGCTCACTGCCAGCTTGTACCACATCGGTCAGTTGTCACTTGTGCAAACCTGCCCGAAATGCATTGGCTAAAAGCAGGCTTTGCTCCATCACCCAGGCAGGTACAGCAGTTCATCCAGGACAGCTCTGCTGATTAGCGGCAGGGGCTGGTTTGGATCCATCCACCTGACTGAGGTTCTTTTGAGGTCTCTGTGTACCCCATTTCTTGAGACCAGCAGAGTGCATGCTTCTCTTGGCAGTGACAGAGCTGAGGGGTGAGCCCAGCTGCAGGAGAGTATTCAGGACTCTGCAGCATCCACTGGCCTGAGCAAGGCAGGTAACCAAGGGAAGACCACGGTAAAGGGCACAGTGGAGCAGTACTGACCAATGACAGCTGAGAGAAGATCTGAGAAAACTGCCTGGGTGCCCTGTCTGAGACTCCTGCACAGCTAAGGCTCTTGAAGTCTATCATGTATCTCCACGCTTCCTTAGTTCTGATCTGATCTTTTGCCCACCTTAAACATGAGGGTGATTGTTGGTGGAAGCCGTTTGTTTGTTCCCAGCTGCCCAGACTCGAAATAACCACTCAGATACTATATTATTTGCAATACTGTTTGGCCAAAAGCTTAAGCGTATTGCTAGCTAGCTCTTACATGTAGAATTAACCCATTTCCATTATTTTATATTTTACCACAAGGATTGTGGCCTACCAGCAAGATTCCAGCTGGCATCTGGTGTTTTCCCCCTCTGGCAGCTACATGGTGTTTCACTGACTCTGCCTTCTTTCTCCCAGCATTCAATCTAGTTTTCCCTGCCTATCTCTGTTCTACCCTGCTATAGGCCCAAAGCAGTATTTTTATTAATCAATAAAAGCAACACACACACAGAAGGACCTCCCACACCAGGTGATGTCACAACTTTTCCAAGTCTGATGCACCATTCCAGGGACTTGACTCTAAGGGTGGTTTAGAATGTAGGCTGCTCAGTGTCTTGGCAGTGGGATGGTCTGGGGGATACTGTCCTCCAGAAAAACTCAGGGAAGCAGCTCTGCTCTTCTGCTGAAGATTCCCCGAGCTTGCATGGAACTTGTCCTCCTGCAGCAGGGAGTTGGAGGGAAGTCTCCTAGGCCTACACAGGGACAGCTATAGAGGGAGAGCCTAGAAGGCAGACCTGAGTTTCTGGTTGAGCCCCTCCCTCTGATCATCTCCTGAGAAAGGCATGTTCCTCCCCTGGGGCAGTCCAACCTTTCACAGTGGTGTCTTCTACTAATGCTGACCCCTTGGGTTTTAGATAGTAACCACCACATCATGTTCTTGCACATCAGAGGTTCAGTGCATGCTCAGTGCTGGTTGGCATCCTGCTGTCCATCGCTATTTTGTTGTCATGGTTACCTTGGTCTGCTGCTCCTCTCTTAAGCTGCCTAGTGGGATGGTTGTTGTCTTCATGTTTTTGTTTTGTTAGATCCCTCTCTGCAGCTGTCCCCTTCCTTACTCTATCCCAAGGGATACCATTTAAGTCTATGTTGTAAGCAACAGAAAACCAACTCAAACTGGCTTAGGCAAAAAAAAAAAAAAAAAAAAAAGAGAGAATTTTTGTTTTGTTAGATCCCTCTCTGCAGCTGTC
>NC_022015.1:30154491-30199302 GCF_000317375.1 Microtus ochrogaster
CCTTACTCTATCCCAAGGGATACCATTTAAGTCTATGTTGTAAGCAACAGAAAACCAACTCAAACTGGCTTAGGCAAAAAAAAAAAAAAAAAAAAGAGAGAGAATTTTTGTAAACTCATGCATCAGAAAGCTAACATCAGAAAGACTACAGCCAGGAGGGACTTAAACAATTTCATCAACAGCCTGTCTGTATCCTTTGGGGGTATCTACCTTATCCTCAGGCTTAACCAAGTGGCCAGGCAGCTCTAAACAATCCCTCGTGGTACCCAAGTGACTGTTATAGCATCAAAGCACACACTCTCATTCCTCACTGCGCAAGAAAAGTGGGGCATGACTCCTCTGACAGTTTCCATGTAAGGAAGAAGGGAGAGGACATTTTCCTCTTATCCAGAAGACTTATCCCTTAAGACTAATGCTGAGAGCTAGGCCTGAAGTGGTGCACACCTTTAATCCCAGCACTCAGGAGGTAGAGATGGCTCTCTGTGAGTTCCAGGACAGCCAGGACTACACAGAGAAACCTTTTCTTGAAAAAACAAAGAAAGGAAGGAAGGGAGGGAGGGAGGGAGGGAGGGAGGGAGGGAGGGAAGGGAAAGAAAGAAAGAAAGAAAGAAAGAAAGAAAGAAAGAAAGAAAGAAAGAAAGAAAGAAAGAAAGAAAGAAAGAAAGAAAACCTGAGCCTCAGAGAGCTGTGAACTCCTACAGAAACAACGAGGACATGGGGGTGCCACTAACTCTTCAGCCTGCAAGGAGGAGCAGAGGAGCAGAGGAAGTGACTTCACCAAGGGACATATAGTCAGGACCATTGCAGAAGATCCAGCTGGTGAGGACTGCACTGTCCTCATCTCCAGGGTTGCTGCTTATTGCTCTTGAAGTAGTTACATCAAATGGTTGTCCCTCAAAGGATAGAGGGTTTTCTTGACAGGTCAGCGCTTGTGGAGAAGTGGCTTAGTGGAGAATTGTCCCCAAACAAAAGGATTTGGACAACAAGATGCATCCTCATAGCAGGTCACCCTTCGAAAGGGAAAAGATAGTAAAATAGGAGACCCAGATGTTTGTCTCAGCCTTCTTCTAATAATGTAACTCAGCTATTTAATTTCTCCACAGGAGCTCCTGCCAGAGGCTTAATCTTCTCCTAGGAGACACAGTTCCCTGTGTCTGGATGCTCAGGTCTCTTCATGGAGGAGTACATATCTGTGGGCGGACCGTTAAGGTGGAGCATCCCTTTTCTACAGATCTTTCTCCTACCTCGACTTAATGCCAAAGTCTCTAAGACCAAATTTTAGCCAAGAGTAGGGCCCCCAGGTGGAACAAGCCTAGCTCCATTCCTTACCACACACAGGGTGGAGTCTGGAAGCAAATGCTCACTCTACTGCATGAACAGGAACCTTCTGTTTTTATCTGCCGAATTTTTTGAGAATATTTTTGTTCATAGCAACTCATGCTGCTTGTGGTGACCAGCTCAGATGCTGAAACTGAGGACTTCCTTGGACCACAAAATTTTGCTTCAAAAGACCTCCATAGACCAGAGGCATTGAGAACGACTCTTGATCTATGATGTCATAATCCATGCTGTTTAAGGAAAAGACTCCTGAGGAATCTATCAGGGTTCAGGTGGGCATTTGTGTTTATTCTAAATTATACCTTATTTTCGTTTTTAAAAAATGTGGGGCTAGAGATAGCTCAGCAGTTAAGAGCACATGTTGCTCTGTTAGAAGACCCAGGTTTAATTTCCAGCACCCATGCATTTAACCATGGTTCGCAACAATTCCCAACTTGAGTTCCAGGTGATCTGATGTGCTCTTCTGACTTTTGCAGAGCCCCAGGCAGGCACATGGTACACAAGCATGTACACAGGTACATAGGCAAAACAGTATGTACATTTAAAAAAAAAATCTTTCAAAGTTACAGAGAAACCACAAAATGAAATCTTAAAATTGTGGTGATTTGAGAGAAAATGGCCCCCAGAGGGAGTGGTACCATTAGGAGGTCTAGCCTTGTTGGAGGAGGTGTGTCAATGTGGGGGCATGCTTTGAGGTCTCTTGCTCAAGCTTCCCCCAGTCTGACTTTCAGTTTGCTTTCTGTTGTCTGCAAGATGTAGCAGTCTCAGCTCCAGCACCACGTCCGCCTGCACACCACCATGTTCCCTATCATGATGGTAACGGACTGGACCTCTGAAAGCATAAGTTAGCCATCCTAATTAAACATTTTTATAAGAGCTGCCATGGCCACGGTTTCTCTGCACAGCAATAAAAGTCTCAACTAAAGCCAAAAATTTTGTGGGAATTATAGTAAAATATGGAAATAATAGCAGATTCATTGATTTTTATGGGCTTTCTTATAACCTAGGTATAGAGCCAAAGGTCAACAGAGTTCATTAGAAAGACAAAACAGGCTGATGAGACGGCTCTACAAGTGACGGTACTTGCCATCGTGTTCGTCGACCTATGTTTGCTCAACAGAACTCCCATATGAAAGGGGAGAACCAACTCCTGAAGGTTGTCCTTTGACCTCAGCTCACCATAGCATACCTGTGCCAGCACTGACACACACCACACAGTAATAATCACTAAATTAAAGGGAATGGAAACAACTAAAAGTGGGCTCTAACACAAGGAGGTGTCTAATAAAAACAGAGTAGTTAGACAATAAGTGCTGTAATACAGCCAAATACCACGGTGGCCCTCCCCAGATGTGATGGCCAGGAGCCAAGAGATGAGCCTAGGCATTTACCCCTTAAGGGCGCTTAGCACCCAGCTGAAGAGGCTGAGTGAAGGATCAGAAGGTATGCCATCACTCAGCAGAAATGAGGTAGTGCCTCACCCCATAGTGCCAATGGGGTTACTCACCCGCCCTTGCTAGTGGGCAACCAGATATCCCATGCCACCTGGCAGCAATGACCCAAACAATGCTTCAACAGAAGCAAGACAATGTTTCAGACCAACCAGAACCGAAAATTCAAAGATGGAAACCTAAACATAATACGCAAAACACCCAGGTCTCAATCAAAGGCTGCTCATCATACCAAGAACCAAGATGGTTTCAAAGAGAAAAGAACATTACAACAAACATATGCTAACAACCAGGTAGGGATGGAACTGACTATGTAGACCAGGTTAGCCACTAGTAGTCTATATCACCTGGAAGCTTTCAAGCCAGCTGTCAACCAATAATTGAAACTGATGGGAAAAAAAATGGAAGTCTCAAGAAAGAAAGAGAAGACGTAAGGAAGATACACATGGAAGTTTTAGAAATACATAATAACATAATTTAAATTTAAAAACATAACAGCAGAATGAAGTAGCTGGAAGAAAGAATTGAAAAACAAGGAGAAGGAGGAGGAAGAAGAAAAGAAATTAGTTTAAAATAGAAAAAATAGGAGTTTAAAAGTGAACAGAGCCAAGCATGGTGGTGCACGTTTTTGATCCCAGCATTCAGGAAGCAGAGGCAAGTCGATCTCTGTGAGTTCAAGGCCAGCCTAGTCTGCATGTGAGTTCCAGGCCAGTCAAGGATACACAGCAAGACCTTGCTTCAAAATAAAAGACAAATGAGCAAACAAAAAAGTGAGAGTCTGAGGTACAGGTGAGATTTTACAAAGAGCTGTTCTCACTAAAGAGGCAAGAGTGTGTACTGGGTGTGGTGTGGAGAGGTAAGAGGAAGGCTAAAATGCACTCAGCAAAGTGATGGATAAACATTATCCAAATCGGGCAAAATGCGTAAGCCGCAGAATCAAGCTGCTGGGCAAACAGGTTTCAGAAATCCACACCAATATACATTCAATCTACCCTGGAAGCTAAGGAACGAGGGGAATATTCTGGAAGCAGGAGCAGAGGAGGTGCTTTACTTGCATGAGAAAGGAGATCTATTCTATGGCTGTGGAATTTTCATCAGAAACCATGGGATCCTCAAGGAGCTGGCACAAAACACTTCAAGTGCTGGGAAAATAAGCTGTCAACCAAGTCTCACACACAGGTTAAAAACTGTTCTTCAGTATCCAGGGAGCAATCGAGACATTTTCTGATGGATACTGGGAGAAACTGCTGCCTGAGATTACACCTTAAAACAAGTTCTCTAAACTCAAAAGAAATAAAGGAAGAAGGGACCCTAGGAGAAACAAAGAACCCAATAGTTAACTCAAATTGGAATTCTAAAGAAGTATTTGCAACGGTGTGGCTCCGGCAGTATGCAGGGCTACTGGCAGTGGAACCAGGATCTAACTCTAACACGTGAACTGACTTTGTGGAGCCCACTCTTGATGGAGAGAGACCTAGCTCAGCCTAGGCACAAGGTTGGAGTAGGGGGTTGGTCCTGCATCAGCAAAGTGATGGGACATACTTAGTTGACTTCCCAGGGGAGGCCACTCTGGGGAGTGGGTTGGGAATGGGGTGGGAAGAAGGGGGGAGCAGAAGGAGTAGAGGGAGGGAAAACTGGGATAGATATGTAATATAAATAAATAAATATAATTAATTATAGAAAATGTTCAAATAACCATAAGAAAGCAGAACAAATGAGAGAAATAAAAAGCAGAAAGAATAAATAAAACCCAGTGTCTTAGTTACTTCCCCCTTGCTGTGATGAAATACCATGGAAGAAGAAAGGAACTTAAGGAAGAGTTTATATTGGCTTACAGATCTAAGGGGCTGAAGTCCATAATGACACACAAGCTGTTGAAGCTCTGACCTCTCAAACCCCGCCCTCAGGGACACACTTCCTTCAGCATGGCTCTGCCTCCTAAGGTCTTACCTAGCTACCCTAAACAGTGCCATCAAATGAAAGCGAAATGCTAAAATTCATGAAACTATAGAGACATTTCTCAAAGAAGCAACATATCAAACCTACATTAAAATGTTAATATTCTTTTTTTTTTTTTTTGGTTTTTTGTTTTTCGAGACAGGGTTTCTCTATGGCTTTGGAGCCTGTCCTGGAACTCGCTCTGTAGACCAGGCTGGTCTCGAACTCACAGAGATCCGCCTGCCTCTGCCTCCCGAGTGCTGGGATTAAAGGCGTGCGCCACCATCGCCAGGCAAATGTTAATATTCTTAATGGGCAGTGGTGGCACATGCCTTTAATCCCAGCACTCAAGAGGCAGAGGCAGGCAGGTCTCTGTGAGTTTGAGGCCAGCCTGGTCTACAAGAGCTAGTTCCAAGACAGGTCCCAAAGCTACAGAGAAACCCTGTCTCTAAAAACCAAAAAAAAAGTGAATATTCTGAATCCACCAATAAAAACAAATCAGTGGAATGGGTTTTTTTTGTTTTTTTGATAACTCAACTATATTTTGTGTTTAAGAAACACGCTTCATCCAGGTAGGAGGCTAAAGAAGAATCATATGAGTTCAAGGGCAGCCTAGTCTACGCAGCAAGCTCCAGGCCAGCCAAAGGCTGCATGGGGAGACACTATCTCCAACAAAAGAAAACAAAGAAACTGTTTTCATATACAGTAATATAGTCAGGTTGAAAGTAGAAAGACTGAAAAAGAGAACTCACACAGACATCAATTAAAAGAAAGGATTAGCTATATTAATATAATATGAAAGTAGAATTGGGAACAAAGATAATTACCAGAAACAGAAAAGAGTCATAACAAGGTTAAGTGTTGTCTCCTAAAAACACAAAACTGTGAAT
The DNA here is from genome assembly GCF_000317375.1 of Microtus ochrogaster. NCBI lineage: Eukaryota > Metazoa > Chordata > Mammalia > Rodentia > Cricetidae > Microtus > Microtus ochrogaster. Next base: position 30,160,109 of record NC_022015.1, read on the forward strand.
GAAATACATGAAGCAAAAACTGATAGACATGAAAGGAAAAACAAAAACCGTATATCTAGCAATACAACTGAAGATTTCAGTGCATTATCTCAAAGTTTGGCAGAACAACTAGAAAATCAGCATAGACAGAGAACTCAACATAGCATCACCAACAATTTGATGCAACCAGGACCTGACTGATATTTGCAGAACATTCCAATTAATAATAACATTAGACCCATTCTTTCCAAGGATCTATGGAAGATTCCAGTGTAGACAAATATCTAGACCATGGGACAGAGCTCAGCAAAGAAGTAAAGTCATACAGAGGGTGTTCTCTAATTGCAGTAGAGCTACACTCACAGGTTTGCTTTGTTCTTTGTGAAATGAGGATTTGCCGTATGACTGAGGTTTGAGAATATTATGATCCTCCTGCATCAGCTGCTGAAGAAACTGGTATTGCCACTGTATACCACCATGCTCAGCTTTCCACTTGTGTTCAGTAACAGAAAAGCCCCCAGCACTTGGAAGCATTGCAGGATGATTCTACCACCTTATGACTCCAAGAGAAAGGAGGGAGGGAATAAGCCACAAACATACTCCACGCTACTGCGTTCTGAGACACAAGTAAGGCAGGGTTAAGGGGCAAACCTAACATTTAATGTGTGCATTAGGAATGTGCCAGGCAAAGTGGATTTTCACAAGATCAAACATAAGACTTAAGTCATCATCCTTTATGCAGAACTTGGTACAAAACACACATAGGCATATAAGAAAATATTAACAAACAAAAAAACTAAGAATAGTACAGAGGATGCCAGTGAGGTGCTTCAGCAGGTAAAGGTGCTTGATCTCCCAGTCCTACGTGGTAGAAGGAGAAAAACAACTCCTGCAGTTGTCCTTTGACCTCGTGTGTGTATACACACAATAAATAAATAAATACAATAAAGCTATTTAAAATGACAAAAGCAGAAGAGGAAATCTTGGGGATTCAGGGTTAGTCAGAGTTCTTTAACCTGACAGAAAAGCAAACTGATGTGTGTGTGTGTGTGTAGTGTGTGTGTAAGGCCTCAAAAAAAGAAAACTCTTGTTTTGCCAGAAGCCCTGAGAAATTGCCAAGCAGAGGAGATAAGCTGCAGACCAGGGATAAGGAGTTGCCTACTTCATGTCTCATAATGGATTGCTGGCTGGCACACTGCAGATGTCTCAAACTCAACAGTACGAGAAGAAAGTCTTCTCACATGAAGCTGGGCAGAAAATGTAGAAAGATGCTTCCATGACGAACACAGCCTGATGAACCACATGCGAGGATGTAAAATACCGTCATCACTACAGAGACTCAAAGTCATAAGGGACGCCACTACACCTGCCTGAATCGTAAGGTATGGAACTGTGAGGACATATTCCCACCTCCTGTAGGTGAGAATATTAGATGCTATGGCCACTCTGAGAAAATGGCTTATTTTGGTCGTTTGTTGCTTGTTTTATGAAGATCTTATACAGCTCAAGCTAGCCTCTAAATCCACACGTTGTCAAAGGTGACCTTGAACTGATCCACCTACCTCCACCTTCCGAATGCTGACATTGCAGGTATGTACTGCCATACCCAGCTAGGAATATGTTTTTTTTTTAGAGTTATAAACATTTTTTATTGATTTTTATTGAGCTCTACGTTTTTCTCTGCTCCCCTCCCTGCCTCTCCCCTCCCCTTCAACCCTCTCCCAAAGTCCCCATGCTCCCGATTTATTCAGGAGCTCTTGTCTTTTTCTACTTCCCATGTAGATTAGATCCATGTATGTCTCTCTTAGGGTTCTCACTGTTGTCTAGGTTCTCTGGGATTCTGATTTGTAGGCTGGTTTTCTTTGCTTTATGTTTAAAAACCACTTATGAGTGAGTACATGTGATAATTGTCTTTTAACAGTTGAACGTGTGTTGCCTATACAACCTGCAACTGCACATCGGAGTATTTGTCCCTGAGAAGTGACATCTATGTCAACACAAAACTGACAGACAAATGCTGCTGTCATGTTGATGGGAACATTTAAACCAAGTCTGGGTGAGTCTCCAGTCAGTTAGACCCAGTGAGGAGACACCAGAGTATGACACACTGGGTGATTCCACTTGTGTAGGTTGTTTCATTGTTGTTTGCTATTTTATTTTCATGCCAAGGATCCAACCAAGGGCTTACACATGCTGGAGAATGAACCTCTGAGGTACACCCTCAGAACTTTGTTTTTTTGTGACAAGGCCCTCACTCTGTAGCCTACCTACTAAGCTGGCCTCCAACCCAAGGCCTCCTGCCTCCACTGTCAAAATGCTATAGTCCAGGTATGGACCACCACATCCAGCCCTATAAATAAGCATAATACATTACAGTATGCACAGATACTATAATTTGTAATATTCTTGAAGGGACCAAGTTATAGGGATGTGTAATTATGCTAGCTAATTTTGTATTGCCGTGATAAAATACCGTGATCAAAACAGCTTTTAGAGCCGGGCGATGGTGGCGCACGCCTTTAATCCCAGCACTTGGGAGGCAGAGGCAGGCGGATCTCTGTGGGTTCGAGACCAGCCTGGTCTACAGAGCTAGTTTCAGGACAGGCTCCAAAGCCACAGAGAAACCCTGTCTCGAAAAAGAAAAAAGAAAGGAAAAAGAAAAACAAAACAGCTTTTAGAAAGAAAGATTTATTTTGTGTACTCTTCAGGAGGGATAAGAGACTATGAAGACAGAGCAAAGGCATGGTGGCTGGAGCTCCCATCTTGATCCACAAGCAGAAAGCAGACAGAGCAAATGGGAATGCTGGGAGTCTTTGGCCTATCAAGGTTCACTCCCAAGTAGCATGCTTCCTCCAGCAATGCCACACCTCCCCCAAAAGGTCCTACCACCTGGGAACCAAGTGTTTGAATGCCCTAGACTGTGCGAGGCATCTTATTCAAACCACCTCCGTGATGCTTTAGTGATCTCCAGGATTTAGGAGGGATGAAGACTGGAGATGGACAAGAGGGACCTTATAGCGGGGGCACATTTCCCTTTTGTAGCTTGCCTGTCAGCGACTGCACCCTGGCTCTGCACAAAGGGAGGCTGGTTGAAGAGGCTGTGAGGACTCCGTATTACTCCTCACAGCTGCATATGAGCCTGCAAGGACCAGAAAGAGACGACAGTCTGGGGACACGGCTCAGTGGATAAAGCATTTGCCATACAAGGGTGAGTACCTGTGTCCAGATCAGCATCAGCAGCAAACACAGCCAGGCAGTACCTGTAATCCCAGCACTTGGAAGGCAGAGACCATGGATCCTGGGGCCAATCTGGCTAGCTAAGCCAACCAGTTTCAGCAATCTCCAGATTCAGGGAGAAATCCTACCCCCAATAAAGAGGAAAGCAATTGAAAAAGACCCCTGATGTCTACTTCAGGCCTCCACATGCGTATGCACACATATACATGTGCACCTGCATATACAAACATGCACACACACATAAGCACATGCATTTATATATGAGTTCATACCACATATATACATATATGGATGGAAAAATACAAAAAGTGCCAATGGCAGTTGATGCTGGTGACATGGTAATTTCTTCCTGAACCTTGCACTGTGGACATCACTGTCATCCTATTACAGAGGAAGAGAGTGGGGCTTCATGAAGACAGGTAGCGCTCTCAGGGTCACAATTCATGACACTGGACTGGGATCCTAAAACTGGAATTATAACTCTAAGCCCCACTCAGCCTCTACTGATCTTCAGTGGAGGGGAGCCCCCTTCCCCAGCCATCCTCTGGCCCTTGCTACAACCTTTCTTGTTCTCTGCGCTCAAGGATCTCGGAGCTTCCTCTGTTCCCCATCCACACGTCTCAGCGTTTGCACAGGACCAGCTCTCCTCCTCCTGGGACAGGATCTGGCTGCAGAGAGTATGTTCCTGGGAGCACCTGACGCCTGAACTGAGTCTTCAAGGTGAGAGGCGAGGGAGACCAGCGTCAGAAGGCTTCACACCGCACCATACGACCCCATGTCCCTGGATATCCAGAGCAGATGCGTCTGTAGAGATGGAGAGCCAGTTGGTGACTACCTGGGTTGGGGATGGCAGAGGCAGGCAAGGGCTGAACTTGGCAATGAGGAAACCGCCGGAACTGGCAGTGCTGGTGGCCGTCTGCTGTGTGAACTAACTGCTACCTGAGCATGTGATAAAAGGGGTCAATTTTATATTATTTCACCGGAAACATCAACGAACACGGAGCAACGACAGGAAGCGAAGCAGCTGCTTGTGGAGAAGGCTGAGGTAGCCAGTAGCTCCGGGCCTTTCAGTCCCTGGGACATCCCTGAACATCCAGAGTTACTGTTTCACCCCTGGGATCACAATGGAAACCTAAACCTCCCTGTCAGAGCTGAGCCTGGGAACTGGTCCACAGGGAATGCTGGGCCAGGTCTCCTGAGGTCATACTATGGAGCTGGGTAGATTTCAGAAGTCCTCAGCCTTCCCCGAGATGAACCAACTCCTGGGCCAGAAAGGACAAATCCAGCATGCAACGATCAAGGATCAAGGGCAGAAGGCCAACTGTTCCCACCTTGCACCAAACCAGTGAACTAGTGGCCCCCTCGTGTGTGTGTGTGTGGACTAAAAAATTCTCACCCCAAATTGGTAGTCATGGATCTGGGCAGAGACCATGGGAGTGCTGAGTCTGTCTGAGAGCTTCATCCTTTCTGTGCAGGAGATGCCAAGGCAAGGAAAGAGGCCAGCTGTGGAGGCTGTCCTGCTGGGGATGCTGGCACTGCCAGCTCCTGGCTCAAGCTTTCTCACCCAGGCTGGGTTCCGAGGTTGAGGACAGCCTCCAGGCACCTGTGCAGGAGACTGAGCCAGGCAGTTCAACTATCTGCAGAAACAGCACTTGGGGCTTAACCTCTGCAGAGGTGTCTGGGAATCTCTTCCTGGATGCCTTGTGGCTGGGCTGGGAAGCTGTGAGGTAAGGTATCCAACCCACACCCACAATCCAGCCAGGCAATGGGAAGATTTGCCAGAGGAAGTCCTGCCAGGAGAAAAGGCAAAGGGAAAGGACCTAGAGGTCTTGGCAGCCCTAGAGTCACCCAAAAGCCCCATCAAAGATAGTGCAAGTGCCAAGCAGCTAGCCACAATAACACATGCGGTAGGAGTTCTGTTTGTCTGTCCCTCGTTTAAGCAAAGGACAGCGGACAAATGTATGGCCACCAGACACCCCTGCAAACCAATCCAGTGGGAGCTCACTCTGTGTTGTCAGTCTCTACATCTCGGAGGAGACCTCAAGAGCTCAGGCCCAGAGGCTTGGAAAAGTTGTCAGACGTGGTGATACTCGAGGTCTGCTCTGTAAAGAGAGTCCACAGAAACCGGCAGGGACACATTGCCACGAGAGGTGCTGCCACCTGTCCCAGGATTGCTGCACTCAGCTCCCAGCACTAGCCAGTGACAGGGGCCATGTCGGGTCTGAGTCACGGCTTCCCCCTTGTTCTAGCTTCACCTTGCTGCCGTGTAAAACACCCTAGCCAAAATCAGCTTAGAGGAGCAAAGAGTCTCTTTGGCTTACACTTCCAGGTCACAGTTCATCATTGCGGGAAGTCAGGGCAGGACCCTGAAGCAGTAATGCTGCTTGGTGGCTCACTCACTTCCAGGGTCGTGCTCAGTTTGTTTTCTTTTCTCTTTGTTAACAGAATTCCTCATTGATTCTTTGGGAACTTCACATCATGCACCCTAATCCCACTCACCTCTGTTAGCCCCTGCAGCATGCTCCCCCACCCCAGTTAGTTAAAACAAAAACAAAAAACACCTCACTCTCTCCTCTATCTTTCCAACACCTCTTCACTCATCTTAGAGGCTTCAGGAGCTGTGGTGTGTCTGGCAGTATACGCTTTTGTCCAATCAACCCCACCCACAAAATATTCATGGCAATAGTCACTGGTCTGGTTCAAGGCCTCTGGCACAGCATCATTACCGGACCCTCACCAAACTCCTCTCGGATATACTGCTTTTGTCCCGAGTCATGGAGATCCTGTAATTATCATTCCACAGGACCAATCACTTCATACACTCCAGCAGGTCACAGATCAAACAGACATTAAGGTGGGCCACACCAAGGCCCAGGATGTGGGTCTGGGTGGTAGCTGAGCTGGTCAGTCCTCTGGGACCACCCCTCAGGCAAGGGGTAGAGCCAGCTCTCCCATGCCCATGTTGAAGGGTGGGGACCATCTCTCCCACATGTGTGGGGGGGGCAAAGGGCAGCTCTCCCACGGGTAGGGGTGGGGCCATCTCTCCTGCTGCAGTGTCCAGTGAGAGGCAGGGCCAGCTATCCCAGGGCCGGGGAGGGGCAGGGTTGGTTCAGTAGGGCTCTCAGATTTCGGCATACATCACTCTTACCACCCCCTGGGGTAACAAGGGCCATGGACATCATCACAGACTTCAGCTGTAGCAGGAACATGGACACAGTCATGCCCTCTGCGGCAGCTCAGGCTCAGATGTCACCATGGCCCCAGGTGGCAGGGTAGGTCACTCAGATTGACATAGTCCCCATGGCAATGTGGCCCTAGACACCGACATGGACCCAGGTGATGGCCCAGAATCCACAGACCCCCAGCTCGGACCCTGGCTGCAGTAGAGCTACAGATGCAGACATGCCCCTTGACAGAAGTCCTGGCTTGGGCAACACTGCGGTCCTAGGTGACAGTGCAGGCCTCTCAGATCAGCATTCCTTGTGTTTCTTATACGGCTGGTTTTCTTATATTTCCTAGGGATTGCACTACACACAGTAGGCTGCTTTCTCACGCATCTGTCAGCAATCGAGACGTGCCAACAGGCCAACCGGGTCTAAGCAAGTCCCGGGTCGGGGTCTTCCTCCCACACAACTGTAGGCTGTGTCAAGCTGACAATTAAAGCTAATGATAATGCTGCTGGGCCAGGTGGGGTGGTACTGTCACAGTGCCTACCAGCTATAGATCTTGGCTTCCTGTGGAGACCCTTCCAATGTCTCCGCTGGACGTACTACGTATTATAGGCCTGATGTCCTTGTTCTGAACTCTTCCAGTGGTGTGGGCTTTGTTAGCTGATCATGCAGAGACGGTGCATTTTTTAGGACTCAGGGTGACTGTTATCTGGGGGTGAGTGTGCTTGGGTGTGGATGGAGGGGTTCTGATGTGGAAGGGCAGGCTCTCTGTCACAGAAGGTGTCTATGCAGATATCAAGGTCAAGTTGCTTGGACCTGAGTAAACTTTGCTCGCCATAAACACTATAGCCCCTCTTCACTTGGCCTGGGGGCAGCCATATTGCCATTCACCCAGTATGAGTATATTTGTCCTGCATAGGCCCCGTTATAACATAACTCTGCTTAGATGCCAGGCCCACCCAAACTGATTGGTTTTGCAAGACTCTGATTCCCCCTCCTGAAATGAGACTCTCCTGGCATCAGCCTGATGGAATTTTAAGACGTCAATATTTTAGGCAAAACTTCTGGAAACATGCTAGAAAGAAAGAAGAAAGAAAAAAAACCTACCCAAAATCAGATCACTGCTATAGAACATATGTCCAGTCAAAGAATTGATTGTGGTTTGGGAAATCTAAGTTTCTGTGTGTATGTGTTCATGTGTGTGATGGAGGCTAGAGGTCAATCTCTGCTGCCATTCCTTGGGAGCTTGCTGTTTGAGATAAGGTCTCTCGTTGGCACCTGGGCTCACCAGTGGGTCCCAGGGATCCTCCTATTTGCATTTCCCCACTGCTGGGATTCAGAGCTCAGTGGCCAAGCCTGGCTTTGTACATGGTGCCTGGGGTCAAACACATCCTCCAGCTTCACTGGCTGAGCATCTCCCCAACCCTGGATGAAAGTTACTTTTGTGTCTTTCTAGCCACTTGCTTTTTTTTTCCTTTGTTTTTTGACACAAGGTCACACTATGGAACCCTGGCTGGCCTGGGGCTCTCTATGTAGATAAGGCTAGCCTTGAACTCTGTCTCCCAACTACTGAAATTAAAGGCACACATTATCATGCCTGGCTTTCTGCCAGTTTTTTTTTTTTTTTTTTGAGGACATACTCCAATAAATCCAGGAAGGTGAGGAAAAGAGACACAAGGTCCAGAAAGCAGCCATGTTATCATGAGCTCAGTATGAAAAAGGATTCTAGTCTGAAGGACTGGGAGGGTGATCTGTACCCATCAGCACTTAGAATAGCAGAGTGAAGAAGCTGACTTCATACCTTCTATCAATGTGAAAAAACAAAGTATACTAATAAAGTCAGGAGGAGCAAAGAGCTCTAGAAGAGGACCCAGCACTTACGTGAAACATCTAAGTGTGATTTTGAGCAACTAAAAGAGCGTAAAAAAAATCCATGTGAAGGGGGACTCCTGGATGATCCCCTGCCAGTTGCCAGTCTCCATGGTGTAAGATTGCATCCTCTTCCTGGACAGGGAAAGGAACAATGCAGATGGTCCTTTATGATTTATGATAGTTTGACTTATGATTCCTCATTGTTATAGCTTTTGGCAGAGACTGTACTTTGAATTTTGACCTTTCTGGATTTAAAATGGAAGGTGGATACTTTGCTGTGATGTTGGACAGGGGCTGATAGCTGCCTAGTGCCCAGCCAGCCATTTGACCGTGAAAGCCACTAGTGTGTTACAGCTTAGTGTGTTGCCAGTGATTTTTTTTTCTCAAACATAAGTCATTTTATTTTTCTGGTATAAAAACCCTATATGGTAGCTACAGCTAGAGCCTGGATCCACAGTGCAGGGACTCTGGTATGGTTTTTTCATAAGATGGTCAGTGAATTACAGATAGGGAGATTTGGAGAATTTGGTCTCTTTCCAGAGGTTGGGGATCAAGTAGGTGTAGCTCTTGGAGATGGAATCAGGATAGTCTTGGTGAAGTTGGCCAGGGTGGCAGTACCGCCCCTGGCTGATGTGGAGCACTCAGTCATGAGTACCAGGTAGCAGCAATACTTTCTTGCACAGAGGGACAAAATGATTCCAGCTCCTCTGCAGCCAGGGAGAGGCTCACAAGCACAGAGCCACTGGGGCAGTCACCTTGCAGGGGATAGTGTGAGGCTTCCCAACCTTGTTCTCTTAGTACCCTCCCCACACAAGGACAATGGACAGCTTGGCGAAGATGATGTCCCATTAGATGGCAGTGGCTACCACCTTAGAGTTCTTAACACAAAGACCAATGTAACCACTGTAGTCCCCAATAGCAACAAAAGCCTTAAACCCAGATCGCTGGCCAGGCCATCTGCTCCTGTACTGGCATGATCTTTAGAACCTTATCCTTAAAAGATGCTCCCAAGAGAAAGACAGTGATTTCAAATTCTTTGATGGGCAGGGAGAATAGGCAAGTTTCCTCGGGGACTTGATCTTCATGTCTTTGACCAGGTGGCTCAGCTCGGTGACAGGGATTCTTGGTCCTCTGCTTTACCCCCTGCTAGCCCCACAGCCTCAGTTTCCCAAGCCACAGCCTAGCCACTGCCAAGACCATCCCCACAACTATAACCCTTGAGACCGCTGTCATATCCTCTGTGGAAGCCACTTCAGCTCCCAAGCCCTCCGCTCCACCAGTGTCCCCCACCATTTGGTGTTTTCCCAAGGAAGGAAAAGCCAGCAATTTGTTTTTGGTGTTGTGTTTTGTGTTTTTATACCCCAACACATATGAATACATGAAATGTTCGACACTTTATTTGTAAAATGGTCTTTATGTTATGTGGTTTTGCCAACCGTGGGCTAATGTGAGTACTGTCAATTCAGGCTAGGCTTGGCTACCATATTTGGTACTCCTGATAATTCGTGTCAACTCACAGGAGCTGGAATCGACCTTCGAGTACACCGTGAGGGCTTACATAGATGAGGCGAGCCTCTGGGCATATCTACTACTTACTTCTGTGCTCAGGTTAAGGTGGGAAGGCTCATCCTAAAGGATGGTGACGTCATTTCCTGGGCTTGGGTCCTGGCTCCAGATGCCTCTTGCCTCCGTGCCCTCCCTGTCATGGTATACCCTGGAACTGGGGATCAGAATAAACACTCTCTTCCTTTAAGATGCTCTTGCTGCGATATTTCATCACAGCAACAAAACAAATAACCAATATAGTCTGTTAAACACACAGAGTAGCAAAGGCATGCTTGACTTGTAATGTTTTTAATCTACAATGAGGGCTTGTCTATATAACCCCATTGTAAATAGTAGCGTCTGTGTTTATAATATCATAATAAGAGTTTGCTGGCTGTGGAATTACAGGCAATTTCAGGGGTGACGAAGTGACAGGTTCAGAAGGGAGAGCAAGACACACCACCTCTGGTCCTTATAATTTGTAGCTCCCCCTCTCTTCTTCCACTTCTTGTTTTTTTCCTTAGGTTCTATCACTGCTCGATAGACTGCCTCTTTCGTCTGCTGATTTTTGTCCACTTTCTGTCTCCTCCAAACAGGAGAGCAAGCCCGTTGAGCCCAGGGTGTTGTGTTGTGTTTAGTGCTATACAAGGTGTTGCGTGTCACAGCTGCCCACCATTAGAATAAATGAGCTCTGGACCGAGAGGAGGGAGAGACTGCAGCCTTGGCCCACCCAAGAGCTACAGCTCTGAGCTCAGGCTTCGCTTTGTCCCCTGATACATTGCTGGCCAAGCAGAAATGGAGGTGTCTGCACCTGATTCCAAGCCATTAAAGAAAGCTGGAAGAACTAAAAATAATACAACTAACGCAATTAAAGGGCTGGTGGAGGAAGTGGAAATGACTTGACTTCTCTTTCATCCTGGGACATGGAGTAAAGATTGTCTAAAATTGGTCAATCCTGAAGCAGCAGTAAAAAGCATTTTATTTAGAAATACGGTGGCTACAACAAGTTCTGAAAATATAAACCGTTAAAATGGACTCTCCCGAGAGCTGGGCGCAGGACGGGCAATGGCCCTTTTTCATTTAATATCAGTCTACATTGCCTTAATGTTTTTACTTTGTGTGTTTATTACTTTATAATTTTAAAAATGTGGGGGGAAAGCCATGTCCGCAGACTTCAATATCTTTGTTTCCTGTAAAAATGTCTTCACTTATTTATGATTTAGTATTATGCCACTGGACTTTATAGAGGGTCAATATAAAAAATGGCCATCCGAAGAGCACATCTGTATTGTCTGAAAACTACAATAAAAGGCATTCATGCCCATTATGTCCCCTAATGTCCCCTAGATGAGGATTCATGCTGCAAACTTCCAGAACTTCACACCTGAAGAAAGTTTGCCTCAACAAGGGAAAAATATCTACTATGAAGATGAAGGACAAAGGGTTGACTTCTTCCTTCAAACTTTATCAAGTTAGTAAAAAAAAAAAAAAACCCTCTAAATATTCCAATGGAGACGAGGGAATCTCTCACCAAAAAAGAAAACTAAAACAGCTTAATAAAACACATGATTAATCTTCTTACTTCTAGCAATAAATAAATAAATAACCCTGCAGGGGAAAAGAAACAAATAGACAATCGTGATGGGTGGAAAAGATGTGGGCCCTGCAGAGGCTCTGGAGATGGAAATGCCCACCTTCCATTGGCCAACTGGATAACATGACCAAATTGTGTGTGTGTGTGTGTGTGTGTGTGTGTGTGTGTGTGTGTGTGTGTGTGTGTACACCTGTGCATATCTATCCAGAGGTCAAAGGGGGATGTTAGATGTCATTCTCTATCATTTTCCATGCTATTTTTTGAGACAGGGTCTCTGTACCAAGAGGTTTTGTGTGTCAACTTGACACAAGCTGGAGTCATCAGAGGAAGGAGCCCCAGTTGAGGGAATGCCTCGATGAGATCCAGCTGGAAGGCATTTTCTCATTTAGTGATCAATGTCGGAGGGCCCGGCCCATGGTGGGTGGTGCCATCCTGGGGCTGCTAGTCCTGGGTTCTATAAGAAAGCAGGCTGAACAAGCCATGATAAGCAAATCAGTAAGCAGCATCCCTCCATGGCCTCTTCATCAGCTCCTGCCTCCAGGTTCCTGCCCTGTTTGAGTTCCTGACTTGATTTTCTGCAGTGATGAACAGCAATAATGAAGTATAAACCAAACCCTTTCCTCCCCAACTTACTTTTTGGTCATTGTGTTTCATCACAAAAATAGAAACTCTAACTAAGATAGTCTCTCACTGACCCTGAATCTCTCCATTATAGCTGGATTGGCTGGCTAGTCGGATCTGCCTGTCTCTGTCCCCCAGTGTTACGGTTACAGGCACACAAAGCCACAACTGGCTTTAAAATGGGTCCTGGAGATTCGAACTCAGATCCTCTTACTTTCATGGCAAATGCTCTTAACCACCAAGCCATCTCTCTAGAGCCCTCAAAACTTTTTTTTAAAGATCCCTGTGAAGGACTGGGTGTATGCTTGCCTCAGTGGGGATACATAGCACGCACCTTGCCAAGCAGAAGTTCATATCTACATGTTCTGTTTTATTTTTGAGATGGGTCTTACTATGAATCCCTGGTTGGCCTGGAACTTGTTATGTAGACAGACTAGCCTCCAAATCATAGATATCCACCTTCCTCTGCCTCCTTCCCAAGTATGAGATAAAGCCATGTGCCACCATGCCTGGCTTATCCATGCAGGTTTTTTTAAAAGCAGGTCAGTGGGTTCATGGCTCAGAGTTTAGGCACTTTGAAAACCAAAGGACTTTGCAAACTCATTTAACGTTTAACATGTGTGAGTTAGGATTACTATACGTGATCATGGGACTTTAGCTGAAGAAAGGTCCTTAGAGGGTGAGAAGTATAAATAGGTCCCTGGGTTGTAGACAGGAAGTGGGCAGCAGTGAACTCAGGCTGGGCAGTGGCACTCTGGCCTGAGCACCCTGACCAAGACCCCAGGGGTAAGTAGAAGTGCCGAGAAAGATTCTCTCTGATTCTTACTGACCCCGGACCTGTGCTGGGCCATGGAAATCCCCGGAATAGGGAGACAAACATGACCATTGAGTTCCCTGGGCAGAGCCAAGTGGCAGTCCTTCTGGCTCCAGAGCACACTGGCAAGGAGGGGCTGGCACAGAGAGAGCCAGGGTGTGGGTATATGACATGGTAGGGACTGGAAGATCTCACGTGGGCACTGTGAGAAAGCACCTTTCTGTTCATAGGTTCAGTTCCTGAGACTTCTCATTCTTAGTCCAGGACAATAGCTCCCCACTCTCCAGGAGACTCCTGATTTCATTCCACAGGGTAGCAGTCAGGGGGGTAGGGGCTTGAGGGTGGGGTCTGACTGGAACTAAAGAGCTTGGCCATTTAGTTGAGGGGACATTTGTGTTCCTCTTCTTGTACTAGATAGTGCGTCTTTCAAATTCTGCACACCTGGAACCTCTATGTGTTACCTTGATTGAAGACAGTGACTTAGAATATCTAGTCACTGACCTTAGATTTACTGTCATAGGTTGGAACCCACCCTGATCCAATGATTCTCCTTTTCAGAGAACACGACACACACAGACACACCTAGGAAAAATGCCTTTTGACGACAGAGGGAAAGAGATGAGTTCAAGCAAAGAATGCTGGGAAACTCCAGCACTGGAAGAGTAACCAGGTAAGATTCAAACATAAGAGTCCACATAGGGAGCAAAGCCTCCCCTTGAGTTTGGACTTCTGGCTTGCAGAACTGGGAGCAACAACTTTATATTTAGGGACACTCCCTCACACGTGATATCATGTACACACGGTCAACCCTGATTTGAAGATATTAAGTGGGAAATCATGGAAATAAACCATTCTAAGTTCTAAATTGCACACCATTATCAGCAGTGTGATGAAATCTCCTCGGTTTCCCACTCTCTCTGATTTGGGGTACAAATCATCTCCCTGTCTTGAGTATCCACACTGTATGCAATACCAGCCCATTAGTCACTTAGCAACTGCCAAGGTTTATTAGATCTACTGTTCCAGTGACACAAGATTTTATTTTATGTAATAATGGCTTCTATCTTATAAAAAATTACCAAAGTGTATTTGTATAATTGCTCTATTTCATCATTTCTTATTATTAAACTCTTGCTATGCCTAATCTGTAAGTTAAAGACCATAGGTATGCTTGTAGAGGAAATAACACATGGATGTGGAACTTGGTATCCTCATCCTCTGTGGAGCTTGGGTAAGGGGCTCAACCATGTTAAAATACATTAAAACCTCCCATGCATTGTCTTTTGTCACAAAGCCCAGAAAATAAATTTACTTTTCCAACAATCTTAGGACAGACTGTGAGCTCCCCCTAATGCGTCTGTCTTGGGGTCTGCAAAGGAAAGAAGGGGAAGTCAGACCACAGAGGGAAGGGGTCTTTAAGGCACCTACCAAGGAGTGGCCCTGCCACTTCCACATAGTACTAGAGCCTTGGTCCTGGATATCCCAGCTGACAGCAGGCTGCAGGAGACTAAGTCTGCCATAAGGGTTGATCACAGCTGGAACAAAGAGGGCTCTGCTGTGAAGAGACACCAAGGCCACAGTACTCTTACAATGGGAAGCATTTAATTGGGGCTTGCTTACAGTTTCAGAGGTTTAGCACATTGTCATCATGGAGGGGAGCATGATGGCACGCAGGCAAACACAGTGTGGAGAAGTAGCCTACAGCTCTACATTTGCATCCACAGGCAGCAGGAGGAGAGCCACTGGGCCTGGCTTGGGCTTTTGAAACCTCAATGTCCACCCCCAGGGACACACTTCCTCCAACAAAACTACACCTCCTAATCCTTCCAAATAGTACCACTCCCTAAGCATTTAAATATATGAGCCTATAGGGGCCATTCTTATTCAAACCACCAAAGGCCTCACATCTCCTGAAGTCTACTTTCTGAAGGGGACTGCATCAAAGGGGGCTGCATCACAGGAAGGACTCCATTCTCTGAGCTGGCTGCTAAAGTGAGCAGACGCAGCACACAACACAAGCCACAGAGGCTCCTCTCTAGGAATTTTATACCAGAGGTGGCCAAAATGCTAACTGCAGCATGAAAGGTAGTTTGGCCCTGTCTAAACAAAGTCATCAAGCGAGCAGGTGTCGCAATGTCATTAACAGCCCATCTGATATCCAGGGAGGCCAGAAGATGCCCAGAAACTTTCCAGGCTTTGATGTGGCCATGCCCCTTTGACCTTTGCCATGGCATGTCTCTTTGACATGAAATGTCACTTTGGTCTTTGCCAGGCCCTATGAGAGCCACCTGTCACTCTCAGGTAGAGGGATTCAGGGCCATCATTCAGCCCCTTTGCTTTCCACTCCACTTGGTGAAATGAGCAAGAACAACTGGGTTATTCTTGGCCACAGTTTGGGAAACTTTATCACTACTTAACCCATGCAAACAGCAGAAGCAACCCAACGCTTACCAGTGGAGAATTTAGGTCAGAATCACAACTGCATGCATCAAAGCCAAGCAGATGCATCACTACCATGGCGATAGGCAGAGGTGACCCTTCAGAGCTGTTGTATGGCAGCTATGCTGTATGGAGAAGGATGCAGGATAGTCATCACCTCCCAGTTTTCCAGAAATGCCAGACAGGCAGATTGTCCATGCTATCTGACCACTGAGCCAGCAGAATGACACACAGGGAGGTAACTCAGTGTGGCAAAGGTAATGGTGTACATAGAGGGGCTACCAGGAGGCCTGGGGAAACGGGTTCCATCTGGGTTTCCTGGCAATGCAGGTGCCCCAAACCACAAGAACATATGATCCCACCAAGTCCACAATTCAGACTGGAAAATGCAGGGGGGAAATGTGTCTATTTGCACAGACATGACTACAATAACCATGTGCTAGATCCAGTTAATAGCAAACTACTCAGTCAGAGAAAGAAAAAAAGGGCTGATGTATGTCACATGGATGAACCCTGCAGGCAATCTGCCAGGTGTCAGAAGCCTCATTCTAGTAAGTGATGCTTTCCCAAGGGAATAAGGTGGAGAGTGATAGGTAGAACAGGACACCCACCATCATCCTCTGGTCTCTGCACAGGGATGCACAGACTCATGCACCTGCACACATAGGTGTGTATTCAACACACACACACATGCACACACACACACGCACACACGCACACAAGATAGGACCACATGGGCTAGTTCGGTGAACAAACTCAGTGCCTGTGATCTATCTTTTTTTAAAGCTAGATCTCTATCTTTTTTAAAAAAAATTATGGTCTATTTAACTTTATTTTATATGCATTGGTGTGAAGGTGGCAGATCCCCTGCAACTGGCTCTTCAGACAGTTGTGAGCTGCCATGTGGAACCCAGGTCCTCTGGAAGAGCAGTCAGTGCTCTTAACCACTGAGCCATCTCTCCAGCCCCCTAGATCTCTATCTTGCACGTGGCAGCATCTATACAGATGAACATCTGCGCCCACCCACCTGTATACATTCTGGATGGCATTGCAGCCAGTTTTCTGTTTGTTTTTGTTGTTGTTGTTTTGGCAAGCTGCTATTGGACTATGTATCAATACAATGGTTCTGAAAGTGTCTGGGATGAACCTCAATAAGGATCCTTGGGAGATGGAGGGACAAAGCACCATCTCCTTCAGCAGAGTGTTCAGGCACTGGCTCTGTGGCATGGGCTAAGCATTACCATGCATGGAGGGTCCTGCCAGCTGGCGGTGGTGGTGATTGGAATGAAGATGTCCTCCATAGACTCATAGATTTGAATGCTCGGCCCCCCCGTTGGTGGAATTGTTTGGTAAGTATTAGATATGGTCTTGTCAGAGGAGTGCCACTGGGGATGGGCTTTAAGGTTTCAAAAGCCCATGTTATTCCCCGTTAGTCCTCTTAACTCTACTGTCCTGCCTGTGGATCAGATGTGAGCTCTCAGCTACTGCTCCAGCACCGTGTCTACCTGCCTGTTCCACACTACCCACGACATTGGTCATGGACTCACCCTGTGAAACTGTAAGCCCTATAAACTCTTTTTTTCTATAGGTTGCCTTAGTCGTGTTGTTTTGTCACGGCAACAGAAAAATAACCAAGGGAGCATCATGCATCATGGGAAATCAACAGTACGCCCTGTGCCAAACAATTTGAGTTCCAAGGTGTGGGGCTAGGGTGGGTATCAGACTTGCGGGGTCACAGCCTTGTTTCTGCCAGTCTCCTTCACACTGGGCTCCGAGAAAGGCTTGCCAGCAGCTAGGAGAGTGCAGTGAGAACACAGTCTCGTGGTTGAGATGAGAGGTCTGGTGTCCTAAGGCCACTCGGCACACACTCTGTCTGGAGCTGGGCTTCTCCCCACTGCTTTTACCTTTGATCTGGAGTCTGAGATGAAAAACACATTTCTGGCTTATTTAGGAACACAGCTAGCCCAAAGTAAAGGTAGGACCCCAAATTCTCCTTTGGAGAACCTCTGAACCCCACAGGCTGATGGACAGACTAGCCAAGGACATCAGTGAGGAACGCTTCCAGAGCAGCTCAGACAGGAAAGAACTGAGCCTCAGCAATAGTGTTAAGTGGGGCTGATAATAAGGATGGTGGTGGTACCACATCAGCTCTCTGATGTGACTAGTATGAGCCAGCAGGTGTCCTGAAATGCTATTGGGACTGTCACCCAGAGTAGTTGCTGGGAACACAGAAGAGCTAGGCACAGTCATCAAAATGTCTAAAATGAAGAGACTGTGACAGGGGGACTCCTTGGCCTTCAGGTAACACAGAGGGCTCAGAGCCAGGGCAGTGATGCTCAGTGATCATAGACCTGAAGTATTAAGGGAGAAGATTCTGGTCCAGGAACACTTGTGCCTCTGCTCAGTCAGCCAGCTGCCACAAGCATCAGGGCACCAAGCATCCAGAGCGTCTCCTCTCCCTCTATGGGCCAGCAAGAGCAATAATAATAACAATAATAATAATAATTAATGCCCCATTCAGTAATAGTGAGAAGTGCCCATGGGAAAGATCCTGTCTACATCTCTAAAACCAGACTAGAGCACACTTGGGCTACAACTCAGCTTGGGGGTTGGTTTGCAGAAGCCACACAGCCAGCCACAAGCCTGAGCTGTTTCCTGGAAGATAATTATTTTATACTTATCAAAATAAGTGGTTCATTGTAAGGCTCTTATTTTATACCCCATTTCAGGTTTTTCCTATTATGTGGTGTGTTCTTAGATGAGAGTGGAAGCATTTCTTCAAAAGCAAAAATCCTGTGGGTAACCTCGGCTTTACCCTCGTGGGCCTCAATTGTGTGCAGCTCCCATGTTCTGGTCATGACCCCAGCCACCCTGAGTCCAAGAGGCTGGGCAGATATGCTAGGGAGGAGGAGGTACCAAGTGTGGGGGAGAGCCATTGTGTCCTACCTCGTCCAGACATTGCTCTGTGTTCCTCTGCTGGTCCTTAGTCCCCCAGGGGTCTGCAAAGCCACTGAAAACCTGCTGGTCGGTGCTAAGTGGCCCCACTCCCCTCCTTGGAAGCAAGTTGTTCTTCCTTGCAGGTTCACTTGGAGTCTCTCAAACTTGATGACAGCCATCTAGGAATTTAGAGCAAAGGAAACTGTGGCCTGACAGGGCCTGCACTGGAGTGGGGGGCGCAGCATTGGTTGATAGTTGATAGTCCCTTGCCCTCTGACCTGTCATCCACTACTATAGAAGGGTTTGGGGTCTGGGGCCCTGGCATCTAAGACGATCATCTACAGGAGCCCCGGAGGCAGTCTTCAGAGCAAAACAGGAAAGAATTTAGGAACAGGGCGGTTTCAAAGACCAGAATAATAAATCCAACCGAAATGTGAGCTATTGATTTAGCATCACCTGAGAAGGGCTCTAGATGTTTCCAGTTTAAATACTCCTGATGGATATGCCAGTTTTAACTGATTTTCCCCACATACCTCTAAGTCTCTCCTTTAGACCACAGTGTGTGGCTGGCTGTCATGTGGCAAATGGGGTTGGAGGCACGCCATCGCCACTTCCCAGATAAGCCTTCCAGCTAGGCTGTGATTGGCCTGTATTTTCCCATGCTGGGTCCCAGGGCTTGGGCAGTTCCAAGAGGTGGGAGGTGACTGGATCAAAGAGCATTCCTCTTTGAACAGGGCAGCTTTTCCCAGTGCCGCCTGAGACTGGTGCTTGGCTTGGAGTCATCTGTAGATTTAATTTTTAAAATAATTTAACCTCTCCTTTTCTGGGAAAAACGAGCCCAGAGCAAGGAAATGAGCTATCTAAGGTCTCCTAGCAGCAGCAGCATTGGCAGCGAAGCATCTCTGTCACCTTGTCTGTGCCAGAGACTGCTCTGAAGTTCTCCCACTTAACCCTACAACAAATCATGGTGGTCTCCACATTCTGTAAAGGAGGAAAGTGAAGCATTTAGATACACCTACTTATAAAATAAACCGCAAAGAGCACATGATAGTGTCCCACGAAGCACCATATGCACCACAACGTATAGAAACCCATTGAGTATTGTGGTGGTTTGCATGAGAATGGCCTACCTAGGTTCATATATTTGAATGCTTAGTCACCAGGGAGCGGAACCATGTGAAAGGATTGTAAGGAAAAGGAGATGTGGTCTTGTTGTAGTAGCTGCGGCCTTGTTGCTAGAGGAAATGTGTTACTGGGCATGGGTTTTGAGCTCCCCCCCCCCCCCCCCCGTGGATCAGAACATACTCCTAGCTATAATCCAGCGCCATTGTGCTGCCATACTCTCCACCATGATGACAACGGACTAACCCTCTGAAACTGAAAGCACACCACCCAGCTAAACATTTTCTTTCATCAGAGTTGCCTTGGTCACGGCGTCTTTTCGCAGGAATAGAACCCTTACCAGGACAGAAGTTGGTACCAGAGAGTAGAGGAGTGCTGTGGCAGGTCTGACCATGCTGTTTGTTGACACAATGTGGACTTCGGGGCTTTGGATTAGGAAAGCAGCTGAATAGTTTAAGTAGGACTTAGTGGGCCACAGTAGTAGAAGCATGAAGAACGGTGATGCCCAGAGCGATGTAAATTATGATGGCCCAGTTCAAGAGGTTTCAGAGGGGAAGAATATCAAGAGTCTAGAGTCCAGCCTTGTAATATTTTGGCAAATACGGCTGCTTTCTGCCCTGATGTGGGACGTCCCTCTGTATGCTGTGAGCTATTGGCTAATGAAGAAGCTGCTTTGACCTGTGGCAGGGCAGAATAAAGCCAGGTGCAAAATCCAAATAGAGATAGAGAGTAGGTGGAGTCAAAGAGACACCATGTAGCTGTGGAAGGAGAAAGACACCTGAATCTTACTGATAGGCCACAGCCTTGTGGTGATACATAAAATTAATCAAAATGGGTTAATTTAAGATGCAAGAGTTAGCTAGAAATATGCCTGAGCCATTGGCCAAACAGTGTTGTAATTAATATAGTTTCTGTGTGATTATTTGGGTCTGGGAAGCCAGAAATGAACGCACAGTCTCTAGTTACACTGCCCTTGTCCTAAAAATCTGCCTAAGGTTAAATTGAAAATTTTTGGATTAATGGAATTAGTGGAGGAGATTTCAAGACAGCCTGGTATGGACTCTATCATGCGGTGATTAGAGATCACTCTTATGCAGATCTATAAGGAAGAGACGCAAGCTGCACAAGGAATAACACAAAATGTGCAGTGTGAAGAGAAAAGGAGCACCAGGAATCATAACAGAGTTAAGTCCTGTGCTCAAGGAGGTAACATGTTTTAAAGAAAAGCCTGGTGCTAAATGAAATAAAGGAAGCAGTGACCTTGGGACAGGACTCCACCCAGCTAAGCGTCCAGCTTGTGAAAGGGAATTAAAGGAACGTTTAAGTAATGAAGAAAAACATCAGCAACAGAAAGCTGAGGCAAACGTAACTGAAAGAGAGGCCAAGATCCAGCCCCATCAAGCAGCAGAACTTGGCAACCTCAGCCGTGTGGTTATGGTTTAGAGTCAAGAACATAAGAAAGGGGCTGTGGAATCTCTCTCCACAGCTAAGGAAAGCAGCTGAGGCCAGATGGGATGGAGGAGCCTGCTACTCAAGGATGGTGCTGAAGTATAGAGCCAAGTCTCTTTCAGGATCAAGGTTCTGCCTTGAACCCTATGGATATTTCAGTAAATGCACACCAGTGCTTCCGGAAGACTTCCTTGCTTCAGGAACTCTCGGTGTGGATGACAAACATCTAAGCAGTTGCTTTATTAAGTGTACTCTCAACAGCACTAGGAAACGAGAGTGGCGTCATCTGTGTTGGGTCTTAGCGCTAAGTTCATCAGTACACAGCTGTCTTGTAAGGGGGGGACGGGCAAAGTTAATCCTGTTACATAATCGAAACGCTGAAGCTCCCCAGAAGCGCATCCCAGAAGAGCTGCCTGCAACTGGTGGCCACCCTACAGGACACATGGCCAGCTAGCTCCAGGACAGGGGTCAGCAAACTTTGCGTGTATAGGGCATAGGTCTTTGCAACAACCACTCAGCTCTATCGTATGGAGATACCGTAACTAAATACCAGCAGTCATATCCCAGCAGGGATAGGCCAGACCTGAGCAGTGGGCTAGCATTTTCCAGGCCCTCCGATGGGTGTTTACACGTCTGAAGTCACCAGTACTTCAAGACTAGTTCAAGCCAATAAATCCTCCCTGTGTCTTTGCTTTAGCTGTGATCATAACCCCCGTTAGGACAGTCACCATTTTGACCTCCAGTCCTGGCTTAGGAGGTGAGGCAACTTTCCTCACTCCTCTTTCTGACTGCTGGTTCCTGTGTGTGTACCCTCCCTCTCCTCTTTAGTTTTCTTATCTGTGTTTCTGCTTGTTCAGCAACATTGCAAAGCATGCGGGATATGAGGTTACCTTCCACAGGGACCCGCTCTGTCTACTCATGCACTTGGAACTCTCAACAAGGATATAAGGCCAATTGTCAGATACTTGAGGGCAAGCTAGCAAACAGGTGGAAAGGCCCTATAAGCACAGGGCTTCCTGGGTCTAGAGAAAGACCTTGTGCTCTACTCCCTGGTCCCAAAGCCCCTCAGGCCCGTGGCAGTTTCAGGTGGGAGCAGCAGCCGAGTGCTTGAAACCCAGCAGGTGTAAGTCTGAGCATTCCAGCGCTGGCTGAGCTCCAGGCCAGGCCTTTGCCCAGTCCTGCAAAGGGAATCGGCCTCAAATGACAGCTCATGGCTTCCAAGTGCCATTCCCTGGCCAAAGGGTCACTTTAGCACCCAGCTTCTTTAACTGTGGGTCATGACCCACGCAGGAACTATGTAACTGAACATGGAGTTGCAAAGCTTTGACAGCGGCCAAAGGTTTCAGGCAATGACCAAAACCTAATTCAAAACCAAGCATGGGATGAAATCTGGGATATTTCTGGCTGTGCTCGCCCATGCACTGTTGTCTTTTTATTGCACATACAAAGTGTCCTGCTGTTACAGAGCAGAACACAAGGGCTCTTGTCGTTTCCTGTCTTTCCGCATGTGGCATCAAGTCTCTCTGCCTTTGAATTGTGCGTTAGAAGATTTGATTTTTGAAATTGCTGTTTTACTCATTGACTGGGGCTTCATTAAAAAAAAATTAAAATCATTAGAACTAATTTTGGCTTGGGATGAGGACAGAATTTCCTAAGCATACCTTTGCTGTGTTCAACTATGTCCTTGTCCTAGTTTCGTTATTGTTGCTGCAATAAAATACTCTGAAAAAAAGCGACCTATAGGAGAATGAGTTTACTGTAGCTCATGGCTCTAGGTTACAGTCCGTCATGGTGGGAAGCCAGGGTGGCAGAAAGTTCAAGCAGCTGCTCCCATCACAGCCACGGTCAGAAGGGGAGAGCGATGAATTGGTGCAACAGGATAGTACTTAACTAGACTTCCCACTCTTTCTTTTGTGTGTGGGGGGGTAAGGTTTGTTTTTATTTTGTATGTATGCATGAGTGCCTTCATGGAGTGGAGGCAAGATGAGAAAGGACCAAGGAGAGTTCAGGATGCCAGGAGGACCTGGTCTCATGTGAGACCGGCGTCCTCTTGTTGGCTGCTCACTGGGATGTTTAATTTATGATGAGGGCAGCATATTTGGCTCTTGGCCTTCCTAGAAAATGCCCCCTTGCCCTAGGAGGCAGCCTCTTGTGTTTCTTTGGATTTCTCTCTGTTTCTGGGATATAGAACCAGCCTGCCTCCCTTGTCAAAGCACCTTTGAATTCTCCTTCCCATAGCTGGAATGCATGACCACACCCCCTGTAGAGTATTCTCTGCCACCATTACAAGGGATATTCTCAGGGAGTGATTCATTTAGAAAGGGCTACCCTGGTGATGTAGTATGGCAAGTGCTCCAAGCCTTTCAGAACTCTCTTTAGATGGAGATGTTCCCCCTAGCAGCCAGCCCCCAAGACACTATGCATGGAATGCTGGTGTTTGGCTTTGGCTCAGAGCTCTCTGAGGTGTCAGGAGAAGAGGAACAAATAATTCGGGCACTCTACCAGGAAGGACCATAACAACCTCTGCATAAAATATACAAAGGAATAGGGGACAGGGAGCCTGCAGCATGAAGCCATTTTCTTGTGGGTCCAATGCTAGCTAGGCCTGTTGATGAAATGAAGGTAGAGAGAGCTGGGGTCTGACGGGAGAAGTGAGTAATCTAACAACCAGGCCCATGGGGCTTCTTCTCCTTCCAGTTCCCTGGCATCGAAGATGTGGACACTTCCCTGAGTTTGCAGCCCCTTGGTCATTTGGGAAGTCTTATGTATCCCAGGGTTACATTGCTCATTAGCAGAGCAGGACCTCTGGCGAGCCTTATCTCATGGGGGTGGAGTTGGGGCAGGAAGCTGAGACCGTGGGGTGTTGCCTAGCATATCAAGGCCCACCTGAGTGATGAGCAGTGCCTGTTAGTCTAGTGTCCAGGCTGGAGAGAGGGCACGAGTGTCTCCCCAGCCAGCAGCCACCACCTGTCCTGCCCTTGGACTGTTGTTTTTGCCTCTCTGCTCCTGCTCCACTCTGCAGCCCCATTTAAGGGAGGCCAAACTTAACAGCAGAAACCACAGTTGTGGTGGAAGAAGGCCCGGCACCTCATACCATGTAGAACCCCCATCGTGTATCTGTATGCTCTAGCCAGGTGGTGATAGAGCCACACATACTGGTCATGATGTTGGGATGAACAAGGCACACCCACTTTCCCACCCACAGCCTCATCTTTTGGGGATAAATACAGAGTTGCCTGGAACAACAGACAGGGCTTGAGAGAGAGTCAACACTGGAGTCTTCGGGGGTGGGGGTTGGAGAGATGGCTCAGTGGTTAAGAGCACTGGTGGCTCTTCCAGAGAACCTGGACTCAATTCCCAGCACCCACATGGTAGTTCTATTAACTCCAGTTCCAAGGAATCTAGTGCCCTTTCCTGGTCTCCTTTGACAACAGGCTCACACATGGTGCACAAACATACATTCATACACATAAAATACACATAAAATAAATATTAAAAACCAAGTTGCGGTCATGGTTAATGTGACTTCATTAGCTTCAGCTTTGACTCCTGGAATGGTCCTTCTCTGAGTGTGTTCTAGATCCTGGCACAGGCAGGGACCATGCCTATCCTGGCAACAGTAGCCCTAACCTGTGTGACTGGAACATTCTACAGAAGCTTCCATTACTATGCATTTGCCCAGCCACTGAAGGTCCTAGGGATACCACATACAAAGTTCAACCTGCACAATCACTTCCAGATGCCTCAGTAGGAGGCCCTGGCATGGGAGCTCCTGAACATGGAGCTCGGGCCTTCTCCAGGTGCCTGTCTTGAGCAAGGGAATTGCCTCTAGGATGCCTGAATCTTAGGGGATATCATGGTTTGAATGAGATATCTTCCATAGTCTTGGGCACTTGAACGCTTGGTTCCTGGTTGATGGTACTGAGGAAAAGGCTGAGGAGGTATAGCCTTGCTGAAGGAAGGAAGTATATCAATGGGTGTGTGTGGACTTCATTTAAAGAGCTCAGTTCACTCTCTCTGCTTCCTGCTTGCTGTTTAAGGTGTGAACTCTCAGATTCCTGCTTCGGCTACCTGTTGCCTCCATTCCATCAGCACATACTCTAACCCTCTGAAACCATAAGCCCAAATAAATTACTTCTTCTATACGTGGCCTTGGTCCTGTTGTTTTAATCATAGAAATAATCATAGAAAACCACTAATATAGGGAGAACTGTATCGTACAAGGTAACACATGCCAGGCACTGTTCGCTTGAAGACCCAGGATGCCGATGGGGATTTTTCCTTTAGTTATAGACTTCATTTGCCTCCCAGAGTCAGTGTCACAACTGCATTTCCTGGGGCAAGATTAGCTAGCAGGTTCAAAGGATCACCTTCCACCCTCCAAGTACATCTCTTGAACAAGCTGAGAAGCTATTCCAGCATCCCTGCCTACTGGTGAGAGTGGAGGTGAGGATGGCAGGGTCTGCCTCAGGTAGCTCTACCTGGCCTGGGAAAGGACCACAGAAGGAAAGGCAGGGACAGTACTCTGGATGGGGTAACCCAGTGTGCAAGATCAGAGTCTATGACTTGGGCCAGATGCAGTGCAGGTGTGTAACTGGAGGTTTCTCTCCATCCCACAAGTTCCCAAATGACCACTCTAAGGCATAATGTTAATTACAAACTGTTTGGCCTATTAGCTCAGGCTTATTATTAACTAGCTCTTACAACTTAAATTAACCCATTTCTATTCTATATTTTACTATGAAGCTCATGGCTTGTTACCTTCTCTGGTGGCTGCTGGCATCTTCCAGACTCCACCTTCTTTTCCCTTTCCCTTTGCTGGGATTTCTTACCTCGCTCTATTCTGCCTGGCTATTGACAGATTAGCTTCTTTATTAACCAATGGCAACAAAACATATTCACAGCATACAGAAGGGCATCCTACATTATCTCCCCTTTTCTGTCTAATTGATAATGATGTGGGATGCCCCTCTGTATGCTGTGAATGTGTTTTATTATCATTGGTTAATAAAGAAGCTGCTTTAACCTATGGAAGGGCAGAATACAGGTAGGCAGAAAATCCAAACAGATGCAGGGAGAAAGAAGGCAGAGTAAGGAAGACACCAGCAACCACCAGAGAAACAAGATGTGAGGTAATGCCATGGCCACATGGCAATACATAGGTTAATAGAAATCAGTTAATTTAAGATGTAAAAGCTAGTTAGTAATAAGCCTAAAACATTGGCCAAACAATTTGTAATTAAGCCTCTGAGTGTTTATTCAGGAACCAGAAGTCATGAGAGAAACCTCCAGTTACTAAGGTATAAGTTCTGATGTGAAGTCCTCAGCTCCGGTAGTACCAACCAGCACCACAGGCACAGATCTCACACAGCCTGCAGAGTCATGTAACTCAGACTGGCCTTGGATTCAGTGGCCCTCCTATCTCTGCCTCTCCTCTCCAATGCTGAGATTATAGGCATGTGCCACCATCCCTGACATTGACTTTGTATGTATGTATATGTATACCCATGTATGCACATGTTTTGCTTTTGGTTTTGGTCTGTTCATTTGTTTGAGACAGGTTCTTTCATTGGCATGGAACTCATTGAGCCCCAGAGACCTACCTGCATCTGCCTCCCTCGTGCTGAGAATTACAAGCACATGTTGCCACATGCAGGTTCTAGGGGTTAAATTCTGCTCTTCATGTTTGCACAGAAAGCACTTTACCAACCAAGCTGGCTCCCCCAGACACCTGGTACATTTAATTATATCCATTGTAACAATACCTGTGAACTGAAATTGGAGGAAAAGTTTCCATTGTGTGGAAAGTAAATGTATTATTTTACAGTCCAAGCTAGGTCTTATCAGGTGCACATTAAGGTATAAACAAGGCTATACTTTCTAGAATCCAACCCTTTGACTCTTTCAGCTACCTGTCTTCCTTGACTTTTGGCCACTTTCCCCATCTTGCAGGACAGTGATGGCCAGTGCGGACCCCTTCATGTTAGAGTCCTCTGGCCACCATATCTCCTTTCTCTTTCACTTTAACAGATGGTGCTGAAGACATCACCGCACCCCCAAAAATCCAAGATGACACGTCACCCCAAAGTCGGATGGTTAACAGCTTTAATTCTGTCTACAATCTTAAGTCCCTTTGCCATATAAGGTAACATACAGGCCCAGAGATTAGGATGTGGCTAACTTGGGGAGGGGGGGCTTATTCTGTCTTCCGTGGAGGTTTTTCTGGCTATCATATTGTTATTGATCTCCAACTTAATTCCACTTTTATTAGACTACACCTTGTGCATTATCCCAGCCCCACACATTCATTACCATTTTCTGTGTGGCCCAGCATGTGGGTTCTGCCTCAAAGAATCCCCTCCACACTGTTAGAGGGAAGTGAAACAGACAGTGTAAGAACTATTAGGTCACCGTGATGGTGCGTCACCTCCCCTGTGCACATCACATCACTGAAATGATTTTAAGATCTCTGAGCTGGCAGGACTAGACAGTCCTTTTTCTTTAATCGGGTGCATTCATATCTATTACTCTGCCTTCCTGATAAACAGACCCTCTTGTCTTCATGAAGTGTCCTTCTTTATCTCTTTTAATGTCTGGATTGTGGTGTACGTGCTGTCTGATATTCGTTTAGCCATTCCAAATACCCGCAGCAACCATTTCTGCTTCACACGCAAAACGTCAGACTTAGAGTCATATTCACAGCCAGGTCTCCAGCTTCCAGGTTTTTGCTTGTTCTTGAGGTGAAACACCTATGACACAGACTTTACCCTCTTCGCCATTTGGGGAAATGGGGCTGAATTGAGGCAGGGTCTTGTGTAGCTCAGGTTGGCCCTGAATTTACTCTGTAGCCAAGGTTTACTTAAGCTCCTGATCTTCCTGCCTTCACTTCCCAAGTGGGGGAAGTGCAGAAGTGCACCCTGTACCCAGCCAGCCTCACCATTTCTAGATGCCGAGCCCAGCAGTTTCAGCTCCATTTACATTGCTGTGCAAGTAATCTCAAGAATGCCTTCATGGGGGAGCTGGAGAGATGGCTCAGAGGTTAAGAGCATTGCCTGCTCTTCCAAAGGTCCTGAGTTCAATTCCCGGCAACCACATGGTGGCTCACAACCATCTGTAATGAGGTCTGGTGCCCTCTTTTGGCTTGCAGACATACACAGACAGAATATTGTATATATAATAATAAAAAAAGAATGCCTTCATGGTACAAACACACACTAGAAAATAACCGCTGAGCTGGGTGTGGTGCACGCGCCTACAGTCCCAGCACTCAGAAGGCAGAGGGGGAAGACTGTTGCCAATTCCAAGTCAGTCAGGGCTGCACAGCAAAGTTCTGTCCCAAAAAATAATGCCATATTTCTCCATTCTCCCAACCCTGGCAGACAAGATTCTACTACCTCCCTGTAGACTCCTGAAGTGGGATCATTTGGCATCTGTCCTTCTGTGACTGGCTTGTCCCACTCTATAGCAGCTTCACCTGCCTTGCTTGTAGCATGCGCCATGTCCTCCTTCCTTACTTACAGAGACCAACCACTTTGGTTGTGTTGGTTTGAATGAGAAATGCACCCCCATTCACATATTTGGTCCCCAGTTGGTGGCACTGTTGGAGGAGGCTTAGGAGGTTTGCTCTTGCTGGAGGAAGTACATCACCAGGGGTGGGCTTTGGGACTTTAAATTCTCAAACTACATCCAGTTCGCTGTCTCTGCTCCATGCTTGTGGTTTAAGGTGTGGGCTCTTAGCTTCCTGTTCCTGCCACCATGCTTGCCCTTGCTCTATGCCTCCCTGCCATGATGGACTCTCATCCCCCAGGAACCGTAAGCTGCAGTAAACTCCTTCTGACATAAGTGGCCTTGGTCTCAGTGTCTGCTCACAGCGACAGGAAGGTAACCAATACAGCATTGTACCTCCGCCTCCTCTGCTCACCAGCTCAGCTGTCAGCAGGCGTGAGGGTCCCTCCCACCTCCTAGCCACTGTGAGTAATGCTACTTTGAGGCTTTGCTTTCAATTCTTTTGGAGAAATACTCAGAGGTGCTGGGTTGTATGGTAGTTCTATGTTTAATTTTTAATGAACTACCATGCTATTTTCCACAGAGGCTGTGCCATTTAACAGTTTTACTGGCAGCGTCTAAGGCTTCCAGCATCTCCAAATCCTTGCCCAAGACTTCGCCTTCACCCCTCCTTTCTTTGCTTCTCCCTACCTCCCTTCTTTCCCAGCAGCCATTTTAATGGTTGTGAGATATAGTTCTTGCCCCCATCCATCTGTTTCTTTTCTATTGCTGTGATAAACCACCATAGAATTTAATTTGGCTTATGGTTTCAGAAGGTTAGAGTCCAGGGTGATGGAGCCAAGGCAGGGTGGCAGGAACAGCTTAGAATTCACATCTTGATGCACAAGCAGGAAACAGAAAGAAAGATCACAATGGGATGCGCGAGCAGGAAGCAAAAAGAAAGATCACAATGGGATGCGCGAGCAGGAAGCAGAAAGAAAGATCACAATGGGACGCGCGTGAGTCTTTTGAAGTCTCAACACCTGCTCCTAATGACTCATCTCCTCCAACAATGCTATATCTCTTACTCCTGCCCAAAGAGTTTCAACATTTGGGGGTCAATAACTCAAGTATATGAACTTATTGGGGCCATTGTCATCCAAGCTACCATATGCTCCTTTTTATTAGCATGTATTAACCATAAAAAATGGATTTTATAAAAAATATAAAAATGGATTTTTATCATTGGCCTTTCTCTCATTTGTGTTATTGAGCTTTGAATTTCCCACTAACATTTAACATGAATATTGATACAGTTGAACAGGCTATGCTAATTTATTAATTTTTTATTTCCTTCCTTGTGTTCTTTATTGTCTGCCAAATTGTGGGATATTTTGATACTTGTAAGTTTTCCAGTCTATTGTGTTTCAGCCATTCCTTTTGCTCTCTGACACTATATTGGTGGCTGCTTAGGAGTTAAAATATACACAATGTATCTCTCATGTCAGTTAATGTTGTGCCATTTTCTATCTGACTGTGTCCTGCCCATTCTCCATGCCTACTCCATAATCTGTGTCTGATTTGTAATAGACCTCACAAGATAACATGATACATTTTTTTTACATAAATGGTCTTTTATATTTCAAAGAAATAAAGACATGAAAAGCTCTCTCATTCTCACGCACCTTCCCAGACCTGACAGCCTTCGCTACTTCTTTAACTTGGAAATTACAAAAGAATAAACTCCCCCCACCCCCCCAGGAGCTTCCTTCAGTGTTTTTCACAAGTGGCAACACATGGGCTACACTTTCTCTCATCTCAAGCTTGCCTTCATCCCAGAAGGATGCTACTCTGGATTCTGAACTTTGAAGTCAGCAGGCATCCTTTCAAAATTTAAGGACGTGGTCCCACTGCCTCGTGGCTTCCACAGTTTTGACAAGAAGTTTGTAGTCAACACTGTTTTCAGCTGTGTGGATTGTGTCTGTTTTCCCTGGGTGCTTTAATGACTTCCCACGCTTCTATATGATACCTCAAGCACCAACCTGCATCACAGTTCAGATAGCAGTATGTGTAGCTGAAGGTTAGTTGGAGCTGGGGTAGAAATTGGTCTTGGTCCAAGGTTTGTAGCTCTCATTTTGCAGCAGGAACTGACCTGGCTGTATCTACATGCTTGATTCTGCTGCCCAGATGTCTTTTCACCTGTCACAGCTGGAAGGACTTTGATCAGGAAAATGGACTATGAGAGAAGAAAGACTTTGAAAGAGGTTGAAGAATTCAGGGCCAACTCTAGACAGCTGTGGGCAGACTTCCCTGTGAGGCCGCCAGGGAAGCTGTAGTAACACACACTCATCTAGGCGGTGAGCCACCTGAGCTAACCATGGTGCTCAGAAGCTGGGACATCCTTCAAGGTCCGTGTAGAGGCTTCCCATTTGGTTTGCAGATGGCCATTTTCCTGCTGTGTCCTCAGAACATCATCCCTGGGTTTTATTCTCTGTTGTAGCACCTTTTCTAAAAATAATGCTTTCATTCATACTGAATTGGGGCTCCCTCTGCTAAATTTCATTTAAACTTTATGGCCTTCAAAGGCCTCATCTCAAAATGGTCACCATCTGATTAATATGGGACTTTCACAGGAAATCTAGGGGAACACAGTTCCAGCCCACAATTCTGTCACCGACTCTAGACAGAAGAGCTGCCCCATGACTTGTGTTATGGAAGTCAGGCGGCGGCTCCTCAGGCTTGGCTGCTGGCTATCTATCACGGTATGCTCCCTACAGCCCATGATGTGGCGTCTCTTTTTCATATAGGGAATTAATTCCAAATTACTCAGCTAGTGAATGACTGGACCTTGCCCATGCTGAGTGTTTCCTCCACGATGTCTATCATTTCTCAGGGCTAACATTTTTAGATTTTTTTAAAAAAATTACATTTGTTATTTATTATTATGTGTGTGAACATATGTACACATCCATGCTAAGGTGTGCACTGGGGAGGGCGGAGGACAACTTGTAGGAAGTGATTCTTTCCATTCGCCATGTGGGTTCCAAGTTTAGAACTCAGGTCCTCAGTCTTAGTGGCAAAAAACTTTACTTACTGAGCCATCTGGCTGGCACTAAGATCAACTTTGCTTTTTCTCCAGGTTGATTTTGCAGACAGGCCCAACTTCTCATGGTGTAGACCAGGTTGCTGTAAATGATGCTTTTAACATAGAGGTTGGAGAGATAGCTCAGAGGGTAAGAGCACTGGCTGCTCTTCCGGATGTCCTGAGTTCAGTTCCCAGCAACCACATGGTGACTCACAACCATCTATAATGAGATCTGGTGCCCTCTTCTGGTGTGCACACATACATGTAGGCAAAAACAGTGTATACATAATAAATAAATCTTAAAAATAAACAACAGAAACACTTTTCCCCCCAGTTCCAGGTGCGAGAGTTAGCCTAGAAGAGGCTAGATAGAAATGGCCAAGCAGTGTTTAAATGAATACAATTTGTGTGTTGTTATTTCAGGGCACCTGGACTAGCCCATTTCTTATAATCTGTGTAGCCCACGAGGTGGCTTACCAGGGAGATTCTAGCCCACGTCCATCCTGGGTCGGAGCTTCATCACATGCGTCTGCCCGGGAGCGGGGAGCATGGCGTCTTTCTGAGGCGTCTGCCCCCGAGAGGAGAGCTGTCGAGTCTGAGCTCACTTCCTCTTCCTCCCAGCATTCTGCTCTGTTTACTCCACCCACCTATGTTTTAACCTATGAGGGCCAGCCAAGCAGTTTCTTTATTTCTTAAACAATGAAATCAACAGATTGATATATGACACTCCCACATCATGCAGTTTAATTCATGATAGGCTCTTTGTTTCTCTTACCCTGTGTTGAGGAAACTGAGGCTCATGAAGATGCAGGCACTGAGTTAGAGAATAGACTGGCTACTTACCTCTCCTATGCAAGGGCTGTTGCCAGAAGACTGGTCTGGGGGGTATTGAGCCCTGGTCTTCTAAGCTGCTCAAATGCTCAGTGCCTCCCACCTCAAGACACTGATACACCCATGTCAAGACAGCAGCTGTAGTGACCGGAGTGCCCAGGGGTTCTGTGGTACACCAGAGGCTTAGTGTTCCTGCCACTCTCAACAGCCCAACCCTGAAGCAGCCCCTTTTCAAGTCTCCCAAGCACCCAGGGCCTGAACATTGGCAGGCATTCTGAGACAATCCCCTCTCACAGGCTGCTGAAGAACTGCATGGCTTCTGAGCGTCCTGAGATTGAGGGAGAAGCCTGGTGGCCCTGTGGCGGTCTCCTGTACAGTGTCCCCACCGCAATGCATGAGCAAGACAAGCAGCAGCCCATTGACAAGCTCATGGCCTGGGCTGCTTTCTCTTTAGCAGGGTCTGTAGACTGTAGCTTGGCCTGCCCTGGGTCTGCAGTGTCTCCTCCTCGTGTCTCCTCCCTCTGTGCTGAAATAAAATCCTCTATAGCTATGTGAAGTTGGACTGGATCTTTTGAAATGACACAGGGATGAGGTGATGCCTGTAAGAGGCCAAACTGGAACATTCTAGAAAGTCAGGCTTTCAGGTTAGGGTACAGATAGTATCAAAGAGAGTCACCAGACCCAGAGATGGAGCCATGAGGCCAAAACAATGACCTCAGCACAGGGGCAGGTGGGTGAGCAGAGAGGATTCATGCTACTCCAGTGTGAGAGGTGATTTGGTGGCAGCTCCATGCTAAGGGACATTTGAGCTGAGCCCTACTTCCTCCCCCAACTGCATAAGCCATGGCTCGCCTCATCACTCCACTTCTCACGGCACCCCCATGTTGTGAGGGGTTTGGGCTTCAGCTCCTGGGAGAAATGGCGGAGACAGAGGTGCCTTTTGTAAGGTGTGCACCCTCCTGGAAGAATAGAGGGACCCATGAGCGTCTTGGCATCAGGTAACTGTAGCTTGGCGTGTAGCAAAGGGTATAGTCACAATAGGAAGATGTGCAATTACAGGGACAAAAATACCCCAAGGAAATCAACACGGGACTTATTAATATAGGACCTATAGGTGACAACTGTCAGACAATCGGTCAACAAGGGGCCTCGTGTCTGCATGATCCCAGCTAACCCGTCATGATCTTTATGAAGTGTCCTTCTGGGGGGTCCGGATCTTCAAATACGAGGGGAGACCCTTCCCTTTTATTAGCAGCTAAGCTCTTTATATACTTTTACTATATTGAGGCAGGTTAGAAGTCTAAGCTTTATTGTCTTATGTTATTGGAAATCCAGATTCCGGCAGGCTTCTCCCTCAGGTCAAGCTTTGTCTGCGAATATATTCTCATTTTTTCCATGTACAGAGACCGTCTGGAGAGGGGCAGGAAAGATTATGACTGTAATATACTTAAATCCAATTTATTTGCCTGACCAGAAACTTCCACCCTCCGCAATTGCTTCCAACCCAAGATGCTGTCTTTGATTCTTTCACAATAGGGGGAAATGTGCGTGGGTGGCTTCCAGCAGGTTCAGGTGCCCAGCGCACTATGCCCACTGTGGCTGGGCCAGAGGGTGACAGGAGGGTGTGAGAGTTTCCATTTAGACTTTTCCATTGGCTCCTGACTCCACAACTGTCTCCTGGAAGAGAAATAAGATAACTGAGGCTCAGCTCTTGTCTCTAGAAAGTTCTTTGCCTGCCTGGTCCCTGTTGTGGCCACTTACCTGCCTCGTTTGATTCAGGCATTTCTTTATCAGTGGTCATCCCGCCCCTGTGTGGTGTTGGCCTGGGCCAGGGTGGCTCTGGCCTCACATTATGGGCGTTACAAGATGGTGCTGACGTTGACTTCAGTCCTTGCCTCTGGATGCGGGCTCGCTGCCCTGCTTTGGGAGGAATGATTTTGGAGATTATTTTCTGAGTTGGTGTTTGTTCATTTTAAATGATGGACTGCAAAGGCACCAGCTGGACAGATGGAGAGGTGTGGGCAGGGCTGCCTGAAGAGTACCCAGCTGTGCCCAGATCCTTCTGGCCTGCATCCTGGCCAAGAGATGTCTGGTATCAGCAGTGGCCTTGGACTGTGCAGCTTAATCCAGACCTTGGACTGAATTTAGGATTATAACAGGCAGCCTTCCTGGTTGTTATCTATGGGCCACTTCAGTGTAATAGGATGCATACCTTAAGTGCCGACTGTGTACACCCTTCCTTGCTTTTCTAGAAGGGGATGAAACAGAAACAGCAACTAGCCATATATAAAGAAGTGGTGGGCTCTGAACCTGGAACAGGGGCATGGGGTCCTGGGTAGGGTCCTGGTTGCAGGGAAACAGGGTCACAGAGATGCTGTGAAATATGACCAACTCGACCTCCCACATCACAAGAAACCCTCAACTTCAGACAAAATGGGACAAGTGCCCTCTACAACAGCCAGATACTGACATGGACCTGGCATTCATGATGCTCTGGGTACCTGGGCCCAACGAAACTGAGCCAAGAGGCTACGTACTGACCCCAAGCTAGAGTCTTATCACAAGGAATTTTGATCTGAGATTATAAAGGCTGAGAAGCCCCCAGGTCTCTGAGCGAGAGGTCCTAGCATGAGTGTAGGGTCAATCCTGCTCACACTGTAAGGCCTGACACTCAGGGAGCCAATACAGGGGTCTCAGTCTGAATCAAAAGGTGGAAGGGCTGGAGCATCTATGAGTGAGGTTAGAGAGATCGACATCCCAGTTTAGGAAGAGCGCAAAGGTTCCCTTTCCCCAACATTCTATACTACTCAGGGCCTTAGTAAACTGGATGATACCTGTCTGCATTGGAAGGTGGACCTGCGTAGATGACTGATTTAAATATCTCTTCAAGGAACATTTATCCCCCCCCCACACACACACACAAATAATACTTCCCAAGCTTCCCGACAGCCCTTAGCCCAGTCTAGTTGACAGAAAGTTCACCATCATGAGTCATCTCGGTCCCTGGCTCTGTCCCCTCCTCTGTATGCCACAGATAATAGAGATGGATCCCTACTCCTGGAAACCTTTGCCCTCCCCATGGGACTTTGGAGACCTCTCAAGAAAGCATGATGGGCAATCAGAGATGTCCTATTGCCTGGGAGTCTAGAGAGTGTCACTTGTAGATGTGGTGAACTGCACAGCGTAGCACAAGGCTGGGAATGAGAAACTGGTCTGCCAGGAAAGCTCCAATTGCTTACTTTTCAGTCTGTGAGGACGCAGGACATGGTCCTTGTCCCCTGACATGCTCCCTCTCTTTGGGTAAGCAGGGAGTTGGACCAGGCAAGTCGGACTTAGTGCTATTTCCTCCTCAAGGGAGCATGTCATCACAAAGCTTGAGGCCTGTGGTTGCCACCCTCAGTCCTACTGGGCTGAAATACTCTGTCCTAGAAGTAACTAAACAGTTCAGAAAGGGCCTTGGAATTGTCCTATAGTACCTGCTAATCTCTGTGCAGAACAGCTCCATTTCCCAGCCTGGCATAGAAAGCTGGGGAAAGGGGCTGTGCTATTTAGATCTTTCTAAGGGAAAGGCCACAACAAGGCTCCTCTTACAGAAAAGCCTAGGAAGAGCCAGGCGATGATGGCGCACGCCTTTAATCCCAGCACTTGGAAGGCAGAGGAAGGTGGATCTCTGTGAGTTCAAGACCAGCCTGATCTGCAAGAGCTAGTTCCAGGACAGGCTCCAAAGGTGCAAGAGAAACCCTGTCTCGAAAAAAAAAAAAAAAAAAAAAAAAAAAAAAAAAAAAAAAAAGAAGCCTAGGAAGAGGGTCATTTGGGTTTCAGCATTCCTTCCTCCTCCCTCCAGGTTGAGTAAGCTTCCAGTGGCTGTACTCCATTCAACCCCATTCTGTGTGATGGCTTCAATGAGAAATGCCTCCATAGGCTCGTATACTTGAATGCTTGGTCTCTAGCAGGTAGAACTGTTTGGGAAGGATTAGGAGGTGTGGCCTTGTTGATGGTGTGTCACTGGGGAGAGGCTTTGAGCTATCGAAAGACTCTAGTGATTTTGATTTGATTTAGCTCTCTCTACCTCCTGTTCATGGATTGAGACATGAGTCCCCCATGTGCTTCTCCAACTGCCTGGCATCATGCCCTCACTCTGCCATCATGGACTCTAACCCTCTGGAACTGTAAGCCCAACTCTTTCTTTTATAAGTTACTTTGGTCGAAGTGTTTTAGCATAGCAATAGAAAAGTAACTATGACACCTGCCTGTCTCTGGAAGACCAAACACCCTGCTCAGCAGACTAGAATGAAGTAAGCAGGGAGGGGGCCCACAGTCCTAATTGAGAGGGGCAACAATGGCCATGGACTGGTATAGGGAATTGTGTTGGCCTCCTTGGCAGCCCTGGACATGAACTAGCCAGAAAATGGAAGATTTAGTCTTGCTGATGCCCTCACTGCTGCCGTGTATCCCTGAGAACCTTGATGGGGTCACCATCATAGAATCATTGTCTTTCCATCCAAGACTCCATGAGGCTAACTTTGCTTTTATAGAGGCCAGGCTGACTTCATGCCAAAGATGAACTGCAAAGTGGCAAGCACCTCCCTTCTGACACTGCGGGTCTGAATCAGGCAGCCCCTGCAAACATTATAGTTACCATCGATGTGCTCCCAAATGAGAAGCCAGTGGCCCCTTGGGTAGGTGTGGGGAATAAGGCAGAAGGTGTCTCTGAGCTTAAGCCTGAGCTCAGAATCAACACTTAGTAGGGCAGCAGATGGAGCAGACACCAGGACTTTTCAAGAGCAGGGATTTCACCAGGCATGGTAGCAGACACCTTGTCTTCCAGCTCTTAGAGGGTAGAGTGCCGTGAGTTTAAGGCCAGCTTGGTCTATTAACAGCTCATAGGCCAGCCAAGACCCTGTCTCAAAAACAAAAAGGAAAAAGTAATGGGGATTTTTGCCATTCTGTCTGTTTCGTGTTGATGAACAGCAGCAGAGAATCTGCTAACATCTTCATCTCTAGTATCTATGCTTTCCAAAATTTTGCCACCTTAACTGTTCAAATCCTGTTGATTTTATTTGAATTTTAGCCTAAGAGGTTTAACAACTTCTGATTTATCATCAACAAACAAACAAAAAAAAAACTAAGAGCAACACAGGTATCTCTCAATAGGATTCCAGTCACATGGACTACAGTGTATCTGTTTAATGTAATGATACATCGTTCACAATAACTAACTACTTCTAAGGCAGAAGTGGAAAAAATGCAGGACTTTGTTTATAATTTTAACAGGTTGTGTGAATACTCATGCACAAACATCCATGCGCTCACTTCTACATCCAAAGATGTCTATACATGTATGTGCACAATCACGGACATGTAACACACATGAAACCATATGCACACACTCATAAATGGACACAGATACAAATAATGTCTATAAAGGCAGACATATGCATGTATACGTGAGTGTACACACACATGCGCATACTCAGGTATACACCCATGCACACATCCATAGGCTGAGTGCCACAGGCATACAGTGGGGAGATGTGAGCTGTGTCTATCTGTGTGGGGGTGGCTAGTGCCTTTTGGCTTCCAGGGCTGGATTACAGTCTGTACTAAGGACAACCAGCTTGTAGATGGAAAGATAATTTTGCAAATGTTAAGTGCTTTGGCACAATACAGACATCGTTAAATCACCCAGTTAAGAAAGTGTGTTAGACAACAAAAACCCTGCTAATTTATTACATTCATGTTCCCAGAAGAGTTCATGGGCAGATCTATGCCGGTGAGTTCCTTCAGCCTGCTTTTCTGGAAGGAACCACTCTCGAAATGTAGGGAAGCTTTCTAAACTTCCCTTTGCCCTTGACAGCCAGGTGACGTTTGAACCCTGGAAACAGCAGAAACCTCGCGCTTGTAGCTCTGTCTATCCACCCCTCATCCCGAGACCAGAGCTACTCGGAGTCACCTGCGGTCTTCAGCATACCCCCGACACTTCTGAAAACCCACTTGATGCCAACAAGAGCAGAAGAACAGCACTTGGAGGGAATGGGTGGCATGGCTTATGAGCAAAACAAACTGGTGATAGGCTTATGCTAAGGAGCCATTGATTTTTGTTGTTGTTACATGTGATAACTATGTCAAACATCCTTTCTGTTGAAGACACATACTCGAGTCTAATGACTCTTTGCAATGAGTACTTACAAATAAAGACACATGGACAAAGGGGTTTACTGTGCGACTCACTCTGTCACACTACAGTTTCCATGAGATTTTTAAAGCTTTTCCCTGTTTTCCTTTTTTTTTTTCTTAAATTTTGTTTTAATTTGGGGAGGTGAAGTACAGGGGCTGAGAGAAAATACAAAGGGACAGTGAAATGAATGGGATGAAGATATTGATGTAAAAGACACATAGAATAAATAAAAAGGAAGTTAAAAAATGGATCAAAACAATAGTGTGGACTTGCCTTTACACAATCCAGGGGAAAATCTAGGAAGGAAAGGGAACAGGCCAGCAGAAGGCTCACAAGAAGCTGCGCAAGGTGGTCACAGCTCACTTTCCTAGTTGCTCAACATATATTTTTATTTTTTGTTTGTTTATTTATGCGGGGATGAAGGGTGATGGGAGCGGGTGCATGCACACGGCAGTGTGCACGTGGAAGTCAGAGGACAGCTTGCAGGAGCTGGTTCTCTTCTTCCACCGTGTGGGTACTGAGAATAAGAGCCAGGTCCCAGCCTTGCTGGCAAGTGCCTTTACTTGCTGAGCCATCTTGCTGGCCCCCAGTTTTAAGTGTGTGTGGATTTTCAAAGCATCTACTGACTGTGAGGTTTTTATTTTTTTTTCAAAATAGTGATGGTTAGGAGTAGAAATTTTTTAAACTAGATTATTAACATTTAGATTATACTGATAGTTTTAGAAACTCTAAGAAAATTGTTCTCCTGTGCCCATCTGTTGTAGGGTACTTCCCACTTTCTCTTCTATCAGGTTCAGTGTGTTCAGACTGATATTGAGGTCTTTAATCCATTTGGA
>NC_022015.1:30201488-30210526 GCF_000317375.1 Microtus ochrogaster
GGGGAGGAGGCGGAAATCCTCAATAAATAAATAAATTAAGAAAAAAAAAAAAAGAAAATTGTTAAAATCTTAAAGCTAATTTAAATTAGAGGAATTATCTGACACAAAACATAACAACTCCAAAGCTCCTCCCCAAGGCCATCCACAAACAACCAAAACTGAGAACCTTCTAAAACCCCCACTACTAAGACTGACATGCCTCCTGTTTGGCAGTGGGTACCCTACCACCTGTATCGCTTTGCCCCGCGGCTCCTTGGTGAGTGCTACACTAAGACAGGAACACAAAGTCTCTTCACACAGTCCTGTTGACTTAGGTACCCCTTCTTTCACCCCAAATCCAGAACATGCCTAGATCAAGAAAAGAATGAAATGTACCCACAGGGACTGGAGAGATGTCTCAGCAGTTAAGAGCACTGGCTGCTCTTCCAAATGACCCAGGTTCAATTCCCAGCACCCACATGGCAGCTTATAACTGTCTGTAATTCCCATTCCAGGGGGATCCAATATCCTCATACAGAGTATATATAGGCAAAACACAAGTGCACATTAAATAAATAAATAAATCTTTAAAAAAAAAAAAGAAAAAGAAAAAAGAAATGTACCCACAATCACATTCCCACACACCATGCCATGACCTGAGTCTGGCAGCCCACTGCAACCCCAAACCCAAACTTAATCCTAACATGACTTGGTCTTTCAGAAGTTTCCATGTCTCCACACATACGTCCTGGAGGTGTTCATAACTCTTCTTTGAAGAACAAGGGTGTCTATTCAACCTAGGGTAGAGCTAGGTGGCTTTCTAATTTCTATGTGACCTTGACAGAATCCACACGTCTTGCCAATCTGTGGCACTGAGAGAAGCAGAGAGAAGGAAAAGCGAAGGGGAGCGATGGACAGACAGAAGAGATGGGGCAGCTGGGGCCCGCGGGAGAACAAGACACAGAGAGGGAGAACTCCAGCTTGGGACAGAGCTGACATCTGGCCCATGTGGCACCTTGAATGAGGCCATGACTGAGAAATCGCCACAGGGGCTCCAGCAGCGGGAGATAGATAGAGAGGAGGCTGACAGAGCAGGTGGGCTGTTCCAGATGGAAGGACTGAGCTATCATGGGCTCCGAACCAGGCCACCCATGATGGGAGGGCAGCAAGACTGCCACGGAGACTGGAAAAAGGATGCGGTGCTTCCCAGGGTTGGAAAGAATGTTAAAGGCCACAGTGACACCTCCATCTCTGATGGTGAGTGACCCCACCATCTCCCCGCCTCCTCTTTCCTCCCTTTCACTTCTCCCTGCCAGGTAGATGGACTGGGTCCTGAAGATGGAGCTCTGCCTAGGGAAAGGGAGGGGCTTCCCTGGGCTCATCTGTGTGCTGGGCTCCTGCTAAGTCTGGGCAAGGTCTTGCTCAGGGCTGCAAATTGTACCCAGCTGCAGAGTCACAAATGCAGGGAAGTGAATTCTTTGGCTCCTAAGATCCAACTTGGCTGTGAATGGAAGGCCACATCCTTGCTGCCAGACAGAACACAGGGTCCTAAAGCAGAAAGCAGGGTCAGATCCAGCCTTCCCTCCAACCACTGGATGCCTCAAAATATTACTGGTACCTCTGGAGGTGTGTCTTGGTTTCCAGGGAGGGATTCACCGTGCAAAGGTCGAGGCCAATGCTGCCAACAGAAATGCCTTAGCAGATGCTAGTAAGAGAGTCCAGTGGGGAAAGCGCTGACTGCGGAATCTGCATGACCCGAGTTCAATCCCCAGGTCCCTTGTGTGTGGAAGGAGAGAACCAACTCACAAAGTTGTCCTCTGACCTCAGCATGCTTGCTGTGCTACACACACATCCATGTACAGACATATCACACACACACACACACACACACACACACACACACACACAATTTTTAAAAGAAAAAAAGAAATGCCTTAGTGCTATATACCAGCACAGAGTAAGGTGTTCTGTGTCCCAGAAGTGTTTGCTTCTCCAGCAGCTCATTCAAAGCAGATTTCAAAACACAAATGCAGCCAAGAGGGCGTCAGGTGGCCACAGCATGACCAGTCACACAACGGGATATGTGGCTCAAAAACCACATCTAGGCCTAGTCCTCGAGGCATGAATCCAGTGCAAATGCTGCACCCATTCCCAATCCTATCCTTTCCCCACTGAGGTTGCCAAGTATTTAGACATAGAGAGCCACAGACTAGATTCCAATAGTGCATTTCCTAGCTTCTGACCATACTCTCTCTGTGGCAGAACCGGTCACAAGGGAAGGTCCTGGGGTGTGCTGAAGGCGTCCCTTCTTCCCTCAGGTCTGGCACCCTTGGATTTCTTGTCACTACCACAAAGCTCACCTCGGAGGCTACCCCCCTGGGGACCTGCTTGGGAAGCACCAGCCGCAGGTCGTCACACAGAAGGCAGTCACCGGTGGATCTCATTGCAATTCATTTTAATTACGTGTGACATAAAAAGACCACCTACAGACGAGACGATGCCGCCGTAAGAGTCCCAAGGTTGCTGTGGGGAGTACTTCATAACTGAAGTGTGTTCTCCCCAAGGAGTTGAACCACCATTTGATTTAATTTTTAATTTTTACATTTTAATCAAAAATAGATCAAATGGTGGTGGTCTCTCCAGGGAAGTATACTTCAGATAAGAAACCGGCCACGCTCCTCTTAAATATGTAAAGCTGCCATCTCCCTGTGAGTCACGAGGGTGGTGACGTCTCCGCCAGCCAGCCCCCACTGCAACTGGGCTTCCAGTTTCTGAGGAGGGACACCCTGACACCCTGGGCTGCACCTGCTGCAGCCCCTCCCCTGTCACACGGACCAATGCAGCTCAGCAGGGCAGCCTACCTGGGAAATGGCTGCTACCTGACCCAAGCAGGACGCCTTACCCTACCAGCCAGGGGGATGTCTGAATCTCCCTCTCAGGTGTGTGTGGGGGAGGTACCTTCAGCAGACACTTTGTAATATTGTATGTTGTAATAACCATCACAAAGAAAGGCATGCATGTTTTATCCAGGCGCCTGCACAGAACTGATGTCTTCAGTCCATCATATCACCTGGCTGTCACACCACTGCTCTGAGGTTTACCTAATCTCCTTCTAATGCTCATATGGATCCTAGGAGCTGCCACCCATACTA
Organism: Microtus ochrogaster; assembly: GCF_000317375.1. NCBI lineage: Eukaryota > Metazoa > Chordata > Mammalia > Rodentia > Cricetidae > Microtus > Microtus ochrogaster. Next base: position 30,204,620 of record NC_022015.1, read on the forward strand.
TACATGTGCTCTTAGAGGGCAAAGCGTGCATCCTGCAGCTTCTTGGGACCTCCTGCTATCACCATGCACTAGCAGAGCCCCCATGGCACTGTGGTAAGGAGGAAGAGAATCCACGGAGGGAAGACTGTGCAAGCACTGGCTTCAGGTGACAAGTGTTAGCATGTGCCCTTTGGTTCATGTTGCCGCTAAAAATGAGGTGGTGGCACATGCCTTTAATTCCAGCACTTGAGAGACAAAGGCAGGTAGGTCTCTGTGGGGGCCAGTCTGGTCTACAGAGTGAGTTACAGGACAGCCATGGCTGCACATAGAAATCTTGTCTCAAAAAAAAAGAAAGAAAGAAAAGAAGGAAGGAAGGAAGGAAGGAAGGAAGGAAGGAAGGAAGGAAGGAAGGAAGAAAGAAAGAAAGAAAGAAAGAAAGAAAGAGGGAAAGGGAAGGAAAGGAAAGAGAAAAGCGGCCCATGCCCTCACTCTCTCTTGGCATCTGAGTGGGGCACTGGAGGGTCTATGGGGAAGGCTGAGTGCTTGATGGGAAGGCACTGGACCCTGGCATGGAGCTGAGGAAGGTAAGTTCTGCCCAGCCCTGAGACAGGCTTTCTTACATTACATGCTCAAGCCAAAGATGACGTATCCCCCACCTGTAGTCAGCACCCCAACTCAGTCCCAGGAAAAGCACATGGCACTTTGCAGAGAACATGTGCTTCCATTCTGCAGGCCAGAGCTAGCAGAGTGGCTCTGTCAAAGCTGCCCAAAGACAAATGGAGTATTCACTCTATCAGTCCGGCTCTTGTTCTAGTTGTCTCTGTCATCAGCTTGTCTCGGCATTTCCTGACTCCCCCTACTGGCAGGGTAGGTAAATGGCATGGAAGCAGGTGCAGCTTCCCCCCAGATCCAGCATCCTTGGGCGCTTGCCTGGACACCTACCCTCTTCCTAGGTGTGTGACGCAGCAATTTGTTACCCGGAGGCATGAGGCTCCACACCAAAACATTAGAACTTCCTCATCTTTCATAATGGGAGCTATACACCTACACCACTCCACGGCCTGCCCTAGCCCTTGGCAGCTGTCATTCTATACCCTGCCTCTCCAAACTCAATCTCTTTAGATTCTACATATGCCCAAGAGCTTACAGCATTCGCCTGTGAGTGGCTTCCTTTGCTTAGTATAATGTTATACAAGCTCTCCCACATTGTTGAAATGGCAGGACAAACTTCAACACAGAGGACAAATTGCAAAAGGTAGAAAGGCTAACCTTGCCAACAAGTGAAATCAAGAAAACTGGATATGCCTATGTAAATGAAGACACTGGACCATTACCATACCTTTAAAAAGAGAGACAGAAACACAGAGACACAGAGACAGAGAGAGAAAATCGAGATGAACTGCAGGCATAAACGAGGGACCCTAACCTCTCTCTGCACAAAAATGAAAACAGGACTCAGGACATTGCTCTTGGCAATGACACCAGAGGCATCAAGTCCCAAAGCACTGTAACATGATTAATAAAAACCCAGAGACTGATATTAGGGTTCAACCTAGAGTTCAGAAAAGCAAAACAGTCCCTGGCTCTTACCTCAGTTCAAAATGGCCACCCTGCCTCCAGGAATCCTCAGAATGAGACTGTGTATGAGAGCTGTCTCCTCCCGTTTTATATTCTTCTCTAGTGTTGGGATTAAAGGCGTGTACCACGACCGCCCAGTTTCTATGGCAAACTAGTGTGGCTACTGGGATTAAAGGTGTGTGTCATTACTGATGGTCTGTAAGGCTGACCAGTGGGTTGTTTTACTCTTTGATCTTTGGGCAAGCTTTATTTATTAAAATACAAGTGAACGCCGGGCGATGGTGGCGCACGCCTTTAATCCCAGCACTCGGGAGGCAGAGGCAGGCGGATCTCTGTGAGTTCGAGACCAGCCTGGTCTACAGAGCTAGTTCCAGGACAGGCTCCAAAGCCACAGAGAAACCCTGTCTCGAAAAACCAAAAAAAAAAAAAAATACAATTGAACTATCACTACTAGCCCAGGCAAATCATACAAGTGAAATGCTCCCACCAGTAATGGAAACAAAAAGTGCAGAGGACACCCAGATGCAGAGATATAAAATTGGGCTTAAAGACTTAAACAGGACCAGCAAGATGGTTCCGAGGGTAGAAGTTCTTTTTTTTAATATTTATTTATTTATTATGTATACAATATTCTGTCTGTGTGTATGCCTGCAGGCCAGAAGAGGGCACCAGACCTCATTACAGATGGTTGTGAGCCACCATATGGTTGCTGGGAATTGAACTCAGGACCCTTGGAAGAGCAGGCAATGCTCTTAACCTCTGAGTCATCTCTCCAGCCCCGAGGGTAGAAGTTCTTGCCAAGCAAGTCTAAGTTCAATTTCTGGAGCCCATGTAAAAGGGAAAGGAGAAAAGGACCCCCAGAGTTGGAGTGGGAAGTCCTTCTGTATATGTGTTGCTTTTATTGGTTAATGAATAAAGAAGCTGCTTTCAGCCAATGGCTTAACAGAATATACCCAGGCTGGAAGATATATATCTAGAGGAGACTCCATGGAGCCATCAGAGGAGAAAGACGTGAGCCTCCAGCCAGAGCCTTGCTGGTAGGCCATGCACCTTGTGGTAAAATATAAAACAATAGAAATAGGTTAATTTAAGAGATAAGAGTGAACGAGAAATATGCATAAGCTATTGGTCAAACAGTATTACAAATAATATAGTTTCTGTGTGATTATTTTGGGAGTCTAGGCAGCTGGAAACGAACAAGCAGGCCTCAACAACAGATTGGCACGCCAACATGGGGCTGACTACATCCATGTAAAACCTGAGAGAGATCGGAAAGAAATTCTAAACACACACACACAAAAAAAAAAGTCTAGCTGCATTCTTTTTTTCAGCTGGCATCATGTCACAGCTCCCTTAAGAGAGGTCTTCCTGATTCATCCGTAGCAGGAAAAACCCACATGGTTTCAAAATGGCAGCTTCCTGGTCCATGCTATCAGCACAAACTCTGGCTCTTTCAGGAGGCTGAGCACTTGAATGGGGTTTGTGAGCAGTGTGTTATAAACTGCTTAATGGTGCGACAAAGACCTGCTGCATACCTGGAACAGGAGCGGTGTGCATGTCTGCAGAGGCTTTGCACAGACCTCTGCCATGTTGGACAGGACAGAGCCAAAAGGCAAAGCAGCCTTGGTTGTAGCCACGCTTGCTTAACATTAAAAAAAAAAAAACACGCCTGGTCAGAAAATAACTATAGATGTGCATGCAATAAAGAGAAATCCAGATGGAAAAGACCTCTAAATGGGTCACAGTGTCAGATAAATATATGTAGGGTTGGGAAAAAGAAGAAAAATAATATAGAGAGGTGTAAAAAGAAGTAATTTTTTTTAATTAAAACAAAGTCTTTAAAGAGACAGAGTAAACTTGTAGAAAAAGTAATAGAGTATGAAAAATAAGCCACATAAAGATGGAAAATACACAGAGAATCCGGATTATGTATATTATTGTGTTTTCTTTAAATTTTTTGACTGTGAATGAGCTAAGTACAGAGGCATTTCATTGTTTGGGCTACTAAGCTAAACCAGCATATATATTTTAAAGGCATTTTGACTTCAGAATTTGGGTCTAAGGATTTGTAGCTTTGAAAAAGAGGTTCTTCTTTTGTTTCCACAGAAGATGAGAACCTGTAGGGTTTTTTTCCAGACTAATGTGGTTTAGAGCTACCCCTGAAAGGTAGCTCTAAATTTACTTTAAACACCCCTAAAATTACTTTGCCCAACAAAAAAGCAGGAAGCAGTTTGGAGAGAACTAAGCCCAAATTCCCTAAATATTGTTTATAAATGTTTCTTTACATTTAAAGGGGGATATGCTATAGAGATTTGCATTGGTATGGAACTTGGTTTATTGATATGAATTTAAGATCAATTTTGTTATTTGTATATTTCTGCTCTTGATTAAGGTATTGTGTTTGTGCAGCTCATTTAAAAATGTAATGTATAATTAAGAAATACAGGTTAATAGATAATCATCTATAATAGTCAAACTTCTAGTCATGTTAGTTAGGTTTTCTAGATATATAGAGATACATTTCAGTTAGATAGGTATTCCTCAAATCTTTCAGAGACCTTCAGAGTATGGCATTTAAAACTTAGGACTTTTCATGACAATGAGACACATCTGCTCCTGGATGCACCAATCTACTTCAAGAGGAAGATGGACATTGAAGAGGCTCCTCATGGAGTTTGTTAGCCATTTGCGCAAGAAACTGCTCTTGCCTGAACTGCTTGACTGGACTAGCAGGACCCACAGAAAAATGACTGCTGAAGTTGCCTAAAGAAGGTGAGACAGTCCTTCAGGGTTCCTGCTTCATGAAAGAGTCTGCCAGACATTCGGCAGAATACAGAAGAAAGTGACTGACAAACTGCCAATATAGGTGGACTGTCTTTGAAATTTCCTGCTTCATGGAAAAGTCTGCCAGATACTATGGGCCAGCAGTCTAAATATGGGTACCTGCATTACCAAAGAACTTTGGGTGACTGTCCAGGCAGCAAGATGTCTCTGTCAATTCTAGAGTTTAGAAAGTTGCTTACAATACACTTCCTGTTCCATGCCATGTATGCACACATGAGCAAGCATGCATGCATGTGTACATACATACAGATTAAAAGAATTAAGTAGCTATTTCCCCAGATTTATTTAGATGCCATGGGCCATCAGTGATCATCATTAATTTTGGAAGATTGGAAATGACATTCCTAATCCTTAGATTAAGTTCTTTCTGTTAATTCAAATTACTTATGAAAGGATTTGCCAAGAATATTGGGAAATTCAAGAAATTTGCAGCATCATCAACTAGAGCTGGGGAGATGGCTCAGTGTGCTAAGGGGCTGTTGAGCAAGCATGAGGACCCGGGTTCCCATCTCCAGCCTCCATGTAAAAGCTGGGAATGGCCGGGCGATGGTGGCGCACGCCTTTAATCCCAGCACTCGGGAGGCAGAGGCAGGCAGATCTCTGTGAGTTCAAGACCAGCCTGGTCTACAGAGCGAGTTCCAGGACAGGCTCCAAAGCCACAGAGAAACCCTGAGTCGAAAAAAAAAAAAAAAAAAGCTGGGAATGGCAGCACATGTCTGTAACCTAAGTGTGTGGGGAGTAAAGATCCCGGGGGTCTCGGGGCAGCCAGTCTAGCTAATACAGCAAGCTCTAGATTCAGTGACCTCCTGAGGAATGGTACCTGAGCTTGACCCCCGAGTCACCACATGCAAGCAGGCACACACGCATACACACATGCAAGCAGGCACACACGCATACACACATGCGAGCAGGCACACACGCATACACACGTGCGAGCAGGCACACACGCATACACATGTGCAAGCAGGCACACATGCATGCACACATGCGAGTAGGCACACACGCATACGCACACGCGAGCAGGCACACACGCATGCACACACAAGCAGGCACACACGCATACACACATGCGAGCAGGCACACACGCATACACACGTGCGAGCAGGCACACACGCATACACACATGCGAGCAGGCACACACGCATACACACGTGCGAGCAGGCACACACGCATACACACGTGCGAGCAGGCACACATGCATACACACATGCGAGCAGGCACACATGCATACACACATATGAGCAGGCACACACGCATACACACATGCAAGCAGGCACACACGTATACACACATACAAGCAGGCATACACACATGCACAAGTGCAAGCAGGCACACACGTACACACACACGCAAGCAGGCACACACGCATGCACACACAAGCAGGCACACACGCGTGCACACACAAGCAGGTACACACGCATACACACATGCAAACAGGCACACACGCATACACACATGCAAGCAGGCACACATGCATACACACATACAAGCAGGCACACACGCATA
>NC_022015.1:30210626-30216787 GCF_000317375.1 Microtus ochrogaster
ACGCATACACACATGCAAGCAGGCACACATGCATACACACATACAAGCAGGCACACACGCATACACACATGCAAACAGGCACACACGCATACACATAAAGGATGTGGAAACAACGGTGTTTTAGAAGGTGAAACAGTTTGAACAGTGTTAACATGCCCCTCTCTGCTAAGGATTTAACATGCTTGAACTTTCTGGTGTGAATGGCTTTGAAATGGTTGGTTTAGACATTGTCATCAATTTATTTAAGATGTTTAAAGATTTGTGTACTTTGATATTTTTATCCTAATGCAAAAACTTAATAGTGACAGATTAAAGGGACAAAAAAAAAAAGCTTATCTAATGACACACACATAAAAGCCCAGTGTTTCCTTGGGTGGAAGGAAATGCCTTTCCTCTTCTTGATAGGGAAACAATGAGGAAGCACTGGGAAGAGATAATCCCATTTCACGCTCCTCATGGGGTGCCTGGAAACCCAGTTTAGTGCAATCTGTGTAGGTTCTGCCTATGGGCTAATGGGTTGTGCTTAGTACCTGCAGTGCTGACAGGTGGTCTGGCAGGGAGAGCGAGCTGTGGGTGAGGACAGCTGACCTGGCCACCCCCAGCAGGCTGCATGACTCACTTCACCTCCAGGGACGTCCAGCACTGAAGAAGGATCTGCACACCTCTCTGCCGGCCCCACACATGTCCATAGGCAGCAGGACACTCCCGAGGCTGCCCAAGACAGGGCTGGTCAAGGGAGGCCTGCTGTAAATGGAAATTTCTGCTGACCTTTAAGATGACATCGGCCTCTTTTGCCTTGGATGATAGCTGTAGCTGACATTCAGTGGTATGTGCTCCAGCGTCTTTAGTGTCCCCAGCTGAGCTTGCCATAGGAGTTGCTCGAGTTTCCCTAAACTCTTCTGTGCTGCTTTTTGGCCACACAAGCCGTAGTCATAACCTGCCATCATGACGAAACTCACAAGGGCTAGTTAAAAAGAAAAAAATTGAGGCAACTCCCAAAACATGGCTCCTCCCCCGGAGGAGATGATGGAGATGATGGCAGTGGAGGAGAGGCTGTCACCCCTCAGAAGAAAAGGCAGGAAGGCTGCCCCAGCTCCAACAAAGCTGGTAGTTTCACAAACAAAAAAAGGTTAGAATTGTCACACAAGCAAAAACATCGGTAGCAAACCTTGTTTAGAAAAGGGAAGCTGTCACTCCAGCCAAGGTGGCTAAGAACCACAAGAGTGCCAAAGAGGAAGACAGCGATGGGGGTAAGGATGGTGATGATGACAACAATGAGACGATGGATGGTGACAAAGAGGACTCGTCTGAGCGGCCAGTTGTGAGAGCAGTGAAACCAGGGAAAGCAGCAGAGGATGGAGGATGTGGGTGAGGATGATGAAGAGAATGAGGAGGAGACAGGTGATTCTGAAGACGATGCTATGGCGATCACACTGGCCAAAGGGAGAGAGTTCCTGTGAAAGCCAAGAGAGTGACCAGAAGGAGGATGAAGATGATGATGATGATGAAGAGGAGGAGGAAGACAGGAGCCTGTGAAGGCAGCAACTGGAAAACAGAAAAGAAAAGGAAATGACCAAAAAGAAGCTCCTGAAGTCAAGAAGCAGAAAGTGGGAGGCTGGGAACCACACCTTTCAACCTGTTCGCTGAAACCTTAATCCCAGCAAACCTGCAGCTGAATGGAAAGTTGCCACCAGTGGACTTTTTGCAAAAGCTGACCTTGCTGTTGTGGACGCCGGAACTGGTACAAATAGGAAATTCAGTTACATGGATTTTAAGTCTGCTAAAGACTGAGAAAAAGCCTTGGTGCTCACTGGTTTAAAGAAAAAAATGTTTGGCAATAAAATTAAACTAGAAAAACAAAAAGAGACACTAAGAAAGCTCGAGTTGCACAAAATCGAGCTTTTAGACAAAAACCCATCTTTCAGTATCACTGAGGATGAAGTGTTGGAAGACGCCATGGAGATCAGATTGGAACCAGCAAGGGTGGGACAAGTAAAGGGACCACTCCCAAGTTCAAGGCAGCAGCTGATGCCGAGAGAACCCGGATCAAAGCAGCGGGCAGAGGCTGATGGGTGATCTCTTTCACCCTCCTACCCTGGAGAGAGGACAAATGCAAGAGAGAGCTGGGAGGAAAAGCACCTGTAGTGAAACAGAACTTTGGATTTAACTTTCCCACAGCACGACAGAAGAACCACTCTAGGAAGTATCTGAGAAAGCAACTTTTATCAGTGTGCCCCAGAATCCAAATGGCATATCTAAAAGGGCATGCATTTATAGAATTTGCTTCGTTTGAAGATGCTAAAGCTTTAAACTCCTGAAGAAAATGGAGACTGAGAGCAGAACGATCAGGCTGGAATCACAAGGACCCAAAGTCAGCCATCCAAAACTCCGTAAAAGGTCTGCTGGAGGAAAGCACTGGAGAGATCTTAAGAGAATCGTTTGAGAGCTCTATCCGTACAAGAATAGCCACTGGTCAGGAGACTGGGTCTCCCAAAGGGTTTGGTTTTATAGACTTCAACAGTGAAGAAGATACAAAAGTTGCCAAGGAAGCCATAGGAGATGGTGAAATTGATAGAAACAAAGTTACCTTGCAGTGGGCCAAGCCTGCAGGTAAAGGCGGCTTTAGTGGGAGAAAGGGCCAGGGAGGCTTTGGAGGTAGAGGAGGCTTCTGAGTTACCAGAGGAGGACCAGAGATGTCAAGCCACAAGCACAGAGAACAAAGTTTGAAACATTTCTCCATTCCCGCCTTTCCCTCTTCATTTGAAAGATTTCCTGAGGACATTGCAAGACAGTAAGTACACAGACAGCCATGTCATCTAACTTGGAATCTATGTCGATAACATCTCAAGAGAGACACCGTGCTGATTTTGACTGGATAGTCATATAAACTTGTTTGTTTTATGTTTTTTGCAACAGGGTTTTTCTGTGTAGTCCTGGCTGTCCTGGGTGTCTTACTTGTTCTATATACAGACCAGGCTGGCCTCAAACTAAGAGATTCACCTTCCTCTGTCATCCAAGTGCTAGAATTAAAGGCATGCACCACCACCACATGGCTGAGTCATTTAAATTTTTAAAGAAGAGAGCTAGAGGGCTGGAGAGATGGCTTAGAGGTTAAGAGCGCTGACTGCTCTTCCAGAGGTCCTGAGTTCAATTCCCAGCAGCCACATGGTGGCTCACAACCATCTATAATGAGATCTGGTGCCCTCTTCTGGAATGCAAGCATATATGGAAGGAATGTTGTATACATAATAAATAAATAAATAAATCTAAAAAAAAAGTGCAGCCTTAGTATAAGAATTGTAAAAAAAAAAAAAAAAAAGGAGATAGAGCTAACCACTATACATTTTGAATGTATAGTTTCGTCCCATGTATAAAATTATCTTCTTCCTATACACACACACAATCTGATAATATGAAGGAAACTTAACGGGTAGTATTTTGTTAGAACCAAAAAAGAGTTGCTTCAGACCACTGACAGCAATCGTCCATGGGTGGGCTTGTTAGTCCATTCTACAATGAACAAGTATTGTTTTTATGACCATACAAAGACCATTTAAAACAAGATGTTACCCAGATGCTCCCTGTCCCTACACCTTCCCAGCTCTGTGGTGTACAGGGGAGACGCTGGGTTTAAGAATCAGCAGTCATAGTCATGAAGAGGGAGGACAACAGAGCTGAGCAAGGGGGCTCAAGGTGGGAACTCATCTGTAAGTGGCAAGGTTAGCCGGAAGATCCATAGCCAAGTTACACTACTCTCCCGAGTAGTCACAGGCACAGGCAGAGTCCTCCTGGAACAAGAAGCTGTCATTGGGGGAAGCGTCAAGACAGACCTCAGAGCCCCCCCCCCACCTCACCCCGTGCTTAAAGGCCGCCCAGTTCCATCACACGGTGTTCGTGCTCCGAACAGTCTGAGAATTCCAGGCAGCAGAGATAAAACCTCTGGTTCCACAAGCTGGCCTTGGCTTTTTCAGCAGAGAAGGCCTGCTCTGGACGTGGACCGGCTGTGCGGCAGGGGCAAGGGCTGTCACAAAAGACTGACGCCTCAGGCACTCTCAGTGCGTTCTCTTCAATGCTGATGGAAAATCCCGTGTGCCACCACCACAACACAGATGCGGAGAAAGAGGCTCGGAGGAGTTCGTAGGCTGCAGAGATGTCTCTGTGGGGAAAGGTGCTTTCTGCCAAGCCTGCCCCCAGTCTGATCTCCAGGTCCCACATGAGAGGAGAAAACTGGCTCCTGCACCGACTGCCACAAATACTCCGGACACACACACACACCACACACATCACACCATACTACATACCACACACCCCAATACACACCACACATCACACCACACTACATACCACACACAAATGCACATGCCACACATACACACACCACACACCATGACACACATCACACCATACACCACCACAATACACACATACCACACACACAGACACATCACACCACACACACCACATACCACATATACTACACACACCACACTACACACCACACACACATGCATATACCACACACACACAAGCACACACACCACATACCACCACATACACATTACACACCACACATACACATGCATACATGCATGCATATTCCACACACATACACCACACTACACACACACATCACACATCACTGCACACACTACACATACACACCACCACACATACACACCACATACCACCACACATACACACACCACACCACACTCCACGCATACACATGCATACACACATGCACATACCACAAGCATACACACTACACATCACACACCACACACTATCACACACACATACACACATACCAGATACACTAAGTGTAATTTTAAAAAAAATGAAGGTGGTTCTTTAAGGTCACTCATGACATTTTCAGTAGGCAAAAGACAGAATCGGAGTCCTCTGGACTCTAACATGGAGTAGGGATGTTTCTCACGGGGTGGAAGATGCCAGAGGGTCTGCTGGGCTCACGGAAATGCTTGGGTAAACTGTGTGCTTATCGAGCACCAGAACGCCTGGCACAAAGACACGGACATCCATTTCCAGGAGTTAGAGTTAGGGTTAGGGTTCACAGGTGCAAGGAAAGTGGGAACTTAGGAGTTTTGCATTTGTTCATAAAAATTAACATCATTTTTTTGAGGAAACTAAAGCTCTTCAAAAACAAGACAAACTATAACAAAACCCCGACGTTTTAAGGCCACACACCACAACCTGTCTCTCACAGTCTTGGCTGTCATCTCCAAGCCCAACCATGAGCAGTCTGGCGTCTCCCCAGGGCTAAAGGCCAAGTCCTGCCATGCCGGAGCATCTCCCTCACAAACAGCCCCACACTAGTTCCAGGAGTTTGGCTTCCGCTGTTCCCATTCTGCAGTGTGGGCCTCACATGACCACACGCCAGGGCTAGCACGGACTCGGCTCTTCCATGTGTTCCTGGCAGGGAGCACAAGCCCAGTAAAGAACATAATGGACACATGGCAGAAGGGCTGGGGCGCCTCCAGCTTCCAGTCATTTCTTTAGGACCTAGCAAACAGGACAGCTCATGAAACATCCTGATCCAGGGAAAACAAGGCTAGTGTCCAGAGTTACAAAACACACTGAAACCCAACAGCTGTTCACAATTCCATTTTAATATCAATGGGGTTCTTTCCCTCAGAACTAAAGATGGAGAATTACATGGCTTGATGGGATATTAACAATTAGCAAAATTCACTTCAAGATTATAGAGCATTTTAAATATAAAAATAAGTTTTTTAATTAAAAAGAGTATGTGAACAGCCCCGGTTATGTCCAGAACAGCCCCAAAGTCCAAAGGCAGCGAGATCTCCAGCTGTGCCTTATGATTACATGAGTTACAAGGCTCCAAAACCCCTGGGCATCTTGATATGGAATTGGTTGACTTCTAGATGATTTCCTCTTCAGCAGAACACGTAAGAAAAGAGACTGCAATGAGCCACCACACTCTGGATGTTCCTGGCCTTCTGCAGAGGGAGTGGGATTGCCTGAGAGGCAAACAACCCCTGTAGGAAGCCCTGGCTGTCATCTGAACAGGTGGGCACCCAGGTCAGCTGGAAGGGATCTGCACTGGCCATCAGGTGGACACCCAGGTCAGCTGGAAGGAATCTGCACTGGCCGTCAGGTGGACACCCAGGTCAGCTGGAAGG
>NC_022015.1:30217002-30233439 GCF_000317375.1 Microtus ochrogaster
AAGGGATCTGCACTGGCCGTCAGGTGAACACCCAGGTCAGCTGGAAGGGATCTGCACTGGCCCTCAGGTGGACACCCAGGTCAGCTGGAAGGGATTTGCACTGGCTGTCGCATGGGGGTTCAAACCCAACTGGAATCTTCCTTCTTCCCGTTTGCATCTTCTAATGATTCACGGTATGGTTAAAATGGCCCTGCAATGGTGAGAGAAGATACTGTGAGTATCGATTCACCCTGTACTCATTAACAGGCTTCAGCTATGTAGTCACCAACACAGAGGACACCATTTATAATAACTGGGCTAAGATGGGTGGGATGGGACAAGCCTGCCAGCTCATGTAAAGCTATGACAGGCACACTGCCAGCATAGGCCACGTAATAACTCCCAGGCCAGTCTGGGTTTCAGAGTGAGACCCTGTCTCAAAAATAAGATAATAATAATTGCTATATCAATAGGAGAGGGGGAGAGAGGGAGAGAGAGACATACACACTAGGCTAGCTCTTGCGTGCTACCTCTCAAGCACTGGGAATGCAGGGTGGGACACCGGTCCTGGCTTGTTCTTGTCATTACTTCTAAGGCACAACTTACAGATGTATTAACATGTACTGCACTGTAATTAAGGTAAAATATTTCTAAAGCTGCCTAGTCATATAGAATATTCTTAACAAATGTTACATTCTTTATTACTTGGAGAAAAAGGATGAAATATTATTCAGTTACCCATAAAATAAAATTTTAAAATGCACTGTCAAAATACTGAATCGGGATTCAAAGCCACAGGAGTGTGGCTTGATCCTCATGTGGACATCTGGAAGTAGACCAGGATCACAATGGTCCCTAGCAGGGCCCCTCACACACCCTCCTGGAGCAGGCCTCTTTCCATATCCCCACAAAAGCAGATGGGAGAATGAGATGGTTGAGGATGACAGTGAGCAGGTGCCATACTGTTGTGCAGCAAGAGTTCCCATCAGCATCCAAGAGTCTCTGTCACACTTGGCTATGGGCACTGACACACAGTAGTGTGCTTTCTGGCCACAGGCTAAGGAGGGGTGGGCATCCCTGCCTGTAAGGTCCACACCAAGACACTAATGGGTTCCCCGAGGGGCTGAGGTCTCAGAATGTTGGGTGGTCAGGAAATGAGGGGATGACAATCCAGTCAAGGCTTCCCTCCATCCTCCAGAAAGCAAGTGCTGCCAACGGGAAAGACTCAGACATTGCTTGGAGAAGACTGGGAGATGGCCATGGACCCATTTTATACCAATGGCTCATGGCTCACCCGGGGCCATGAGAACAAAGTGCTATGAAAGTCAGGACTGCACATGTGTCTACCTTAGGATGCAGAAGACATCCCATGCAGTGAGAACAATGTTGAGGTCAGAATGTTCTAGAACCAGAAACAGGAGCCTAGTGTGCATGTGGCACACAGGCAAGACTGGATGATCTGTCTAGAAGGTCAAGTTTATTGAGGTCATGAGGACACTATAAATCATGATGGGGAAAGGTAGAGAGTTCAATCAAGAACACATAAAAGCATGCGTGAGGACATGTGAAAACATATGAGAACGTGACATAAAGAATATATACAAACATAACATGCAAAATTATAGAAGATCATATAAACAAAGACAAAAAACAAGGTCATTGAAGAATATAAGAACATACATCATCATAGAAGATAATCATAAGCATAAACAATAACATACAATATCATAGAAAAAACATCTAAAGAACATCATAGAATATACAGGATCATAAAAAACAAACAATAACAGCACAGAATATATGAGATCATAGAACATCATATATGATCATAAAAGAACATATAAGAACACACAAGAGCATCATATAAGCACATACAAGATCATAGATGAATATATCAAAACATACACAAACATGAAATCATATAACATGGAAGAATGTCATATTAAAAAACATATAAGATCATAGGAGAACATCTAAGATTATACAAACACATACAAGACCAAAAAAGAATATCCTATAAGAACATCCAGGATCATAGACGATCATATGAGAATAAACAAGATTATAGAACATACAGGCCGTGTTCCCACAGTCCTGTACACACTGAAGACAGGCTGCAGGCAGAATGCATAGACTTAGGGACCAAGACAGGTCATCAATGTGAGCACAGTGACCTGCAGTCTTCAGAACTGTCCGTTCAGACTTCCCTCACGCCATCCCTAATCCCCACTTAGGAACTCACTCCTGATTTCTTTTTCCCTCTTTTAAATATTGTTGTTTATTGAAACAGGGTTTCATATATATTATTCTGGCCTCCAACTCCACATGTAGCCAAGGCTGTCCTTAAACTCCTGGACCCTTCTGCCTCTAAACTCCAAGTGCTACAATTACAGGTAAGTGTCACCATGTCCAGTTTTGCCTCCTGAGTTTCCACATTTGTCCCAACTTGTCAGTGTCTTTCAGGTCACATGGCCTGATCTGCACAGGGACAGTCTAGGGTGGGGACGGGCTGAAGCCCTGAGATTCCGAGACTCACAAATAACATACACATAACACCAAGGGCATGTCTGATAAGGATGCTCTGCTCCCTGGGTCCTAGCTTTGGTGAAGTCAAGGGCTTTAAGCAGGGTTTGCTGTGTCTTGGCAGTGCGTCTTACCACAAAGAAACAGGGAGCCTGCTGCTGTGGACTGTTACTTTAACTACGTAAGGATGCGTTCTATTTCTTATGCTGCATTTGTTAAACTAGGTAAACATGTGTTGCTTTGCCTGCCTGAGGCCAGTGACTGGGCTAATGAAAACCTGAACGGCTAAAAGGCAGTAGAGAGAAAGGCAGGGATGACAGGCAAAAAGAGTAAGGAGGAGGAGGAATCCAGGTTCAAGAGAGGAGAGGGAGAGAATGTGGGCGAAGGGAAACATCTAGGGCCAGTCGGTCACCCGCAAGCCAGGCATGGAGGAAGAAGTGGAAGTGGAACACACAGACTGAAAGGTAAAAAGCCCCGAGGCAAAATGTAGATGAACAGAAACAGGTTAAGTTATAAGAGCTAGTGGGACAAGCACAAGATAAGGATGAGCATTCATAACCAATATTCAGGGCTGGAGAGATGGCTCAGAGGTTAAGAGCACTGCCTGCTCTTCCAAAGGTCCTGAGTTCAATTCCCAGCAACCACATGGTGGCTCACAACCATCTGTAATGAGGTCTGGTGCCCTCTTCTGGCCTGCAGGCATACACACAGACAGAATATTGTATACATCATAAATAAATAAATATTTAAAAAAAAATAACTAATATTCAGTGGTCATGTCATGATTTGGGAGCTGCCTGGTGGCCCAAAAGAAACCCTGCTACAGCCTATTTCTGTTGGTAAGACTTACATAGAGAATCTAAAGCAACAGTGAAAAATCAACCAAAATTCCAGTCTATTCTCACTTAGCAAGCAAGCAAGATCGTTTTGAAGGATATTTATTTTGTATGTGCACATATTGCAAGCCATGATGTGTATGTGGAAGTCTGAGGACAGCTTTGGGGAGCTGGTTCTCTCCACACATTTATGTGGGTCTTGAGATGAACTCAGGTCAGCAGAACTGACAGCTGGCTCCTTTACCTGTTGAACCATCTCAAGGGCCTCATGTTCTTATTTGCTTCTAGTATTGGGATAGAAATGGACCCGTGCCCAGGGGTTTCCAGCTGTACTCACAGCCGGACGCCTTCCTAGTGCTTCCTCGGGGACAGAATCTATCCATCAAGAAATTCTAGTTCCAACAAAACAACTTTCAAAACTGACTTAGGAATTAAGACATTCTTAGACAAGCAAACATAGAAAAATCCCCTGCAGGATGCCTATTGAAATACTGGCATCCACAAAGGATGATGACAGTAACCACCTGCACAATTAAGAACACGGATGGGGCTTCTTTTTCTAAATTACTCTTAGTGAATATGACTCCATGGTTTTGCATATTTGTCTACTCTGCCATCTTGCTTAGTAGTTTATCTGCAGGCTTTCTTGGATATTTTATGTAGACGGATTATGTATATAATCTGAAAACAACAACAATGCAAGTGTTTCTGGTTTTCCTTCCCAATTCTTCTACTCATTGTTTCTTTGTTCTTGTCTTACTATACGGGCTGCAAACTCTAGTCCACTGAGCAAGAACAGGCACAGCAAGAGTCCTTGTCTTCCTCCTCAACAATGGAAACAATTCCATGAAGTATAGTGTTCAGCTTCTAGCAGGAAAAACTCTGATTGTGGTTTGCTAAATAAGTTATCAGTTTGGTTTTGGTTATTTGATGTGTGTGTGTGTGTGTGTGTGTATGTAAGCCAGAGTCTTGCTATATTGTTCTGGCTGGCATGGATCCTCCTATGTGGCCAGGATCTCTAATTCACCACAATCCTCCTAGCTCAGCCTACCTAGCACAATGGAGTAAAGGAATGAGCTTTCATATACAGCTCTGAAATTACTATAAACAGGACCTGGATCTAATAGGGGAATGTAATGAGCACTTTTTTTTTTCATTTTTCGAATGTTAAATCATCCGAGTGTCCGTTCACACCGGGCATCGTGAATCAAAGACACAACAACAAAACTACCTGGAATGGTAGCTTTCTGATAACTTCCTTGGTTTTTGCCACTGTTCTAGCCTGTGTGTTCCCTTCCAGAATCAACGCTGGTGACCAAGTATCAGCAGCCACTCGCTCAGAAGCTGCAGGCTCCTGAACTCAGCAAAGTCGTCACTGTAGGGGAGCAGTGTTCAGGCTCTAAATATCTGGGCTGAAAAGGCTAGGACATTTTCTGCACACACTATCAGCATCCACACATGGACCAAATGAGAAGGTTTTGCCATCTTTCCTCTGAGTCTCACTCCCGGGGAGAAGACTTCACCATTTTCTCTATGGCTCTAAGGCTCTAGGATCCTTGACATTCCCATGCCCATGGCAATAACACATTCACTCAGGGCTCCCTTAGAACTGAGGGTTGATGAGAGGGCTTCCTCTGCTCCCCACATTTCATGGACCTTGCTTATAATCTCCCACCCTTCCTGGACCTGCCTTATAACCCACATCCTTCATGATCTACATTATAATCCCCAACCCCTCACAGATCCTCTTCTCTTTATTCTGCAGCTCCTGCAGCCTCATTATGGCTCACTAAACAAAGAGCATTCCCATGGACAAGCTGACTACAGAGAAGTCAGCTGTTCATCGGCAGGCCGGCATGAGGTCATTTGTGGAACGAAAGGGAATCTGCTGCTAACGGTCCTCAACCATTCTGTCTGGGTGTGCAAGACAGGGCAGTGCGGAGCAGGGAAGGCAGGAGCCTGACAACTGTGGGACAGGCACCTGTGCACCACAGAAGCACACTATTCCCACACTCATTCCAGTCTCTGAGAATAGCTGAGAAGAGGCTGAGAGAGGATGGTCTGGAGCAATAAATATATATATGACACAAGGTGAACTGTGACGATTATAATAGGGAAATTGTCAGCAACTGTTCAGGTCTATAATCCTAGCACTCAGAGGCTGAGGTCAGTCCAGGCTACCAGATAAGGTCAAGGCCAGCTCATGCTATATAATAAGACTATGGCAAGGGGACAAAAGAGAGAACCCATGCCAGCATTACTGAGCTGGAAAGCACTGTAAGAATGAACTAGAATGGGTCAGATGGAAGGACTGAAGCGCAAACGTACAGAGTGAGACTGAGGAAAGGTCCACGCATTCATGAGAAACAACCCAGTGACTAAAACATGACAGAAGACTGGGAGACGGCCTCACAGATAAAGCACTAGCATGTATGCATGAGGACTTCAGTTCCAATCCCCAAAATCCATGGAAAAGATGAGCAGTCATGGTAGCCCACTGGTTATCCTTGTACTTGGGAGGCAGAGATAGGGGATCCCCGGGCCAAGATGGATAGCTAGACTAGCCAGAATTAGTGAGCTACAGTTTCAGGGGGAGACCTTGCCTCACTAAATAAGTGGAAAATTATCAAGGAAAACACTCAGTGTCAAGTTTGGGCTTACTACACACACACACACACACACACACACACACACACACACACACACACACACACACACACGCGCATGCATGTGCCATACTCATGCAAGCACACAACACATATGTATAAATACATACACATGCAAATAAACCAAAGTCAGTTGAAGGGCAAGGAACTCATGCTCCACAGAGACAGCTCTGCCTAGGATTCAGAGCAGGAAGCATCAGTGAGATCAGCAGACTACAGACAGAAACATACAAGAGGCTCAGTTCACACAGCAGCTGTGGGGAAAAGCCACCAGGCAAGCTGAGAGGCACACCCGGATGGGGCTGCTGTTAGGGATACCACGAGAACCACACTGACATAGACTCTGCAGCCCTCAGAGGCAGGGGAGTCATCGGAGTCAGGCTGGGAGCGTGAGCTGGCAGGAAAGCCCTCCCGTGCATGTGGGCAAGCGGCTCTGAAGAAGCCTGGGTGTAATAAAGTCCTCTGAAGTTTGCAGTCGCTGCCCGTCAGTGATTTGCTGCTAAGTAGTGTTCCCTGGGATCCTGCATCTCTAAAAACACTATTTGCTTTTTATTTAACACTGAACCTTTTGATGTTTTAGAATATAAAAATAGTAAGTGTCTTATTATTTTAAAAGCTTAGGAGAGAAACTAGCCGTATTATTAGGAAAAGAAGATATACGCAGCATAGTCTGTTCAAATATCAAGAGGTGTGACTTTTCAAATTCACATTTCAATCTTTATTTACATAAGACTTTTAGAAATAGTGGGTGTAAATATTAAACCGCCCAAGCCTGGGTAAAATTTTATTGAGAATAACTACAAATAAAGGGAAACTGATTTTTTAAAGTCAGTTTCTGAAATTTAGATGAAAAGAATATTGAGCATTAACCAAAAAAATGATATTTACATATCAATGTAGGTTTTCTGCTCATAGATTCATTTCCTATGAAACTAAAGGAGGCAAGCTTGGGGAATTACAAAGGAAGGGAAAACCCTAAGCAAACAGGTACTGTTGTTCAAACAGAATATTAGCCAAAATGATCCAATCAGGCGCTTGAGCTAATTCTTTTTTTTTTCTCTCCCTTTAAGCCATTCATGCCAGAACACAACCTCTCAAAGTGTAAGGAATTCACACTACTTCCAAATCTGCCTCCGACAGACAGGAGGAGTTGAAAGCTACATCCCAAGGATATGGGGTTGGGGCACGAAAGAACAAGTCAGTCACCACCAGAGAGGTTATCTGACTACAATGGGGCCACAATTCTCAAAAAGTATGACTTAGCTATATCCTCGGGTATTTCTGGCAGTCATGGGAATCAACCTAAATAAACTGAACTCAGATGAAGGCATTTTGAATGTGAGCACTGTTCAGAAATACAGCACACATCCGACAGTAACGCTTTGCACACTCCCCTGGAGGAGGCATGACACTGACGTTGGCTTTTGTATGGGTCTGATGACTTCAGCTGCTCAGGTTGGAGCGGATGGCAGCTGCCAGAGCATCAGGTCTGTCTAAGACAGTCAGTGCCTGCCACTGCAGAACCCAGCAGCCAGTCCTGTGTCAGCTGAAGATGTGTGTAAGTTACGGACTCAATCTTTTGCTCATCGGGAACAGCAATTCACTTCTCTGAAGATCTTTGGGGGGCAATCTCCTACACTCAGACTGAGGCACACGCTCATCCGCCTGGTTTCTATGTGGAATTTAAATACAGGTCTATTTTATTACAATATTGAGAGTTCAAATTTAAAATAAAAGACCCAAGAATTATAGAGGTTATCAAAAACATATTAACTTGTTCTTAGAGTAAGTTCAAAATTAATAACAAAGGCATTATTATGCTAATATATGCTTTATGATATTCCGCCTTACAGCGGAGGCTGAAAATTGGCTGGCGGTCTTAGGCCTCCCTTTATTTTGAACTGATGGTGTGAGCACTATGTTTCCTTTAGAAAGCTACAATTTATGTAAAGTTTATGGAAACACACTAGAAAAGTTTAAACACATGAGGAAAACCCAACGCTGACTCCTGTTGAGATAATTTAAATAAGGCCATGCTTCTTCCCTAAGACGACCTTCAAGGTCTGTCCTTTACACAAGTAGAGGGTCAACTTCTTTTCCTCGTGGCCACATCTACTCACAGCACCTCCACACATACGCATGCGCGGACACACAAACACTGCTTCTTAGTGGGGGTTTTACATTTCTTTGTGATTTCTAGTTCTAAATTTGAAGCTGGAACTTTTTTATTTCAGCAGAATGCTAAAAAAAAAAAAAAGGTCAAATCAGCCTTCAGTTTTATTCACGTATCTCATTCCTTATATATATGATTGCAGACTTTATTAACTGTTCTACAGGTCTGATGTTGAAGAACGCTATCATTTCTGTCTCAGTGAGATCACACTTACAGACTCTCCCGCAATGCATCTCAGGCAAGGCTGGGCTGAGCTCCTTCCGCCGTTCTGCAGACTCTATTAAATGAACCACAGACATATGTGCATCAGCACAGGGAAACCACGGTTTTATTAAACGAATTCTATGGGCTCGCAGTGGGTTTGGTGGCAAGAGGAAGCACATACCACTGAGCTCGGCCTCTCCTGGCCACACTCTGGTCGCGGTGCAGGCGGGCCTCGTGGCCGTGGCTCCTGGTCGTCTGTGCTCCGGGACAGCAGGGCACAGGTGCTTACCATGTGGCTGCTGTACTCATGGCCACCAGCTTCTGACCTCCTGCATGCACGTTTCTGAAACACAAAATTTCACTTCAGATGACAACATACAACACTCTGCCTGAATTTATTTTCAGGAAACTTCGGCTCCCAACATAGACCCCTGTGGAGCGGGAAAGTCTTATAGAACGCGTGGGGATGACTTTCAGAACTAACAGCCATCACTTACCTTAACCTTGTTAGTTCAAGAGCTGCCTGTAGTCACCCGGCTTGATAGATTTAAAATAGTCATTTTAAACAATTTTGGCTGAAATTCCTGTAATAAACTATTGTGGCTGGTTTATTGAAAATGTACCAAACCTATAAATTCTGTTCAAGGAACTACTTATATGCTTCAACACATCTTCCTTAGCATCGAGTTGCATTCTTTCTTAACACAGTATGCATGGCTCACTTGTGAATAATTCTCTTACTGGCATGGAAGAACAAATTACTTTTATTGATCTCAGAGTCTGCACACACAGCTCGTAACCAGGTAATGGGGGAAAGTTAACATTTGGCTTCTACATCCACATGAGCTAAAAAAGGTTAATTATGAAGATAGTCCTTCAATATTTCAGAAAAAAGTAATGTCCTAATGCTCCAAGGTACATTCCTAGAGCCACCCTATCCTGGACAAGAGTCAAGAAGAATTCTGTAAATACTCACCAATCTACCCTCAGCCCAGGGCCAGCATGTCCCTCTGGTGGCCATCCAGATGGGCCTGCTTCTGGACACCTGCCAAGCCAGGAAACATTTGCTGCATGGCTCCAACTGCATGGCTCCAGCTGCATGGCTCCAGCTGCATGGCTCTAGCTGCATGGCTCTAATTACATGGCTCCAGCTGCATGGCTCCAGCTACATGGCTCCAACTGCATGGCTCTAACTGCATGACTCCAGCTACATGGCTCTAATTGCATGGCTCCAGCTGCATCTAAACTCAATTGTAAATCACCGTCCTTGCCAAGTCAGAGTTTCCCCACCTGTGTTTGTTATCTAGGGTGTCATTTACTTAATAATTGCTAATTTGCCCTTAAAATTTATTTATTCATTGAAAGTTTCAAATATATAGTGTGTTTTAATCATCACCATCTGTATCAATTATTTTTTTATTTCTGTGATAAAACACCACGGACCAAAGCAACTCACAGAAGACTTTATTTGGGGCCTGGCAGTGGTGGCACATGCCTTTAATCCCAGCACTTGGGGGGGCCAGAGGAAGGTGGATCACTGTGACTTCAAGGTCAGCCTGGTCTACAAGAGCTAGTTCCATGACAGGTTCCAAAGCTACAGAGAAACCCTGTCTCAAAAAAACCAAAAAACAACAGAAAACTTTATTTGGGCTTACAATTCCAGAGGGGGAGAGGCCAAAAGGATGGCGGTAAGAGCCAGAAACTTAGAGTACACATTTTTTTTCAAGACAGGGTGGGGTCTAATGTCAAACTCAAAGAGATCCACCTGCTTCTGCCTCCTAAGTGCTAGAATTAAAGACATGCACCATCATAACCAGATTCCACATTGTTTACCACAAGCATAAACCTTAACATGATGTGTCTTTAAATTCTCAAAGCCTGTCCCCAGAGATACCACCTACAGCAAGGCCATTCTTTCCAATCCTTCCCAAGGAGTTCTACCAGCTGAGGACCAGGTATTCAAACTTAGGAGCCTCCAGGGAGCACTTCCCATTCTAACTACCACATTCCTCTTCTTGGCCCCCATAAGCCTGTGGTCATACTATAATACAAAACGCATTTAGTGCAACTTCAAACGTTCCCATAGGCTTTCAGTCTCAACCCTGTTTAAAAGTCCAATGTCTCTTCCGAGACTAAAGACAAGCTCCTAACTGTAACCCCCTGTAAAATTAAAAAGCAAATGAGATACTTCCAGCGTACAGGGGCACAGAATAGACATTACCATTCCAAAAGCGGGGGGGAATATGGGCCTAGTCAAAAGCAAGACAGAAACCCAGCAGGGCAATCTCCAAACGCTCTAGTTACATGCCTGGTGTTAAAGGGCTTTGATAGCGCGACCCCTCCAGCTTTGCTGTCTGGAGCACCAGCTCTCATCCTCCCACCGCTTCTTCCACCAAAACCCTTCTTTCCATGAAATCTCCTGCCAGTTTCCAGGTCTTTGAGGGTATATGTGTGCACATTTTCATGTGATTTACTTAGGGTTGTTTGCATGCGCATGGGTAGGAAGTTATTTACTGGTGCACAGACACATAGACAGTGGTACACCACTGGCAAAAATGACACCTCGCCCCCAACTCCTACAGCCACCATTACCTGCCAATAGTCCCATCAGAGAGTCGGGTTTGTTGAAACCTAGTGGGTTTATTCAAAGAGGAGACATTTCTCCATGGGTACCTGGGATTAAGAACTAGATTTACCACGGGCATTTCCAGAAACTAACCTAGTCCAGAAAACCCTCATAAGTGTGCCTGAAGGTTTGTCTGATTCCACATCCTGTCAAATTGACAATCAACACTAACCATCAAGTACCAAGGCAAAAAGTCAAAACAGGAAGAGACATGGCCTCTCCCATCATATTAAGGAAATCCCACTATGACCAGGACAACGTCTGCAGAAAAGAAAGACAGGCTCAACACCAGGAAATCCGTGAGCACCATTCGTGTCAGTTTTCACAAGGAAACAGTAACACGATTATCTCCAGAGAGACTCAAACTAGTTTGAAATGTAAACATCATTCAGGACAAATCAAAAACAAAGAACACTAAACTAGAATAGGAAGCAAATGTGTTGCGTTTTTTTTTTTTTTCGTGTTAATCTTCATTTTATTGATGTGCCTGTGTGAGTTCTGGTGCACCTCACGCTTGCAGCTGCCCAGAGACCCCTGACGGTGGCAGCACAGGCAGCCGGGAGCTGCTGAGAGGAAGGGTAGAGGCATGCACCACCACACCTGCTGGCTCAGAGAACTTAACATGCTTTTTTGTAGTGGGAGAAGGATGTTTGTTTTTTTTTAAATAAAGTCTTGCGTGGCTAGCCTTGAACTTGCTATGTAGCCAAGGATGACTTTGAACTGATTTTCCTGCCTCTGCCCCAGCAGTGCTGAGGATACAGATAAGTGCCCCATGCCAGCTCAGAACACTCTTCAGGGCACAAACTACAGAAGAACTAATTCTAAAGGTCTCCTGTTCTTAGATAAGATGATTTGAGACTACAAAGACGAGAGTTCTCCCTAAGTTAATTTGAAAATTCTACTTAATCCCAGCAAAAATACTAACAAGCTATTAATATTTCATGAGTAACATGAATAGCTACTAAAGAGCACATGGGGGAAAAAAAGGTCAGAAGCACACTGGGAAGGAAAACACTCTGGACACTAAAGCACACCATGACTGTATAATGACAGTGGGTGGGGACTTGTGCAAAAACTGGCAAGTAAACAATGACAGCCTTGGTAAGAAATTACCAACAGTGCAAGAGGGGCACTACTGTCTTGAGGATAGCCAACAGCTGTTTAATTAGACTATGGCCACTCAATAGGAGAAGATTCATTTTTGGTACTGTAAACCTAGCCAGCTGCTTGGCTAAAGAGGGTATTTAAGAGGATTTTAAATGGCCTAGCATAACCTCTGGGCATGTTTCTGGATTTGAAATGTCCCAAATGATGAAAATGTTTTACAAGTAAACATAATTCTCTCAATATAAAAACTCTTCTTGAATCACATAGTTGCATACCACACAGCACAGGAAACAAACGTAGGCTGACCAGTAAAAAACAAGGACTTCTTGAATTTTGCATACAAATGGATGGAAATAGAAAACACTGTCCTGAGTGAGGTAAGCCAGACCCAAAAAGAGAACATGGGATGTACTCACTCATATTTGGTTTCTAGCCATAAACAAAGGACATTGCGCCTATAATTAGTGATCCTAGAGAAGCTAAATAAGGAGAACCCAAAGAAAAACATATAGGCATCCTCCTGAATATTAACCTTCATCAGGCGATGAAAGGAGACAGACAGAGACCCACTTTGGAGCACCGGACAGAAATCTCAAGTTCCAAATCAGGAGCAGATGGAGAGAGAGTACGAGCATGGAACTCAGGACCGCGAGGGGTGCACCCACACACTGAGACAATGGGGATGTTCTATCGGGAACTCACCAAGGCCAGCTGGCCTGGGTCTGAAAAAGCCTGGGATAAAACCGGACTTGCTGAACATAGCAGACAATGAGGACTACTGAGAACTCAAGAACAATGGCAATGGGTTTTTGATCCTACTGCACGTACTGGCTTTGTGGGAGCCTAGGCAGTTTGGATACTCACCTTACTAGACCTGGATGGAGGTGGGTGGTCCTTGGACTTCCCACAGGTCAGGGAACCCTGATAGCTCTTTGGGCTGACGAGGGAGGGGGACTTCAGTGGGGGAGGGGGAGGGAAATGGGAGGCGGTGGCGGGGAAGAGACAGAAATCTTTTTTTTTTTCTTTCGAGACAGGGTTTCTCTGTGGCTTTGGAGCCTGTCCTGGAACTAGCTCTGTAGACCAGGCTGGTCTCGAACTCCCAGAGATCCGCCTGCCTCTGCCTCCCGAGTGCTGGGATTAAAGGCATGCGCCACCATCGCCCGGCCCGAGACAGAAATCTTTAATGAATAAATGAGAAAAAAAAAAACCATAGGCTGACTTATTACGTGAATCTGTTTCCAGTCTGTGTCCCGAGTGGACCCTCAGCCTAGAAGGGCTGGCCTTTCTAAACTTATCCCCTAAAGGACAGCTGTGGAATCCCCACCACTTCATTAAACTGATTGGTGATGGCCCAGAGTTGCCTTTCAACCACGAGTCCACATTGACCTGTCCAGCAGGACACAGTAGACCCACAGTGATGTACGTGGCCCCGCCCCATGGCTCTCCAGCCCTTCTAGCATGCAACCCTTTGCCAAGACACTGGGAAAGCAACTAATTCTCACTTTCTGCAAACGTGGAGAACAAAGCAATGTTTATCTCTCCTTAAATTCTAATCTATGTATCAGAAAGTCCTTTCAGTTGTGGTTCTCAAACGTTTTCCCTGGTGGTGGTGGTGGTGGGGATTCTCTTTATCTGCCTCTGTTTTCACTGATGCCCCCAAAAAGAATAAATAAATCCAGCAACTATAGGTACATTAAAAAAAAAAAAAAGGGCAAATAGACCAATTCCACAGAGTTCAAAGTCCAGAAAACTCTCCAAATTATATGGAAAGTTGTCACCCAAATCACTGGGTTATAAATGGACTCTTCAAAGATTCATTTATTTTATGCATATGAGTGGTTTTTTTTTCTGCATGTATGTGCACCATTTGTGTCCCTAGTGCCTGGAGAGTTCAAAAAGGGCTTCAAATCCCCTGAAACTAGAGTGAAGACGGGTGACAGGAACTGAATCTGGGTCCTCTGCAAGAACAAGGGCCTTAACCACTGAGCCAGCTGTCAAGCCACCGCCTTCATCTTAAAGACAAGATTTTGCTATGCATCCTCTGCCAGCCTAAACTCAGAGCAATCCTCCTGCTTTAGCCTCTAAGTGACGGGCTATAGATAAATGCCAGCACACCTGATCATAATGTAAGTTATCTGGATAATTGGGTAGTAATTGGAAAAAGAAAAAACACTACCAAAACCTTTATCTCCTTCTTTCTCTCTCTGTCTCTGTCTGTCTGTCTGTCTGTCTCTCTCTCTCTCTCTCTTTCTCTCTCTCTTGGTTTTGGTTTTTTAAGACAGGATCTCACTATGTACATCTTGCTGATCTGGAATTCACCATATAGATTAGGCTGGCCTCCAACTCACTTAGACCTACCAGCCTCTGCTTCCCAAGTGATGGAATTAAAAGGTGTGTAACTACTACACCTGGCTTTGATGTCATATTTAAAAATAAACTAATGGGGCTAGAGAGGTTATTGGCTAAGAGCACTGGGTGCTCTTCCAGAGGAGCCAAGTTCAATTTCTAGCACCCACAAGGCAGTTCACCACCATCTGCAGCTTCAGGGGATCCTACACCCTCTTCTGATCTCTGTATCAGATAGCACAGGGTGTACCTACATACATACATAAGACAGACAGGCTAGGAAAATAGCAAACATAAAAAAACACCCGAGTGACTAGCTCCATAACCACAGTAAAGGGAAATATTTTCTAACTGAAACTCAAACCAGAAGGCAAAAAAAGCAACACTGCTGCATCTGACTACATATAAACAAGAAGATCTTTAGAACAAAGCAAAACAAGCCTACAGTTAGGTCACAAAGCCCTGTCAGCTCAACAGTAGGAGGCCGAGGCAGGAGGATCAACTGGAGTTCAACTCAGAGTACAGCCTGTGCTACAGAGTAAGACTGTGTCTCAAGGAGAGAGAGCAGGAGCAAGGAACTCAGGACTCCGAGGGGTGCACCTACACACTAAGACAATGGGGATGTTCTATCGGGAACTCACCAAGGCCAGCTGGCCTGGATCTGAAAAAGCCTGGGATAAAACCGGACTCGCTGAACATAGTGGACAATGAGGACTACTGAGAACTCAAGAACAATGGCAATGGGTTTCTGATCCTACTGCACATACTGGCTTTGTAAGAACCTAGGCAGTTTGGATGCTCAACTTACTAGACCTGGATGGAGGTGGGGGGTCCTTGGACTTCCCACAGGGCAGGGAACCCTGATTGCTCTTCGGGCTGAGGAGGGAGGGGGACTTGATTGGGGGAGGGGGAGGGAAATGGGGGGCAGTGGCAGGGAAGAGACGGAAATCTTTAATAAATAAATAAATAAAATAAAAAAAATAAAACACCTGGAGGTCAAAAAAAAAGGGAAAAAAAAACTTAAAACAAGGGATGGGGAGATGGCTCAGCAGTTTAGACCACTGTCTGCTCTTCCAGAGGACCTGGGCTTCAGTTCCAGTGGATCCAATGCTCTCTTCTGACCTCTACAGGCACCACAGAGACATGGAGGCAAACCACCCATACACAAAATAAAAATTAATAGCTCTGAAGGAAAAAAAGACTAAAGGAAGTCTTTCCAAGAAGTTAAAGATACCTGAAAAAAAAAAGAAGAAAATATCTGGAGCATGTGCTATGAAGGCTCATGACCCTCATATGGGAAACTTGCAAAAGCTAAGGAACAAGCTGCGCATGCATAGTGCTGTACACCTGCAATCCCAGCTGCTGGGAGGGAGAGGCAGGAGGGTCAGGAGTCAAGGCCGGTTTAGCCTGCATTAGAGGAGGCATATTGCAAAAATCCAAAAGCCATGAGAAAGCAAAAATTAGTGGCACCACCTCCATGAACAAAAGACAGATGCTGCTGAGAAGCCATTACACAGCAGTTGTGACAGAGTGCTCCGTTAAATACACCCATTTCGGAGACTTCTTTGTCAAGCTTATTAGATGACAAAATGCCTGGAGCATTAGTGGGCATGTCTTTGGAGGTGTCTGTGATGGTATTCCCAGAGAGGATTAGCTGAGGGGGTGGTACCATTCTAAGAGCTGGGATCCTGGACTGAAGAAAAAGGAAAAAGGGAAAAGTGGGCTGAGCACCAGGGTTCACCCCTACCTCCTGTGAACACAGCAATAAGAACAGTGACTAATACATTTGTATTTAGAAAAATGCAAATGAAGTGAATATCAAGAAATCATCTGTCATTCATCAGCCTGAAACAACTTTTCAAATGTGACATGGCCCTATAGACAACAAGCATCTCCTATGACACTGGAAGGAAGAGGTGAGAAAATATGGTGAAGCCATGGGAACCCAGAAATTCTACCTCTAACCCCCCCCCCCCC
>NC_022015.1:30233704-30242420 GCF_000317375.1 Microtus ochrogaster
ATGAGTGAGCATGCATGTCTACAGTATGACATGGAGGTAAGGAGACACACAGATGAGTGAGCATGCATGTCTACAGTATGACATGGAGGTAAGGAGACATACACATGAGTGAGCATGCATGTCTACAGTATGACATGGAGGTAAGGAGACACACAGATGAGTGAGCATGCATGTCTACAGTATGACATGGAGGCAGGAGACACACAGATGAGTGTATGCATGGATGCACCCCAGATGGTTTACAGCATCCAAGAGCAAGGAGCTCAATGTTCACCGTGCCCAACACTACCATTTTGGTTTCTAAATGCCATTCAAGAAGGAGCAGAGAAAACACAAGAGAAGCCTACATGTTTTTTTTTTATAAAAGTGTTATTTACACTTATTTACATTTATTTTTCTATTTTGAGGAGTGCAAATGCCATGGCACACATGTGGAAGTCAGAGTGCAACTCACAGGAGCAGCCTTCTTTGTAGGCTCCTATAGTGACATTTTATCTGTGTTTTAATAAAGCTTGCCTGAAGATCGGAGTGCATGCAGAGCTAAGCCACTAGAGCGGGGAGTAGTGACACACACGTTTAATCCCAGGACTCAAGGCCACTCTGGGCTACAGGAGATGAATCTGTCTAAAGAGAGAAACAGAACTCACACAAAGGTGTTCCCAGCACTCAGGAGTCACAGACCTTTAATCCCAGCACTAGGGAGGTGGAGACAACTAGACAAGCTTCGTCAAAAGATGCTAGAAACCTGTGTGTGTGTTGGGGGGGGGGGTGTTCAATGAGTAGCACAATTAGGCTGGCTCAAATAATGACCCTCCCATCTCTGTCTCCTAGAATATTGGGAGTGCATGTGTGTGCCACCAGACCCAGCTGCAAAAGGGTTTTCTAATGAAAACCATCCCGGGAGCATGCTGCCAGTGGCATACATCCATGAGTCTAGAAACACTGACTTAACCCAAATTGTCTTCCATAATTGCAAGCCATCAAATCTAAATTTTCCTTTCTGACCAACCTGAAATGGGCACAGCCCCTCCTGTTGGTCATCACCATCCTCTTAATGTTCCAAGAGGTTATCCTTGGATAGTTCCAAGCAAGCATCTCTGCACTCTCTTGCTCTGTTTTGAGACTATTCCTTGGCGTCTTTCCGCTCTGGATCACTTTCTAAATGGTCTGTGTTCCATTTAAAACAAACCCCACAAAACACTTTCACTACCATACAACCATGGAAGGAGAAGGAGCAGAGCTGTGATTTGGCCATTGTGTTTCTACAAAGACACTGCCAGTGATTACATCACACAGCAGGTCCAAGCCAAGTGTGCCTTCTCCATGTTTCCACACGAAACAACTCCTACTGCTGGTCTTATTAAGTCTCATCATCATTATCTTCCTTTCTTAATTTAACCATAGGCTTTCTAACACAGACTCATTAAACTCGATTCCCATTTTGTCTTCTACTTTTTATTTATTTTATGTATATGCACCTGGGGGTATCCATAAAGACATATGCACACATCTGCGGAGGACAGAGGCCAACTCTGGGTACTACTTCTCAGGAACACTCTTCACTTTATTTTTTTGAGATAGGGTCTCTCAATTGGCTTGGAGCTTATCCATTCACCTCGCTTGAGTAAGCTCTGGGACTATCTCTGCATTCCCAACACTAGGACTGCAAGCACATGCCACCACCCCCAGATTTTTTATGAGAGTTCTGGGAACTGAGCTCAGGTCCTCATGTTTGCAAGGCAAGCGCTTTGCCATCTCCGACCTCCATGTCATAGTCTAACCTAACAAACTATTTTCAACCCTTAGTCTGCTATGCCTATTTCCTCGAGGATTTCGCAAGCCTTCTGCATTGTTAGACAAAAGCTTTAAGAGGACAAGATTAAGCTCCGAATCTCTGGTTGTTTTGGGTTCTGCTCAATTTTTACAATGGAGAAAGATACACAATGTGTGATGGCTGGAATGAGAATGTCCCCATAGGTTCCGATATCTGAGTACTTGGTCCCCTGTTGGTGGTGCTGTCTGGAAAGGTAGGAGGTCTGGCCTTGCTGAAAGTATGTCACTGGGTCCAAGCTTTGAAAGTTTAAAGACTCAATCACTTCCTGTTCACCCTCTGCTTCATGCCCGCCACTCAAGATACAAGCTCTTTGCTTCTAGCTCCTGCCACTTGCTGCCATGCCTCCCCACCATGATGATATTCCTCTGGAACTATAAGCTAAAAACGCCTTTTTTTCCTTAAGTCTCTTTGGCATGGTATGTAATCACAGCAACAGAAATTAACTAATACGCTGTTTCTTTAAGATCAGATTGCTGTCAACTCTCAATACTCTGGGCTAGTGTGGGACCATTACTATTCCTCATGCTATCTGCATACATGTTTTCATTTCTATGGTAGTAACATAGTCAGCAGCAATAGCATCTCCCTTGGTTTTCTTTCAGCAAATGGACTTACTAGAACAGGGAGCAGAAGGATAAACGTGAACCGGAACTTACATTTCACCAACAAAAGTCAGGGTACAACAGCTTGTGTGTGGCAAAGCTTCAGGTACAGAAAGGCAGCAGACTTGTGAACCCCCACAGTGATGAGCCAACATTCTTTAGGTGGCTCAGGTGGTGGTCCAAGAGAAAAGGAAAAGCCTACTCTGATACCACGGTGGGCAGGTATCCTCTGGGGCATGAGGCCATGATGTATGTGGTGGCCCTCAGCCATCAGACTGGATAAATTACTCTCTATTGTTTATGAACAGCTCATCACAAGTGACACTGGTCCACAGGCTCGTGTGGCCAACAGTCCAGTTGTCAAGGCCTGCCTTGAGCCTTAGGACACCGGCTGCTGCTGGAGCACTAATGCTGGCCCTGCTAGAGCTGAGCGCTTCATTCTCTCTGCTCCCTTCCAGAGAGATCTGTCAGCTTTCGTGAAGGCAGATGAAGATTTACCACCAAACTAAAAAGACACTTCACTATATAAACAAAATTAAAATCCCAAGTAGACACGAAGACCCCATTACTTAACAGTAATTGAAGCAGATCAAGTGAACAGCGGCCTTGTGTGAGCACGGCTGAATCCGGGGCTGAGCTGAGCAGACACTTCTTCAGACAAGGCATGAATTAAAATAAAAGTCATGATCCTGCTGCCTCAATGATGGGACAAAGTTGGGACAGGCCTCAGAATGCCCAGCTGCTCTCCCTGCGGAGGAAGGGTCACTTCTTTGTTGATGTGGATACTTCCTTTATTGGAAGTGATGGGCCCAAATGACCTTAATGAATTAAGAGTCCAGAGGGAGGAGGGGGTTAAGACTTAGCAATTTGCCAGAAATGAGATTCAAAAGCATAGCTTCTGAGCTGACAAGATGAGCCCTTCCAGAAACCAGATGGGACATGACCCTGGTACTCCTGGAAAGGCAACAGGAACTGAGGATCCAGGAGCCCACACAGCAGCTTCTTTGTGGGGATGGTTCTGGATAACGGAGCACTTTCCAAAGTCCGCCTTCCTACTCTAACTAAATGCTAGAAGAGTGGATTGAATGCAAAATGAGAGAGGTTCTTTGAACTATCCAATGGGAGAGCACTGCATAGTCTCTGTTGTCAGCAGAAGGCGGCGATGGCACACTCTGGACCATCACACCCCCAGCTGCAGCACTTGCACGTGCTAGTGTGACTCAGCGAGAGTGACATATGCATAGTATAAACCAGAAAACCAAGCCAGGCGTGGTGGTGCACGTCTTTAATCCTGGCACCTCAGAGGCAGAGGCAGGGGGTCTTCTGTGAGTTCAAGGCCGGCTTGGTCTACATAGTAAGGCACTATCTCAAAAAGAAATTAATTAAAATTAAAAAATAAGAAAACCAGGAAGAGTCATTAGCAATCAGTAATACACTGATGCTAAGTCCACAAGAAAACATATTTTATATAAAAAATAAACACAAAAGAAGTAACTTAATCTTCCAGGCATGTGGTGTACACATGTATCCCAGCACTAGGGAGGGAAGGCAGGGAGATCCCAAGTCGAGACCAGCCTGGGCGACACAGTGGCATATCATCAAAATAATAATAATAATAACACAGAAGGTATTTTGAGAAGATTTATTATCAGCCTTATCCTAGAGCCGATAAGCCCTCTGCATGTACACACTGGTCACGTCCTGCTACAGGAAGCATAGCGGATAGTTTCCCGAGCTTCGCTCCACTCTGTCTGCCATAATAGAGAAGTTTCCTTGTGCTGCAGTTGGATGGCCATCAGTCTGCACAGGCAGCGGGACCTCCAGGAATGGAGATTAATAAGGCTCCACAGATTGCCATTTAGAGTGAAAGCATGGTTTCCTTTGAGCAAAGACTCCTTCCTGATGACATTGTCATTTGGAAAATGACCTTGAACTCTTGAGAGATTTGCTTCCTACAGCACAATGAAATCTGGCTGAATGTCAAGCAGAAAGGGGCCGGAAGTGAGGACTCTGACTCTCACTCCTGGTCTGAATCTTCCAAGGACATAAGCAGCTCTCACCAGAGGACCCTGACACCCTGATGCTGCAGCCCCATTCAGCCACGAGCATTATTCCACAGACTCTCAACTGAGCAGGCAAGATCTTCCAGAATTGCCCAGCCCAGTCCACTTGGCAAAGAGATGGTGAGTTCCATCAGTGAGCCAAGGGCAAAGCAACAGCCAAACGGATGCTAGGATAGATGGTCACCTTGAGGAAGCAATGGACAAGAGTGCGAGGAAATTCATTCCTCCACTTCTAATAAAAAGGAGTAGGGAGGGGACTGGAGAGATGGCTCAGCAATGAACTTGCTGCTCTTCAGAGGACCCCTGCCAGCCACTCACAGCTGCAGCTTCAAGGGATCTAAAGCCTCTGGCCTCTGCAGGCACCTGTACACACATACCCACATGTAGACACACACACCTACACATAATTAAAAATAATAAATGTAAATCTTTTTTTTCAAAAAGGGGGTAGGTAGATAAAGGAGGATCACCGCAAGTTTGAGGCCAGCCTGGGCTACATAGGAAGACACTGACTCAAAATACCAAAAAAACAGAAAAGAAGGACACAGGCTTTCCCTCAGCCACCAAGGTGCTTCATCCTTGCAGGGTCTGAGATTAGACTGTGGGGAGGCCCCCCTTTTATGCAGTGACTATCCTCCCCCCGCATGCCTGGCAGCCCATATCACACCGTCTCCAAGCTTGCCTGAACTATTCTGTCATTATTTGCCTGCATGATGAGGTGACCATCTCCAAGGACAACACTCATGTCCTCACTAAAGCGCTGTTATAAACTTGGACCTAATGGGCCTGGCCTGTTGGCAAAGACCAGGGCTACTGTGAACTCTGAGAGCTTGGCCTGCAGTCAGGGCCTAGGGGCCTGGCCCAGCAGCTGTGAGGCCCTGGAGGGACATCCTGCAGTCCTGTCACTGCTGCCCAGCTGAAAGGAGGTCAGAGACAAATGAAGCGTCTGAGGGGTCAGGTGCAGCTCAGACCTCTCCTGCCGCACGTCCAATGAAAAGCTGGACTTGGGGGTAGCAGTAGGGAGAGCAAATGTACTCAGTGGACTTGCCGATGATTAGATTTAGGCTTTTGTGAGTTTTACCCAGGACACAAGAAGCCTAAGTTACATTTGGATTCTGACATTAAAGATAAATTTTCCACAGTGTTAGAGATAGCACTCTATCACTGAACCACGTCTCTAGCCCAACTCTAAAGAACTTACAGACGGCGAGTATACACATCTACTGACAGCGAGCAATACCCAATAACCACCCCCTGGACGCCAACAAAAGGACATTTCACCTCTTCCCCACATCACAGAGGAAGGTAAGGAGTTCACTTGAGTCTTGGAATGAGAAACATGAAGCACAAAGGCCTTGGCTGATTTGCCTGACGCCTGTGATTGACAGACCGAGGCTTTCACTGTGCTTTCCAACTAGCTGGAGACAGAACTAAAGAATTCAACTGATAGGGGCTGGAGAGATGGCTCAGCGCGGTTAAGAGCATTGCCTGCTCTTCCAAAGGTCCTGAGTTCAATTCCCAGCAACCACATGGTGGCTCACAACCATCTGTAATGGGGTCTGGTGCCCTCTTCTGGCCTGCAGGCATACACACAGACAGAATATTGTATACATAATAAATAAATATTTAAAAAAAAGAATTCAACTGATGGAACTCAAAAACAAAACAATGTGTAGAAGAGATGGCAAAGCCTAATAGAAGCTTAGCATACAATTATCCCTATCAAGAGAATACACCGTTGGCATAAGGATAAACATGCAGATGGATGGAAGGATATTAAAGGCTGAGAAATAAGCCATCATGTCTATTACATTACATTCAAACCATTACAGTCAAGTAAGGTTTGACAACGTTGTCTGCAGGAGACCCACCCCCACAACAGCAACGGCTTCCTAGGACCCTGGATTAATTACAAACCACACCC
Source organism: Microtus ochrogaster (assembly GCF_000317375.1). Taxonomy (NCBI): domain Eukaryota; kingdom Metazoa; phylum Chordata; class Mammalia; order Rodentia; family Cricetidae; genus Microtus; species Microtus ochrogaster. The sequence continues at coordinate 30,240,128 of NC_022015.1, forward strand.
AAACACCTGTTTTCACAGAGAGACCCTTTATTAAGTGGGAAGAAAAGTTAAAGTGGCTGCTTCCTGACTCGGGCAGAAGACCAGCAGCAAATAACTTTGCAGCTGTAATTTTTAAGAGGAGAAGAAGGGGACGTCTGTGTTAGAATGTTAGAGGTGGTAGCAGAGGAGATAGAGGACCAGGGAGTAAAGGAGACACAGGAAAGGAGGCAGGGGTATTTGTCCTGGAGGGACAAAGGACGGTCCCTAGACAGAGAGGAGACAAACATGGCCCATAGGCATAGGGGGCTTATGAAGGTAAAATGGGAAACCCTGTGCTAGGATGAGGTGTTTAATTTTTATTGGGCATATTAATTAGGTGAGCCAAAGGGGTCTTTTGATTGCTGGACTTCAATACTTTGATAGCTAGACCTTGGCGGTCAGCCTCAGGGAAAGGAAGAGGTGAAATAAGGGAACAGACCTTGGTGGTTGGCCAGCTTTAGGAATGTAATCTAACAGCTTTCAGCTGGGCAGAGGGAAGGTGGGAGAAGGGCAAGGCCTGCGCCGGCCACAGGCTCTAATGAGATAGTGTCCCTGGAGAAAAGGGTGTTATGAGGACAACCCAATACAGATCAGATAAGAATGAATAGTAAAGCCAGGTACGCAGCAGGAACTGGTAATCCTAGCAACTAGAAGGCTGAAGCAGGAGTTCAGTGCCAGCCTGGGACACAGCAAAAGGCTTTACATCAATCAATCAATCAATCAATCAATCAAACAAACAAACTGGGACTTCAGAGGTGGCTCAGAGGTTAAGAGCACTTGCGGCTCTAATAGAGTTCTGGGGTATGGTGTCTTAAATAAGAATGGTCCCTGTCTGCTCATCTATTTGAAGGCTGAGTCATCCAGGAGCAGCACTATTAGAAGGTGTGTCCTTGTTGGGGTAGGTGTGGCCTTACTAGAGGAAGTGCCACTGGGGGTGAGTTTTGAGGTTTCGAGGCCCTACACCAGGCCCAGGAGCTCTCTCTCTCTCTCCTTGCGGCCTGATGATCAGGATACAGACTGCACCGCTACTTCTCCAGCATCATGCCTGCCTCCATGCTACTGCCATGCTTCTCACCATGATGATAACTGACTTAACCTCTGAAACTGTAAGCCAGACCCAATTAAATGTTTTGTTTTGTTTTTATAAGAGTTGTTGTGGTCATGGTGTCTCTTCACAGCAATAGAACATGGACACCAGGTTTGAGTCCCAGCACCCGCATGGAGGCTCACAATCGAAGGGACCAGGGCCAATTGTTTCTGTCCAGGAGCCAGTTTGCTAAGACGATTGCCCCATATTATCCCACCGTCCTATGATGACTCAGACCGGGCTTCAACCAGACCCTCAGGAAGTGCATCCAGTCGGGTAGCCCATCAGGGTCCCACCTGTCACAAGCAAGAACTTCCAGTTCTTGCTAGTTCCAGTCAAACTGACCCCTGACACAACAGACAGACAGCTGACAGCACAACCACATTTGCCGACCAGATGTCATGAGCCAACCATAAAGTGATTCCTGTACCAGTAAGGGTCTATACCCAATTACTTCAAAGTATACTTCAGCACAGCTGCAATTCCCTTAAGCAGGCTTAAAAGGGATTACCTTACTCTCCCCTGTGGTGGACACCATTTTGGGTGGACCCCAACATGTTAGTTTTTCTGTCCTGAGAATAAAGCTGCTCTCTGCAATTGCTTATCAGGTGCCTTCTGCTCATTTGGAGTGACCTAAGGACCCTATAGCCACTATCTGTAACTCCAGTTCTGGGGATCCAATGTCCTCTTCTGTCTTCTGACCTCAGCAGATACCAGGCATGTTCAGGGTACACAGACATACGTGCAAAAAGGCTAGAGGGAGGCAGGGACAGCAGACCAGAGCCCTGACAGAGATGAGACCATAATTTCACTTCACTAGAATGGGACAGAGCTCAGCAAGCAGGTCTCATGAAAACCACAATTTATGAGTGACCATCAGCAAGCACCCCCAAAAGCCCTTCTGCTAGCTCAGCAGATGCCCCCGAGACTTCTGCAGGCTAACGATAGCTTTCCCTACCCTGCTGCTGGAAGGTCCCTAACCACCAGGACCTTCCAATCAGCCCCCATACTAGTCTTTCCTCCACTAATCAACCCCCAGATCAATCCCTCCTCTCTGGAATTCTCCAAACTCTGCTTAAAAGGAGCTTGTGACCTTCTTTGGGGGTTGCTCTTTTGCCACCCCAATGCTAAAATCAGTAAAACACTCGTGTTATTGCATACATGGTTGTTGGTCTTCTTTGGGGGTTG
>NC_022015.1:30242520-30254874 GCF_000317375.1 Microtus ochrogaster
GGTCTTCTTTGGGGGTTGCTCTTTTGCCACCCCAATGCTAAAATCAGTAAAACACTCGTGTTATTGCATACATGGTTGTTGGTCTTCTTTGGGGGCTTTTCTCAGACCCTAACACATTCAGGCAAAACACTCCTAAATAGAAAATAAAAATAAATCCTTTTTTAAAGTTAACTTAATAATATGTAAATTAAGCTTTTTCTTTAATGAGCAAAATAGGCTGTTTTCAAAAGAAAAAAGGATCTGAGGACACAATATCAAATCTCTCTAAATTCTCATTCTTACACGCCTAGATCAGCGCGGCTCTCAGATCTCAGCAGAGAAATGTCTGCGCAGAGGATGCTGGGTAACATGGAAACTCACAGCTGGTTGAAGTTCAGCCACAGATGGGGCAGGCCTGCCCACCAAGGCTAAATTTAGGGTCACTGTGGGAAAAGGGCAGAAAGATGATCAGAGCCAAGGGTCCAGGAAGACCAGAGTGAGACAGAGCCTTCTGGACATGACAGGGCCACTGTACTCAAGAGCTCACAGCGGCTGTTGGTGCCCACACCCCAGTCAGCCCATCAACACTTTAGCATGGCGTAAGAAGGGGTTCGTGAATCCCTAGCCCTACCTGAGGACACCTGATGGCTTCTGGGAGTCGGTCAGGTTATCAGGGGCTGCACACTTAAAGAAAACTGACACCGCATTCATCCAACAACATGGTCTTGAGCACTCTAAGAGAACTCAGAAGAAGCAAGCTGCAGTCCAGATAAGGAAACAGATGACACAACTACGAGAACTTTCTGTTTGGGTTTGGTTTCCCTGAGACTTAGTATTCCTCTGCAGCTCAGGCAGGCCTTGAACTCATAGTGATCCTTCTGCCTCAGCCTCCCAACTGCTGGAATCACGGGTTGCTTTTTCTCTTTTTTCATTGGCGTGAATGAATTGTACAAAATACCTCATTTTGTTATGACACACCTGAATTCTAGTTTTTCCTAAATAAATGATGCTTTGGAAACATCAGCGATCTGATATTCTTCTAGGCTTCCGTCATTTCTTTGCAGCTAAACCCGTGTGCTCTCCAAGTCAGTCAGACCAGGAGGTGTTTCCAGAACACCTACTGTGCACCTCTTCCTGGTGCTGAGCACCTGATAACCAAAGTCAACCCACAGTCCTTCCAGGGTGGCTGCTGAGTACGGCAGTCAGGCAGGAAGTCCACAGCAGGGCAAAATGTCTTCCTGTAGACCCTCCTCTCCCCTCCACTTTTCCATGCATCTCTAATAAAAGAAAAAAAAATCTGACCCCAGCTGGAAAGGACTGATACTCTGTGTAGCTGTAGGCAAACACTTAGGTCAGGGTCACAACCCAAGGCGAACTGCTGGCTGGTTCCTTTCACCAAGGAGGATCAGGGCCAAACATAACTAAACCAAGTCAGGCACAGCACTCAGCTCAGCAAATTCTAAGAGAAAAAAAAAAAAGTGGGGGCGATGGCTCGGTAGCTTGTTTCTTGAGGAGTGGGCTAGAATGACTGAGGAAGAAAATCTTAATAACCACCAAAGGGCAAAGCGAAGGGCTTTGTTGGAGGGCCCTGCCTCATCAACGGGCGCTCATTAGGGTTCCACTGGGGACCGCACTCAGCAGACGAGCTATCAAATCTGCATCCAACGGAGTGAAACGGGCAGATTCAGCTCTCCATCTTTGTACTTTTAAGTTAGACCCCCTTAGGGTTTCTGGGATGGTGTTAAAGCCATCAATACGTTTAAGTGGTTTTGCTGACAAGGACTACTGGCTTTATTGGATAATTTCCCAAGTGCTAGCAAAGGTAGGTCTTGAAGTTACCCACCGATAGAACAGAGGGATAAAAAAACAGTTCCACCTTCTTACCCACCTAGCCACCCACCCACCCTCTCCAGTTTTTTAAACCAGTTCATAACAGTAAGAATTGATAAACGTGGCAGACCTGGTGCTTTCTGGTTCGTTCACATCAAAGCCTGTGAACCTGCAGCAAAAGTACTCCAGGTTGGAACTCAAAATTACCTGTCCTCTCACCATCCTGAGTCTGTTATCTCTGGACCAAGAGCCTGGCCTGCCTGAGGGTGTCCATGAAAGCAGTGGCCGGTCTGCCGGGACACGATACACCACACTGCTGCCTTTGCCCACAGAATTCACAGAGGGGAGAGCACAGGAAGGGTACGGAGTCACTAAGGCTGACTTGGCAGACTAGGGAGCCAAGTCAGGCCTCGGGGGCTTTGGGTTGGCTGTGTAGTAGCTGCTGCTGAACTTTTTTTTTCTCTAAGATAATCTTTAAAATAGTCTCAGTCAAAACAAGGTAGAAACCACTTAAGATTGGATAGTCTTAACTCTTTGTGCTTTTAGCAGAAGGGGTGACTTTTTCGATTTACACTACATTTGCACACCCCTGACAACAGAGCCAGTCAGAATGCTACATACAGACTCAGGGCACAGGTGGGCTCGGGTGGTTCAGGTAAGGAACAAGGCAGATGTCTCAATGGTGGTCTTGGGGATCAGATGGTGACGAAAGTTCCAGATGTGCTGTTGCCAGCAGCATGTAGCCCAACAACTCACAACAGGGTCCCTGGCCCCAGCATCCCTTATATCTGTTCCTTCAGCCTCCACGGGTGCACCTATGCTTTATCTTTCATCTTTGCAATTCAGTCTCCATGTTGGCTTCTTCATCCACCCGGACCCCATGGCTCAAGGGTTCTGAAGAAGCAAGCGCTGTGGCTGAAAGCTCCTAATGTTTTTACATGTATTTATTTATGTTATTTCGTGTGTGTGTGTGTGTTGTACCACTTGCTTGCCTGGTGGTCACTGGGGCCAGCAGAAGGCATCATAGACTATGGAACTGGAGGTACAGGCAGTTATGAGCTGACAGGTGGATGCCGGGAATCTTCTGGAACAGTAGCCAGATGCTCTTAACCACTGCACCATCTCTCGCCAGCCCAGCTCAAACTTTTAAAAAGTCCTTCAAACTCAACTTCACTGGGTACCTCTGTGTTGTGTAGTCATTTCCTATGAATTGAAACATATCCTCCTGGATGGAAGCTCATTTTAGAAAGCTAAGAAAATAGGAAACTCAATTTTGTAGGACTTGGTAAGCTCAGAAAGTTACAAGATGCACGAGGTCCCTCCCTGAGTTTTCACAAGCAGCAAACAATTGCTAGGGACATGGGACTCTGTGGACAGCCTGCTTGCCTTTCAGGGAGTTCCGGGGACACAGCTCTCACAAGTCACCATCATGCTGGGGTGAGCTTTTCTGAGGCAGATGTCACCATGCTTCTTGTCCCTGTCACTGTTCTGTTGCTGTGAAGAGACACCATGACCATGGCAACTCTTATAAAACAAAGTATTTAATTTGGGGCTTGCTTACAGTTTCAGAGGTTTAGTCCAGTTGCTAAGAGCTACATAGTGATTCACAGGCTGGGGGGTGGGGGGAGAGACGGATATTGGGCTTGGTATGGGTTTTTGAAACCTCAAAGCCCATGGAGACACACTTCCTCCAATGACGTCACACCTCCTAATCCTTCTAATCCATTCAAATAGTGCCTCTCCCTGGTGACTAAGCATTTGGATATATGAGCCTCTGGGGGCCATTCTTATTCAAACCACCACACCTCTAATTGACAATATATGACTAATAAAAAATTACTAGGTATAATGGTTTGTATACTAAGTGTCCCCCAGAGTCTCATGAACCGAAGGCTTGATCCCAGTGCAGCAGTGTTCCAAGGTGGGGTCCCAGAAGTGACGGGTGTTCACCACTTTGGCGGCAGTGGGACCCGGGAGAATGGAGCCCATAAATGAGGGGAACAGAAGTCTCATACAGAAGGCAGCTTTCCTGGGAGTATCAGACAATGTATGCTCTGAAGGCTAAGAAGAGTCACGTGAGTAACGTCATGTGAGTTCAAGCTGTATGGGAGGCGGTGGCGGGGAGGAGGCAGAAATTCTTAATAAATAAATAAATTAAAAAAAAATAAAACCACAAAGAAAAGCCACACATGGCCAAAGCGTATTTCTCCACAGAGGCACGTAAAGGAGAACAGCAGCACGCAATAACGAGTCGTCTGAAGGAAACACATTCCCACCCGCTACACCTGGGAGGGGCAGGAAGATACATGTCAAGAACAATTCTGTGTTTGAAGAAACTGAAGTCACGGGCTGCAGAGAAGGCTCAGCAGTTTAAGAGCACTGACTGGCTGCTCTTCCAGAAGCACTGGGTTCAATTCCCAGCACCCACATGGCAGGCAGCTCACAACTGTCTGTCAGTCCTGCTCCAGGGGAGCCAACACCTTCACACAGACATATTCAGACAAAACACCGGTGTACATAACATACAAATAAACAAATCTGTAAAAAGTCGCAAGACTCTTGTTTTCCCACGAACACTCAGAATTCTCCTCACATGACTCGGTTCTTGGATCGTGTTCCGATAGATGGGCAGTGAGGGTGTTAACTTCACTAATGGAATCATAGCCTCATTGGCTAATAAGAGGCATGGGGTACCTTTTAAAGCATATACCTCGTCCTTAACCCCTTCCTCTCTATCCATCCACCTTTCTTCTCTGTCTGCCCACGGCGCTGTGGGGTGAGAAGCCTCACTCCCCAACATGACATTCTGATCGTCCATAGGCTCACAGTACTGGGCCAAAACAAACTCTTGTAATTTGAAAATGAAGAATTACAAGAGAACACTTCAAGGGTTCCTATAACTGCACATGCTCAAAATGTTAGACATGGGATATGTGCGTGTACAGGTTCCAAATTAAAGGTTCCAAATCCTGAGGTGAAAACCGCACTAGATACAATCAGTAGCAAATTAGACACTTTCAAAGAAAAGGTTGTTCAGCTCAAAAATAACCAGAGAAGTTATCAGAAACTGAACACAAAAGATATCTTTCACTAGGTCTAGAATTCTAAATAAATAGAACTCTGTCTACCATTGGTAAAACGCTACTGTTCCGGAAGGACCATTTCCAGTGTGAAGTCACAGCACTCTATGTTTCTGTCTCCATGTCTCTGGCTGCAGGAGCACACACCAGGTGTGAGCCTGTTCTACCTTGACTAGATCTAGGTCAGAGAGTTTGAGCTTATTTTTGCTCCCTCAAAGTTCTTGACAACAGGTGTGGTTACTACAAATGAGAGAATCTGACATAGGGTATGGTTAATTAGTATTTTGAGTATAGAGGTGGATTTGCTCCAGATTGGAGAATTCAAGCCTATTCCTTATATCATGTTAATGAACTCTGTTGCCTCCCTTTTGGAGTGAAGTTCTATAAGCTTGTGGAAGAATAAACGAGGTGAATTCAGTATTCAATGAATGTCCCTCCCAATGCTGTTGTTTCTGTCTCTTAATTCTCTTATATCTCTGTTTCTTTTGCTTAATAATTCTAATCCTCACACACCTACCCTGGAATGTATGAGTTTTGTCAAAGCTGGTTTTTGACATCTGGCTACTTTTACATTTTTCTATCAGAACCCACGAGCAACTTTCTCATTAGCTGCTTCTGCCATAGTTTTCTCCATGATATTGTAATTGGAATTACTGAGGTTCTTTGGTGTCTGGGGTTACCGATGCCATCAAATTTGAGACACCTAGCTATATCTAGTGGTATGGGTCTGTAATCCTAGTTACTTGGAAAACTAAAGCAGGAGCATCGCAAGTTCAAAGTCTGCCTTGGCTACCGAACAAGTCAGATTTAATTTATTTTATGTGGATGAGTGGTCTGCTTGCATATATGTATGTGTGCCTGGTGCTGGCAGAAGTCAGAAGAGGGTGTTGGATCTCCTGGAACTGGAGTTATAGATGGTTGTGAACCACCACGTGGAAATCAAACCAGGGTCCTCTGGAAGAGCTACTGAACAAATTAAAGGTCAGTGTGGGTAAAGCAGTGAGATCCTATCTCAAAAAGAAAGCTAAGGATGTAGCTTAGCAACAGAACTCTTGTCTATCGCATGTGAGACCTTGTATATGATCCCTAGTGTCATAACACACACACACACACACATACACACACACACACACACACACACACACACACACACACAGAAATACTTTGACAAACAATAGTAGAAAGTAATTATCACCAGCCAACCTGTCGTCCTCTAAAATTCCTAAAGTAATCTAGGGATACAACTCAGTGGTAGAGTTCTTGCCTAATATGTGCAATGCCTTGGGTTTGATTTCCTAAAACTGAAAAAAAAAATTAAGAAGAAATATTAAAAGGAGCTATAGACATAGGATATTTCTGCTCAGTTTTAGGGCACCAAGGATGCACAAATCTCTGGGTCCAATCACCAACACACAAATGCCAAGCAACCCCTGACCCTCAACATTCCAGGAGACTAAAAGAAGAATCAAACTACAATGGAACTCTGTGTGACAATCTATGGTCTCTTGGTTCTTGCTATGGAAACACCTTTAAAGCATAATGGTTTAAACAGAAGTCTATGGAATGACACCTTCAACGAGCAGCTCTCCTTTGACCTGGACAGCTCAGCAGGGTCCAGTCTAGTAAGGCTTGCGTGAGTGAAACAGTAACAGCGCAGTGCAGAATGGTGGTTTCAGAGTCGCTCAGAATAGATGGAGGACTGCAACAGAGAACAGACTCGAGAGGAAAGACAAGGGAGTTCCTTCACTATGAAGTGGTTGGCTGTAGCCTGACAAAGTTACATACTAGATCAAGAGCAAACAGCAAAGTTGAAACTAAGTAACCAATGAGGGAAATAGCATGTAGTAATTAGGAGTGGGGTGGCTGCATCCCCAGCACCCCAGCTGCCTGGCTAGCTTATGCCCCAAAATAACAACACACAAATTGTATTCATTTAAACACTGCTTGGTCCATTTCTATCTAGCCTCTTTTAGGCTAATTCTCACATATTAATTTAGCCCATTTCTAATCATCTGTGTAGCACCGCTAGGTGCGCTTACCAGGAAGATTCTAGCCTACGTCCATCCTGGGTTGGAGCTTCATCATGTGTACCCCAGAGAGCAGAGCTATCGCATCTCGCATCTGCCTGGGAGAGGGGAGCATGGCGTCTCTGAGCGCACTTCCTCTTTCTCCCAGCAATTTGTTCTGTTTACTCCTCCCACCTATGTTTTAACCTATGGGGGCCAAGCAGTTTCTTTATTGCTTAACCAATGAAATCAACAGATTGATATATGACACTCCCACATCAATAGCACACAATCAAAAAATATATATCCCATTAAACCTAACAAAGAGGAAAAGAGGAAAGATGAGCAATGAGTGGCTAAACAGAAAACAAACAGTAAGCTGCAAGCCTTTACTCCCAGCACTGCAGAAGCAGTATTAGAAATCTAAGGTCATCCAGGGCTACATCCTGAATTGAAGATCAGCCCAAGGTATATGAGATTCTACCTCAAAAAGCAAACAACAAAAATCCCTTGAGAGGCAAAGCCAGGAAGATCACTTTAAGTCTGAGGTCAACCTGGTCTCCATAGTGAATTCCAGGCCAACCAGGGCTATGTGGTAAGACCTTGCCTCCAAAAAAGGTGAAGGGTTTTAATTGTATCAATAGTCATGGGACAAGATTTCCATAGTCAGAGCCAATTAGGGTTAAAAAAAAAAAAAGACTCAATTATGGTATACAAGAAACTCACTTCAACCAGTTGTTACAACACATACCTTTAATCCCAGCACTTGGGCTGAAGAAGTGGGTGGATCACTGTAAATAGGCCAGGCTGGGCTATGAAGTGAGTTCCAGGACAGCCAGGGCTATGTAGAAGGTTCCTCTCTCAAAAAAAAAAAAAAAAAAAAAAAAAAAAAAAAAAAAAAAAAAACAGCAGACCACAAAACCACATTTGAGGTCATGGAATTGGAATAAGCCATTTTCATACATTGGAAAGGATCCAAGTCATAGTGGAATTAAATTGGAACTATAGATTCAAAGCCAACTTGTATCAAACTAAAATTTTACACAAGGGTGCTATGGGATAATGCTCTTGTACACTATAAAGATTTGTCACTCATATTAGTTTAATAAAACACTGACAGGCCAGTAGCCAGGCAGGCAGTATAGGTGGGGCAACCAAACTAGGAGAATTCTGGGAAGAGGAAAAGCAGAGAGTCAGTCACCAGCCATATGCAGAGGAAGCAAAATGAGACTGCCTTACAGAGAAAAGGTACCCAGCCACATGGCTAAACATACACAAGAATTATAGGTGAATTTAAGTCTTAAGAGCTAGTTAGTAATAAGCCTGAGCATAGGTCAAACAGTTTATAATTAATATAAGCCTCTAAGTGTTTATTTGGGACTGAACAGCTGTTGAACTGGCAGAACAAAACTTCTGTCTACACAGCAGGGTGTAGGGGAGAATGACCTAGGGGTGTCACTCAGTGGTCGAACACCTGCCTAACACACCAAGGCTCTGGGGTCAATCCTCAGCACAGCAGAACTCTGGCTGACCTGTCTGAAGGAATTAAAAGGAAGATCCTAAAATTAATATGGGAACGAGGGACCCAGAAGAGTGGACATAACCTACAAAAAGAACAAACTTTGAGAATTGCTTTATAGATCTCAACACTGACTTTAAGTATCTGCAAAGCACAACTTTAATGTCAAAAGAAATAAGAAATGGTTTATTCTGAGTGACTCAGGAACAATGGCTCTGAATGATGCGTCCCATTGTGAAAGCAGAGGCAATTGTGATAACGTAAGGCATTTACTGGGCACACTGGTGCATCAGGTAGCAGGCATATTGCAACCAAGGAAATCAGTCTATCGTATAGCCCTCTTTCTTTGGGCTCGTGGAAGTGAAGAGTCTCCTAAATTAATACATTCCAAAGGCTTTAGTCTGATAGCCGCAAGGATGGGTGACATGGAGGAGGAGGATGAACAGCTGTAAGTGACTGGGGACAGCTGGAGAATCTTGGTTCTCAACCTGTAAGTCCTGCAGCACTGCAACTTTCCATAGTCATAGAAGTTCAATCAATCTGTAGAACCTTTAGCATGGGCGGGTGTGGCCTTTTCAGGAACCTCCCATTTGCACCACAGTACTTACGGTACTGTACGAGCACAAAGGTGAATTTATGGACCAACCCTCCCATTTAAAAAGGAACTGATTTCCACCTGGGCTGCAAAGGTGATTACTGGGAAGAAAAGAAGCTGTTCTACAAAGGGAGCTGAGAACTTAGTACTTATAAAATAACTCAGGCCGGGCAGTGGTGGCGCATGCCTTTAATCCTAGCACTCGGGAGGCAGAGGTAGGTGAATCTCTGTGAGTTCGAGGCCAGCCTGGTCTACAAGAGCTAGTTCCAGGACAACCTCTAAAGCTACAGAGAAACCCTGTCTCTAAAAATCAAAAAAAAAAAAAAAAAAAAAAAAAAAAACCAAACCAAAAACAAAATAACTCAGTTATTTTGAACCTGCTCTGTGCTGTGCTGATGGACATGGAACACAGATTCAAACGCAGAAGTTGAAACTAACTTTCTTATAAGAAAATACAAAGGTTCAGATAGGAAGTATGACCTCATTGCATTTTGATATATATTTCCCGAGCAGTGATGAGTTATCTCCATATACTTCCTGGCCGTTTGTCTGTCGTTTCTGGAGAAATGATTACCACATCCTTTGCCCAAACCTGGGTCCTCCGCAAGAGCAGCAGCAAATGCTCTTAACCACTGATCTATCTCTCCAGGCCCCTTCTTCACACTTTCTTACAGAAGTTCCTTATCAGAGTCACAGAAATCCTCTCCCACTCTGATTGGCCCCCTTGTGCATACTAAGTACTTGCTTTACCACTGAGCCACCCCACCCCTACCCTAGCCATTCTTGCTTCACTGTAGAAACAAAACAAACAAACCTTAAAGCTGCCTGCAGGTGGGAGTGGTGGCTGTGTCTATAAACCCAGCACTGGGGAGACAAAGGAAGAAGCAATGAGGTACAAAACCAGCCTGGGCTACAAAGAAAGTTCCAGACCAATGTGGAATACATAGAAAGGCCTTCTCTCAAAGCAAAACCACAAGTAAAAGGAACATTGCTGTGCTAACTGGAAAGACACATCAATATGCACAAGCCTACAGCACGGGGGCAGCAAGAAAAATAAAATGCTGGAGCCAGTTTTAAGGGTGCATGCCTGTAATCCCAGCTCTGGGAGGAGGCAGCAGGATAGGAAGACAAGGTCATTTGGGGCTGCATAAACGCTGGCACTGGAGGCCAGCCTGAACTGGAGAAGGCTCTGTCTCAAAACAATAGAGGCAATAAATGAAGGTGAGAATTGAGGAAGAATTGCTCAGTTGCATGGAGAAGCAGAGGCGAGCACAATTCCACTAAGAGATTGCCTCCTTCAAACTTCTGTTCCACAATGAGGCACAACACGAAACCATAAACTTACTTAACACATTGAGTGAGTTGATTTTTGTTTTGTTTTCGTTTTGTTCGGGCTTGGGTTTTTTGTTTTTTTGTTTTTTTTGTTTTTGTTTGGTTGTAATTCAATTTGTGCAGGTCCCTAGTGAGATCTCTCACTAGGTAGAGGTGATGCAACAGGCTGGGCTCCTGAGCAGTATGTGACACAGAGGCCTTCATTTACCCTCCACTGCTTACTTTCCCCTAGCCCTCTCCCAAGGTTTGGGGGTGGAGTTAGACGCCTGCGACAGACTGACTCTGAGCACCTGGGCTTTCACACTGATCCTCCATTAACAGACATGGCAGAAATGGAGATACTCTGAGAAATTCAACTCTTAATCTGACTATCAGACTATTCAAACAACGGACCCCAAAGACACGAGAATTTCCCTAAGAATCTCATGCTGGGAGAAGGAAAGAGTCCCAGACCAAGGGAGAAGGGGTCTCAGGGATAGAGATTTCACACAGTTCTAACCTGTCAGACTACCTCACAAGAAGACAATGATGAGCCAATGTTGGCCGGGCCACACTTTTGACACGGACTGCTTAGATATTCTTGGCGCTCTAGTTCACCTTTACTCTCACTTCAGAATTCCAAAGTCAAATTTGGCGTGGTTCCCTGGATCCCTTTGTCCCTCTTCCAATGCGGCTGCAACAAATAAGTAATTTTCTGCTTCTTACTTTTGACTTGGCTCTTTCGATTTGCTTATTGAGAATGGTGGCTAGATCGGACTTATGGCACAGGTTGTGACTCATAAATTCCATAACACGATATTACGGTTTGGCCAAGGAGCACACGACTAGGCATCTGTGCGCAAGCGCAGCTGGAGGGGCGGGACAGTCCTCTGCCTGGCCCCGCCCCCGGCCCCGCCTCGGGTTTCCGCCGCCCAGCCAGCCCGCGTCCGGAAAGGCCACGCCTTAGCCGCCCGCGCGCCAGATTGGGCGCCGCCTCCCTCGGCTCGCGCCCCGCCCGGAGCTTACCGAGTCCCCTGCGGCCGGCAGCTCCTCGATCCTTCGTCGTCTCCATCGGCCCTGCGCCAAGCTATCCATGCGGCTTTGCGTGCCGCCTCTCAGGCCACCCGGAGGCGGGACCACCCTACCACGTGCCTGAAGAAGCCAATGAGGAGATGCGGGGTGTAGCCTGCGGGGCACAGATTGTGCCCCACCGAGGGCTGCAGGCAGGAGTAGCCGAAACCCGAGTCGCCTACGTCCCTAAGTACGGGGACTCTTTCACCCGCCACAGGTCGACGCCTGGCTGTGACTGGCTTGTATTCGGTTCACAGAGTCAATCCCAAAGGTCGTTTGTTCAGTGTCTACAACTTTTGCAACCCTTGGTCCGCGAGAGGCGTGCCCGCCTCTTCTCCCTTGTGATTGGTTACTGAGTCCTGATAGATGGAGCCTCAGACCAATCGGCATGGCTAAAGCTGCGCTGGGCGGTGCCCCGAGAGTTGAGGTTCTAAAGCTGCTAGGCTAGTTTTGCTCCGTGGTGCGAGAAAACGCGAATTTTCGTCTCGACCTTGCGGGCAGCGACCTGTAGTTTTTTTTTTTTTTTTTTTTTTTTTCTGACTTGTCTTGAGCAGGCCCGGGGAGCAGGAACGGCCACAGGCATCAGGGTTGGAGTGCGGCTCCAGGCCCCAGCTATGCGGAAGGTTGCACACCGACTTCTTGAAGACTAGGCCAGCCTCTTCCTCCCTCTGGCCTCCACTGCAAAGCTCTGAACTATTCTGTAAAGTTCCCAGCCCCCTGTGCTTTATTGACGAATAAAATAGGGTCAGTACTGAAAGACCCCCACCTAGCAGCATTAAGTTAGCAGCAGCAGTAACGCTATTTTGCAAGATTTGGATTTATGAGCAGCATAACTGAAAGCTAGGACAGGGAAAGTTCGAATTAGAGGCAAGGGCATTGGGCCAGACCCCCATCCAGCTTGCCAAGCAGCTTAGCACCAGATAAAGAACCCCCCGCCAAGCTTGTTAAACAACTTAGCACCTG
>NC_022015.1:30255319-30292369 GCF_000317375.1 Microtus ochrogaster
AATAAACCTCTTGCTGTTTGCATCCGCACGAGTGGACTCGTTGTTCCTTGGGAGGGTCTCTCCAGACTGAAAGGCAGCCCACCTTGGGGGTCTTTCAGTACTTTGGCAGTGATTGGTTAGTAGTGAGCACGTGAGCTAGTTTGAATCAGTGAGAAGTAGAGAAGGTTGATTGAAGCAGAGTTCTAGGAGATAGGCTGTGGGGTGCCTTTTTCCAGTTCTTGATCAGTGTTAGTTTCAGGGAGCCGTGACAGCATTCACATCACCAGGAGGACCGCTGGTGGCAATGTTTGTGCAAAGTGGGTTTTCTGAGCTGTATCGCCCAAGCTACACTCCACAATTCTCTTGTGAGACACTCTGAGTTTACTGCGGGAAATCATTATGAGTGCATGAGCTCTCCTTAGGTTGCTGTTGCAGGATCTCCAGGTGGCTCTCTTAACTCTATTCCTTGTAAGAGACAACAATAGCTACTGATAGGGGACTGGGAGATGTTTACGTATTTTAACAAACTTTGGCAGACTGGGCATGATGGCATATGCTTCTAATCCCAGCACTAGGGAGGCAGAGGCAGGTGGATCTCTGTGAGTTCAAGGCCAGCCTGGTCTATGTAGAGAGTTCTAGGATAGCCAGGGCTGCACGGAAAGACCCTCCCTAGAATAAATAAATAAATAAATAAATAAATAAATAAATAAATAAAATGAAATAAATTAATGAAGTACCTGGGCTGCCTCTATTGTAAGCCAAGCCCTCACTAGATCTGATGTCACTCCTCAGTGTTCCTAGCCAGACACTGACACTGGTTTTGCACAATCTTGTGTCACACACCTTTCCCACCAGCTGTGGTTTAGGAATTCAGAATCTTGAATTTTTTAAAGAGGCTGGGCAGTGTTTCTCTGGTGTTGGAATTCTTGCCTAGTGTAGTAATCAGCATTCTCTAAAGAAACAGAATAGTTAGAAGGGAATTTTAAAGGGGAGAAAGGGAAGCAGAGAACTGGGAGTCAAAGGTCATCATCCCAGTGAGTTGGAGGCTCATCTGAACTACTAGAAACTGTCTCAACAACAAAACACAGGGCTGGGCTTGTGGTATACACTTTTAACCCCAGCATTTGGGGTGCAGAGACAGGCAGATCTCTTCTTCTGCATAGGGAATTCCAGCCAGCCAGGATTATTACATAGAAAGACACAATTTTGAAAAACAGAACAAAATTCATGGGCTGGAGAGATGACTTATTGCCTAAGAGTATCATGCAGAGTGCATGAATTCGGTTCCCAGCACCTATGTCAGCTGACTCACAACTGCCTATAATTCCAGCGCCTGGGGATCCAGTGTCTTGGGCCAGCACTCACATACACACCCCCTCAAAAAATGAGAGTTAAGAACAATAAAAATAAACCTTTATATTTAAAAGGAAGAAAGCAGCAACAACGAGAGAATACCAGATTGTTCAAGATTTCCTTTCTTTTTTTATTTATTTTTTATTTATTCTTTGTGTCTTTCACATCATGCCTCCCAATCCCACGCATCTCCCTCCCCACCTCAAAATAGAACAAAATAAAATTTAAGAGAAAAAGAGGGGGAAAAAGGAAGAAGGGGGAAATCTTGTCATGGAAGCTACAGTATGACACAGTGAGTCACACAGTAAACCCCTTTATCCATATATTTTTACTGGGCCCTCACTGGGACTCTTCCTGGACATTCCATTGCTGCCCTGTATTGTGGAGCTCTTGCAGTATCATGCAGAGTGCATGAATACTCTTCCGTGTCCACAGGACTGACTCCATCCCAGCCCCCACCCCTGTGCTCCAGAAGGTCACAGATGGGGTGGATGTTAGAGTCTGCCAACACATAACCCTGGTTCTGGGTCTGAGTACTTGCAGGGTTGGTCAGAACACCAGCTCTCCCCTGTCTTTGCCACCAGGGTGATCTTTCCAGGACTGCCCTGACTAGTTAACCCCTTGTATCAATGAGCAAGAGGTGGAGTTTGTTCTCCAGCTTTTACATCCTCTGAGTCAGTTCTCCCATACCCACACCTTAAGGGTCAGCTCTACTGTGTTGCCCAGATAGGGTGTTGGGGCCACTCTCCTGAGTGCTACAGCTTATGAGTGGCAAGGCCTCAGGTGTTGATGGGAGGGATGGCATCTCTCCCCTACCCATTTCTTCACAAGACAGCGGAGCAGTGGGAACAGCTCTCCCATGCTCACAGCTTCTGGAACTGGCTCCCCCACACCTCCACCAACAGGGTTAACTCTCTTGAACTGCCCAGGTGAGGTACAGGGCCTGCTCTCCCAAGTGTTATAGATGGTGGCGGAGAGGGCAAGAACAACTTTCCCAATCTTGTGACCTCAGGGCCAGCTCTCCCACCTGTCTTGGGTTGATGCGGGTGGGGGACGGCAGACATCTCTCCCCAGCCCATCTGCCTCAAGACTCAAGATCCCTTTCTTATAGGAGTGTAAATGAAATCTCATCAGCTCAGAGCAATCTGACTCCCTGCTGACTTCTCAGAGGGTCAGGTCTTACAGATAAGTGACATAAGTGTCTCGGGTCCTGGACTTTTTTAGGAACAGCTCCATTTTGAGCCTGCTTTCTTTTCTTTACAAGATGCTTGCCAGGTATCGGTGGTGGACACCTTTAATCCCAGCACTCGGGAGGCAGAGACAGGTGGATCTCTGTCAGTTTGAGGCCAGCCTGGTCTATAGAACGAGGACAGGCTCCAAAGCTACAGAGAAATCCTGTCTCAAAACACCAAAAGAAAAAAAAATATGTTTGATCCAACTCCGAAACCATTTCCCCGCTCCGTACTCCATACACTAGCTACAACAGCGGGTTTATGTAGAAAGGCTGGAGATGTTGCTCGGCAAGTGCACAGGTTTGGTCCCCAGTGCTGTTAAAAAGAAAGGAAGATGGACTTCAGCTCAGATAGTTACAAAACACTGGTCATCTTAGACGTGTATTAGAGCTCTCCTATTACTTACTTAAACTCTCTCTTAAACTTTCGTGTTTGGTGTTGGTGTAGGCTCCAAAGCTACAGAGAAACCCTGTCTCAAAAAAACAAAATACTAAAAAACAAAACTTGCTCCCACTGCCACCCACGTTTCTACTGTCTTTGTAAGTTAGTGGGTGTGCGTGGCTTGGAACAGGGCCTCACTATGGAGTCCTGGTTGGTCTCAAACTCACAGTGATCCTCCTGTCTCTACCTCTTTAAGTGTAGACATTACAGTTGTACACCAACATGCCAGGCTATCTGTAAGTCTGACCAGACTCAGGACCCGACATAAGTGGAATCAAGAGTATCTGGATCTTTGTAGTGGCTCTGCTGGGTATGAATAAATTTGAGACCATCAGCGCTGTGGCGCGTGTTGACACTCCCTCCTTCCTGAGGCAGAACCACACTGCGGGTCAATTACACGGCATGTATGCTTTCATCCATTACTGGGTAGCTGGCTTGCTTCCATGTTTTGTTTTTTTTTCCATTTTGTGGGAAAATACCGCTAGAAACATGGGTGCTCCCTGCTTCAGTTACCTGATGTATAGTTCTAGGAAAAAAAAACAACAAAAACAAAAACTGCTGGCTCGTGGGTAACTGATCTTTCTTTCTTTTGGAAACACAATGTTTGGTTGCAGCTGCAGTGTTTTCCGTTCCCGCCAACCACACATGAAAGTTTCCGTTTGTTCATTCGTCATCTAACACTCGGCACTCTTGCAGGCAGCCACCCAAATGGTTGTAATGATCCATCCAAATGGTTTTCCTTTCATTCCCTAATAACGAACGAAGCTGATCATCTCATGTGCTTGCTGGACATCTGGATATCTTCTTTGGAAAAATATCTATCCATCCAAGGTCTTTGTTTTCATTTAAATTTCTATGTCTGAATGTTTGTATATGTATGTATGTATGTATGTATTTATTTATTTATTTATTATTATATGTGTATGAATCGGGTGAGTGTCCCCACAAATGTGTGGAAGTCAGAGGACTGCTTTCAGTATTAGCTTCTCTACTTCTACCATGGCTGCTGGAAATCCAGTTCAGGTCTTCAGTCTTAGACAGCAACTACTTTCACCCACTGAGATATCTTGCGTGTGTGTGTGTGTGTGTGTGTGTGTGTGTGTGTGTGTGTGTGAGAGAGAGAGAGTGTGTGTGTGTGTGTGAGAGAGAGAGAGAGAGAGTGTGTGTGTGTGTGAGAGAGAGAGAGAGAGAGAGAGTGTGTGTGTGTGTGTGTGTGTGTGTGTGTGTGTGAAAACTTGCATACAGCTCCCTTGCAAAGTCACCCCAAATTCCAATGACTTTTTTGGAAAAAGGGTTGCCACCTCGGCCCTTCCTACTGTGAGGTGAAAGATAACATGTTTATTGCCTACTAGCGTGGAGTCTGGCTTGCGGTGGGCATTTAATAATGTTCTCACCCTCTCTCTTCTCTCAGTTCTTCTTTGGTGTTCAGTATAAAGTTATTTTACCTTGGAGCTGGCAGTTTCTAGAGATATGACGGTGACACCATATTTCCTGAGAATGTCTCCCTTCTCTACTCGGCACCTGATCTTCTCCATCATTTTTTACGTTTTAATTGAATGTCTCTTCCTCAGAGGAGCTGTCTGTGTCTGACTACCTAACCTAAAGCAGCCACCCTGGTCCCCTGAGTGGTCCCATCTCGGCTCTCTGATACTGGTCATCGTGCAGTAGTTTTACTATTTAATGATTGAGGGTCCTGTGTCCTTAATCCCCCCTCATTTCCCAGACTGATTTTTTCCCATTGGCCAGGGCCAGGTACCCAGTAGGCACTTGTAGGGTTTAGCCAGCCCCTTTTAGAGCGGGTTTGCCTGGGGCGGCTGTTTATGGATAAATGGAGCGCGCGGAGGCTGTGCACTCTTTTTCTTTCCTACCTCCTGTGCTGCGGGGAAACTTCGGTTCTGTAAGTTTTATTTAATCATTAAAATTGTATATATTCTTTAAAAAAGGGGGGGATTAACTGGGTTGATGGGATGATTGGTATTTGTGACTTACTGTTTTTAGAAAATTATATTGGTACTGTTTCTTGTATATTGATATATTGAATATTGAATGTGAGTGTTCCTACCTCTATTCTTGTATAAGAGTATGCTTATATTGTATGGATACATCTATCATATCACAATGTACATTTCTACCTTTGATACTATTTATGTTATAACATTGTTTACATTTGATATGTAATGACATTGTTTACAGGTGAAGATCATTGTCTTCATATTGCACAGTTGTTTATTCTCTTAGTTTTCAAATTAGATAGGTATTGAGAATTAAATGTTTGTCATATTTATTTTTAGGTTAATCAGGTCTTTTAGATACATAGAGATTATTTTTAGTATAGATAGTATAATCTTCAGCCTCTTTGAAGAGCTGTAGAAAATGGCCTTTAATCTAACCTAGAATTCTGTGCCAACGAGACATAATTACTCCTGGCAACACCACTCTACTCCCGAGAGAACGTTGAGCACCAAAGACACTCCAATGGGAGCTTGTCTTCTTGGCAGAACTGGCCTTTGGGTTAAGAAAAGCCCATACCTCAACTACTGACTAAGATATGAAACAGGATTGTCTTATCTTGCCAAGACAGGGTAGGATAATTCTAAGAAAGTTCCTTGCATTTGATAATGGTATGTCAGTTATGTTAGGCCTTAGCCAAAGTTGTTTGACTCAACATTGCAAACGAGACTTTGGGTGATTGCCCAGGTAGTCAGTTGTCTCTGTCATTTGTTGCACATTCTGGATATCTCTCATTTTATTAAGAAATATTTATTTCCTTCTCAGATCTTTGAAGGAGTTGAAGATTATTTAATTGTAGTTACTGTCTACATTATTTAGACTCCTTGAGATAGAATGTCTAGCAAAACTTTTGTTCTCAATATTGTTAGTTATATTTATCATTTGTTATTATTGTTTATAGTTGTATTTGGTTTAGTTCTGGCTTATTTAGACAAAAGGGGGAGATGTAGGGTTTAGCCAGCCCCTTTTAGGGCGGGTTTGCCTGGGGCGGTTGTTTACGGATAAATGGAGCGTGTGAAGGCTGTGGCGCTCTTTTTCTTTCCTACCTCCTGTGCTGCGTGGGAACTTCGGTTCTGTAAGTTTTATTTAATCATTAAAATTGTATATATTCTTTAATATTTGCCTGCATTTATTCATGTCGGTACAGGCACTCAGGAAGGAGCTCTCCCTAATGGATGCTTTGTTACTCATTTTGGATCTTTAACTTACTATGTTTGCACGTGGCACTTCAGGACTGTTTAGATTTAAACAACAACAAACAAGCAAACAAACAACAATAACAAAAAAAAAACAGGCACCCCTGTAATTCTAGCACTAGAAAGTGGAGGGGAGGGGGGAGGGGGGAAATCAGCAATCCAAGGTCATCGTCTGCTATGCAGTGAGTCTGAGACCAGACTGTGTCTCTAAAAGAAAGGACGAAGAGGTGGGAAGGGGAAAAGGAAGGAGCTGAGGCACAGAGGTGTGATGCCCAGGCTGCAGAAGGATCAAGTAACACATCAGATTGTAAACTATATCCCTTTTCTACTTCCTGCTGTTCTGTGGGCTTCCAGGCCAAAGTGAGCCTCTTTACTGAGCTGCAAGTCCCAGCAGTGGGTCCCAGGGCAGCAATGACTTCTCCACTGGGAGTTTTCCTCTCTGCCCTGCTCCCTGTTCCTTCCTCACAAGCCTGGAGCTGACCAGTGCTTCAGCGACCAGGAGCCCTTGCATGCAGGCTCCACTTCACTCCATGGGTCTTATCTTTGGCCCGTTCTTTGTATCATGCATCCATGTGGCTCAGGTATTGCTAGAATATTAGGTGAGAAGACATGGCATAGCCTGAGCTGGTCTTTATTGCTGCATCTTACTTGCACACATTCCGTCAAAAGTTGCTAAATGGAAACTGATTGGGATGCACTCTGGTGGCCTCACACTTTGGGTTCCGTTCCAGCCTAGTCTCTGGCTCTGTTCTCCCGGTGCAAAGTCTTTCCATCCCAGAGGGTTAGATCTGAAGCGGCGCTTCTAAATCAGCCGTATTCTTGTGCTGAGGAAGGGCACGGCTTTCTTCCTGTGCCATTTTAGATTATTTCCCCTCCCCCAGACAGTGTCTCACACTGCAGCCTACCCTGAATTTAGGTAATCCTCCTGCCTCAATCTCTAAAGTGCTAGACCTCTTCCTGTGAGCCTTCTGTCTTGTCTTTTGTTCCAGTTTGTCTCCCTATTGCTGTGATAAAACAACATGACCAAAATCAACTTAGGGGAGCATAGTTTTTTTTGTTTGTTTGTTTGTTTTTGTTTTTTTTTCCAGCTTACACTCCCACCTCCCAAGAAGCCACAGCAGGTTCTCAAGGCAAAACCCTGGAGGCAGCAACTGAAGCAGAGACTAGGGAGGATTACTGCTTCCTGGCTTGCTCCTTTGGCTTCCTCAGCCTGCTTTGCTGTCCAAGTCAGGACCACCTGCCCAGTGGTGGCATTGCTCACAGTGTGCTGGGCCCTCCCACATCAATTCTTAATCAAGAAAATGTCCCCTCATCTGATAGAGGCAATTCCTCGATTGAGAGTCCCCCTTCCCAGATGACTCTAGCTTGTGTCAAGTTGACAAACCACTAACCAGCTCAGCTTTGAAGCTATTTTCACTTCTGGCAAGACTCCATACAATGTTTACCCGCGCTCCTCATGACCCAGGAACACTTCATCACAGCCAGACCTCAGAAAAACCAACAGCCCACAGCGTTTCCACGCTCTTGAAGACCTTGGCGAGTTAGCTCATTCCCTAAAATATTTCCTGACTTTGTAAACGTGCTTGGCAAGGTGACCCCCAAACCGTTCAGATTTAATGTCTGAAAAACTCTATGACCTGTGCAAACTGGAGAGGCGTGGGCGCGTATGAGGTATGTGAGGTGTGCTACGCCTGCTCCACAGCCTCACAGTAGACACTCAGTACACACAGGGAGCGAGCCTTCCGCGGCTTGTCACCTCATGTTTTCTCCAAGGGTGCTGTCAAAAAGCAAGACTCTCCATCAGTCATAAAATGTGTCTTCCAAAATCGGTAGCTTCATATTTGAGTGGACCGCATTAATTATATCTCGTTTTAACCTAGCCCTGCTTTTAATCACTGGGTGACATTTGTCAAATGCCACATGCCCATGCACTTTCTGGGTTAGATTTGGTTTCAGGAATAGATGGGAACTTTAGCCCAAGGTTTTATATTTTGTCCTAAAATTTTTTTTTCACTTGCAAGGATCTGAAGTCACATTAGTTATGTTGGATAATGCATTTTGGGCACGCATTTTCATATAAATTATGGGGTGTTTTTGCCTTTCGGCTCTCTCAACATAGGAAAGGAAAAGTTCTAGCATGTGGAAATATGACTGATGCTGTGTTCGCATGTGGGTTGGAAATAATAAGGATTATAAATGACTCACTAGGTATAGAAAATAAGGGGAGAAGACTTATTGAGGGGAAGTAAAGAGCTTGCTCTCTTTATGCACAGCTGAGAGGAGGCACCATGAAAGATATATTGCTATTCACCTTCCTTTTATTTCTAAGGGAGTTTTTATTAACCCCTTTTATCAATCAAAATAAATTGATTGCCAGAGAATGCAGTATTTCCTACTGTTTTGAAATTATAAAGCAAAATCAAAGACGTGCAAAGCCACATTCCGCATCTCAGATAACTAAGAAAGAGATGAACCTTTCCTGAAGAGATTGCTAAATAATGCTAAAGACCGCAAGCATCTTTTGAAACAGAACATTTCATTTAAGGGTAAGGCTGGGCCTCAAGATTCCCTGAGACTCCTACCTCTCCCAGCTGTGCTGGTGACCAGGTACGCCAGACATTGTTAGTTAATATTTATATCCCATCGTAAAAGGACATATTTCTGTAGGATAAATACAGTTATACCCAATAATAACGGCTCTGGATAGGGAATGGTAATAGAATAACCCAGTTCTCAAGGAGAGAAGACTGGGTGACAGGGATACATCTGTGACTCACTGCCCCAAGGGGGCGCCTGGTCTTTGTGGTGTCACTCTGGTGCAGACGCAGTGATTTACAGGGTGGAGAACTAGGGAAATAAAGATATCTGTCAAATTGGTGGGGATTTCTTTTGGTCTCCATCAGTCCAGGAAGATAGTCAGAGAATTTGGGACAAAGAAACAAAGCCAGGGAACTGAAGAGATGGCTCAGCATTAAGAACCTGTACTGCTCTTGCAGAGGACCTGAGTTCAGGTCCCAGCACCCACATCAAATGGATTACAATTGCCTGTAACTCCAGCTCTGGGGGAATCTGATGCCTCCGGCCTCTGAGGGCACTGGAGTCATGTGCATACCCCTCACACACATGCACATAACTAAAAAACACTGAGCTAGAGAGCCAACTCAGTGCGTAAGAGTGCTGGCTGCTTTTCCAGAGGATCTAATTTTGATTCTCGGCATCCACATAGAGGCTCACAATCCTCTGTAACTCCAATCCCAGAAAAACCCAACTCTGTCTTCCGAGGACACTGGGCAGGCTTATGGTGCACAGGCAGTCCATGCAAGAAAAACACCCATACATAAAATAAATCTTAAAAACCACAAAAGACATAGTTACTCGTCAAATGGAATGATGGGCGCTTATGGGGTTGGAGTATAGCTGAATTGTAGAGTACTTGCCTCTTTGTGTGCTCAGAGCCCTGGTTTCAATCTCCAAAACAAAACTGTCTAGAAGATGGGGCCAGATGCGGCTCTCGTGTGGAAGAGAGGAGCTGGGCAGCAGGCTCCTGAACCCCTCAAGGCTGCAGGCAGCTCTGAGCCTCTTGCTGTCCGCTGCTAGGGCAACTGCTGCCTGCTTAAAGCCAGACTTCTGATGGATGTGATGATCAGAGAAGCAATCACTGTCCTGGCTCTAGACACTGTAGAGGGCTGGACACTGCTCTGACCCTCAGCTTCATGTAGGAAAACACCACCTGTCTGGGCTCCCTGCCCACCTCTCTCTAAGACTGGAAAGGTAACTATTGTTAATAGTGACAGTGATGTGTTTGATTGAAACATTTCTTGGGCTAAACAAAACCCTGTTCCCCAGCAAGTCTCCCGCTCAGGTGCACCTCAGAGCCATCTAGGGGTGTGTAACTTTCAGGAAATAAGCAACTTTGTCTTGAGAATGTGAGACTATTATATAGCAGTTCATTTATTTAGACATACTCTGGGACTATTTAGAGACACATATTCTTAAAATTCCCACCTCTTCCCTTCCTCTCTTGCTGGGCTTTGTGGGGTTCCCCCATTTTTTTGTAGCCTAGGTTGACTTCAAACTCACTACGTGATGGAGGTTGGCCTTGAACTCCTGACCCTCCTGCCTTTTCCTTTTGAGTGGGATTAGAAGGGTTTAAGGAGCCTTTTCTGCTCATTAAAGAGGAAAATGCTTTGTATTTTTATGTGTCTGTGTGGAGGCAATTGTAGGCAGCGGTAGGAGTGCTGGGGCACGAAGGCAGGTCTTCTAAAGAGCAGCAGGAGCAGGAGCTCCCCATCCACCCACACATCTTTTCAGCCCTTATTCTCTTTGTTTTTTGTTTTTGTTTTTGAGAAAAGGCCTCATGTTACCTGCCCTGGCCTCAAACTGCTGATCCTCCTACCTCCTCCACCTGACAGCTGAGGTCACAGGCCTGGGCTATCTTGCCTGGTGCTTGTATTTTTGCGTTCTTGCAGAAGGAACTTTGTCAGTAGTGGTTTTCCAGAACAAAACCACAGAAAACATTCTGGCTGTTTAAATCCAGGGTGGGGCTCCAGTCTAGAGAACTTCCCACAGGCATGCTTTGGGGGTGAGGCAGGTCCAAACACCTCCCAGATCATCTGACGGGATGCTTGCCCAGGTCATCTGACGACACAGCCTCCCTGAGCGTCCACACTTTCTTCAGCCCATGCTGCCTTGTTCAGAGGCCACGGAGTTGCATGATGAGGGCTAAGGACCACACATTCCTGCCCACTCTGTCCACCAGACTCCTCGGGAGCTCAGAATGAGTAGGAGTTCAGATGACAGTGATTAAAAGTAGCAAATGATCAGTATTCCTTGAGCTTGGTGGCACAAGCCTGAAATGCTATGTGTTCAGTGCCATTCTGGGCAACTTGGTAAGACCTATCTCACAAGCTAGATTTATAGCTCAGTGATGGAGTATTTGCCTAGGATGCTAAAGCCCTGGGTTCCAGCACTAGGACTGAAAAAGGAAGTCATTGTTTCTCTCCTTGTACCCAAGAGAAATGCCTCTTGTATATTAGGAAGGAAGCCCTTGTGGGCGTAGCAGATGTTTGAAAAATATGGCAATGATGCTGAGGTCATGGACTTAATTCATCCTCAGCAGGTCTGGTTTCCAGGCTAGGACCGCATCTGCTACATAGAGAATCATGTAGCGTGTGTGCGAGTGTCCACGCGTGTGTGCATGTGTGTGTGTATTCCTCATAAATATCTTTGAAGATATCTATGAGGGGGCTAGAGCCTCTTAGTCTTGTAAGGAATTACTTCCGGCTTCACAGACTATGTTAGTTTGTGTTTTTCTGTTATGATAAATACCTGAGCAAAAAGAATCCAAACAGGAAAGATTTCTTTTGTCTCTCTTTTTCAGGGGTTGAACTTTGTGGTCTGCTGGGGCTATTGCTGTAAGGCCTGTCATCACTGTGAGGCCTGTGGGGAGGTGGTGCATCATGGTAGGGACAGGGGCACGGCAGAGCGTAGCAGCTCACCTTGTAGCAGCCAAGAGGCAGAAAGATAGAGGCAGAAAGGAACCAGGAATAAGGTATATCTTTTCAGGGCATGTTCCCACTGAACACTCCCCCTTCTGGGCTCCACGTCTCAATAATGCATCATCTATGGGGTCCATGCAGGAGTTATTCCAACCAATTCCCAAAGCCCATGAACAGGCAACTAATCACACCTCCAGCAATGGAGTTTTGGGAAACTTCTGACTCAAGCCATAACACAAGCTATTGCCTGTGACACAGGCAGGTTCACCTATGTCCTTAGTTTCATAGAAATGAAACAAAAATTGCAGCTAGCACACACCTTTAATTCCAGAATTTGGGAGACAGCGGCAGGGAGACTTCTTATGAGTTTGAAGTCAGGCCACTCTAAACAGCGAGAGTTTCAAGAAAGCCAGGGCTATATAATGAGATTCAGTCTAAAAAAAAAAGAAAAGAAAGAAAGAAAGAAACAAGACTGACAAAGAAGAACAGAATATTAACTTTCAAAGGACTCGGAGAATACATTGTACACTGTTTATATGGGAAACATTCTGATTCAGAAAAGACAGGATACACAGTGGCATCTAAAGACTTCTACATGCTCAGGCCAATGCGATGTCCTGAACCACGTGTCTGGGGTGGTCCCTTGGGCATGGACTCCTGAAAGGTAGTTATGTGTGCAAAAATGTGCATGTCAGTGATTGTGCAAAGAGTTTTTCTTCCTTCTCTCACATACCCATCCCATCCCTCTACCAGCAATGCTTTTGAATGCATAGTCCAGACCTGGCGACACTTATAAAATCTCAAGTATAGCTGATTGGAATGAGAAAGGTCAGTGAAGGTATTCAAGCTTTGTAGGTCAAAACAAAACAAAACAAAACCAAAAAAAAAAAAAAAAGCAGGACATAGAGCAAGGACCAACAGAGCCCTGGAGCGGTTTGTGTTCATTCTTCTGGGCTCTCTAAGTTGACTTAGAGAATCCAGTCAATGATGCATTCTCCAGTCCGAAGAGAAGGCTGATGTCACCTGCGCTTGGAAACTGACTTTACCCCACCCAGCTCCTCCTGGGCCTGGGTAGAAAGGGGAGATGGGGATTCAGGCTGGGGACAGAAGAACTGTATACCGTTAAAAACCAAGTTTAAAATGGTTTTAACTGAAGAACTTGTGGAAACAGCAGCAGCTGAGTTAAGATGGTTGAGCTGCGTGCTCACTGATGGATTCTTTCTGAGCTGGCCTTTGGGGATCTGATCGTTCAGTCCTCACCATAACAGCCCGACTGTTCAACCCACGCTCCTGGTGGAGGATACGCCTGCTCATCCGGCCCATTTTTACCTTCTTAGGGGAAAGCAGATTATGTGACAGAGGCAGACAGCACCCGCTCCAGAAAAGAAATGGAACACATTTTATTGGCACAGCCAAGATGAAGTATGTCCTGAAATCTGTTTTACAAATAAACTCGCACATAAATTGTCCATTCGCTGCTCGGAAGCCTTTTTCTTTCTTTTTTTTTTTTTGTTTGTTTGCGTTTGAGGAGCTGTCAGAGGTCCCTAATAAACAGTGAGTCTTATTTAGTTTACTGGATATGCAATTCTTCTTTTCTTTGGAAATAATTATTTTTCAAGCAAGTGCAGCAGAAATATAACCAATAAACATCTAGCTATGACAGCATAAACAACCTTTATGGCAAGCCTATACATCGAGCGCTCCAATAAAAGCACCTCTGGTAAGAAGGGAGTGAGGAAATTGGCTGTCTTGTCCCTGGATGGAGCTCCTCCTCCTCCTGAGGGTCCAGAGGACTGCTCATAGCCAATTTCCACTTCTGTACTACAAAAGTGCCTATCAGAGTGGTGGGCAAACAGTTTGACTGCCAGAGCGGCCATGGGTGAAGGAGAAGGAGTCTGGCCTCATGGTTGAACCAGTGTCCAATGTATCTACACGGTTTGGTGAATCCCGCCTCCCAAGATCCATTGTGGGGTAAAATACCAGGGCTCTCTGGAGGGGCCATGGGAGGACCTCAGCCTCAGGGCACCCTCATTATTAGCTCAGGCAAGCTGTTACCCAAGGTATGGATGTACTTGCGCATGAACAAGGATGGCTTCTTTAGGACACCACCACCTCAGGATTCTGCTCAGGGCTGGGTCAACCTGGTCCTCACTTTTCCAGGACTCTGCAAGAGGGAGACCTGTGTCAGGTCCTTCCCAGCTAAGAGCCCAAACTGTGTGGGCAGCATGAGCGGGGGAGGGGTTCGCGAGGATGTGCGGGGAGGGCGTAGGCCTGCAGGGCCAAGGGGGTTCCAGACTCCTCCTGGGGAGCTGAGAGCTGCCAGTCCTCAGCAGACTTGCAGGGCTCATTGGGGCTCATTTATGCTTTTATGGGAGCTCAGAAGATGTTAGCGCAGCATGAGAACTGAAATTAAAATATGTATCCTTCAGGTGCAAATCCTGTACTAACAGCTTTACCGCGGCTCGGCAGGGGGGCTCCATTAATCTCTCACCAGTGAAATTCCTAAGGAAATTAATTCCCTCCAGTTGGGGTTATTCTCAACTGGTCTTTGGGGGGCAGAGTAATTGGAATTTAAGAGTCTCTCTTAAAAGAAGGGAAACCTTGGCCATTTTACTTGAGTGGCAGCCCTTTTCAGCACCATGCTTTCTCCTCCCCCAGTTCCCCCCAACATCTCTTTACGCCTCTCCCTTCTCTAAGTAGAATTTACAGATTTCTGCCCACGGGAGGGAACTGGACTTTCCGGCTTCATTTCAGCTGACCAGGTATGGTCCTCAGCAGAATGGCATGTTTGTGTCCTGGCACGGTGCATACATGCTGAGTAAGATTTGGCCTTGGCAATATGCATGGCAAATCATTAAAAGCTTGTGGTTAAAATATTCCCTTGGCTGTTTAGGAGCAGTAAATATCAGCTGTCATTGTCCAGCCCAGGAAAAATATATCCCCCACCCCCACAAGTTTGCCACACAGTTGAGGGCTGGGAGCTAGCTAGCTCAGTCGGTAAGGTTCTTCGTGTTTGCCTTGTAAACAGGAGGACCTATGCTCCACTCCCAGAACCCACTTTGACTAAAGCTGGGTAAAGGGCTAGTAATCCCAGAGCTGGGGATCAGGATGGGGAGACAGGCATCTTGATCCTGGGGCTCACTGACCCTCCAGCCTAGCCCACTTGGAGAGTCCCAGGTCATTGAGACTTTGTCTCAAAACACAAGGTGGACAGCTCTTGGGGGACTTCATAGACTGCCTCTATTCGCCAGCATAGAGGAAAGCCAAGTGTCTTAGTTAGGGTTATTATTGCTGTGCTGGAACACCATAACAAAAGCAACTTGAGGGAGAACGGGTTTATTTACCTTACAGCTCAACATCTCTGTAGATGACAGGAACCCGGAGGCAGGAGCTGATGCAGAGGGCATAGAAGGGTGCTGCTTACTGGCTTGTTGTGGTGATGGTTTGCTCAGCCTGATTTCTTATAGAACCCAGGACCCCCAGTCAGTCCAGAGATGGCACCATCCACATTGGACTGGGCCCTCCCCCATCAATCACAAATTAAGAAAATGATCTACAGGCTTGCCTACAGCTCAGTGTTACAGAGGCATTTTCTCAATTGATGTTCCTTCCTCTCAAATGATGTTAGCATAGGTCAAGTCGACATAAAACTAGCCAGCACACTAAGTGTGGGTTTTGCTGAACAGACCCAAACCACTGAATCTGGAAGCAGCCAGAGTTTTCTTAAGGCTGTCAGAAGGAAAGGGCTTGACTTCCCAGAGCAGCAAGATGAGGGGTTGGTTTGCAGTGGTTAAAAGGGGGATCCTGGCATTGTCGTCACTGCTGTCGGTGGGCAGCTACCTTAGCAATAAATGGGATTCGAGCAGTGAACACTTATACTCTGTCATTTCGGGGACCCTGAGGGAGAAACATGCACCCCGTGTAACTGCTCTGAGAGGCAGAAAGGTTCTACCCTCAGCATGGATCAGTATACGGCTGGGTTCACTAGCTTCCAGGATGCAGCTTGGCCCATCCCAAGCTCACTAGTCTTAGGTGCTGAAGTCAGAGCATTTTCTAGGTGTGATGTCACCTACTGCCCCTTATGCTTACCAATATTAGCAGTGGTAATGGTGGAAAGGGCAGCTGAAGAGTTCCCAGGACCTGCTCTTTCTCCCAAAACGGTGAACCTGTCTGCAGCTGGTATATGCCACTTTCTGCAAATTCCATTTAGAGAGAAAAATTAGAATTTGTAAAACTGCTAGATGAAAAAGCGGGTAACTCCTTAAAACAAAACATAGCAAAACTCTATGAAACATCTCTTCCCTGAGTTACAGTTTTCTGATTTCGTGTGACAGAGGCAATCTGAGCTCTTCAGAGACAGGCAGAAGCAGGCACAGTGGTACAGAGAGGTTCTCAGGCTTCCTAAAGCTGTGGCCCTTTAATACAGTTCTTCATGGTGAGGTGACCCCCAACCAGAAACTTATTTTGTTGCTACTTTATGACTATTTTTTTTTTACTGTTACAAATCATACTATGTGATACTCAGAAGATCTTGTATTTGACCCTAAAGAGGTCATGGCCCACAGGTGGTGGACCCCTGGATTAGATGCTAAAGCCCCCCCCTTAACACTCCTGCTCTCATTCAGCTAGCATACGCTCACACTTTAGGGGAACATTTGGAGACCCTTTTTTATGCCATAGTCAGCTTTATAATTCAATGCTTAAAAACACCAATCAGAACAGGTATTTGACTTTTCATTCTTTTATTAAGGCAGGGTTTCACTCTAAAACCCAGGTTCCCTGGAGCTTATGGTATAGCCCAAGCTGACCTCAAACTCTTGAACCTCCTGTCTTAGGCTCCAGGGAGTTGGGATTCCTGCCAGCCCCCTCCTGTTTCTGCAACAGGGTTTTCTCCTTCGTAGTGTGTTTTACCTCCCAAGAGTTCTCTGCAGGTTTTGTTGTCAGCCACCTAACTGTTTAATGCTGTAGATTCAGGCACATTTACTAGGAAAAAAAATGTTGGGTCTGGGGGCACATATCTGGAATCCCACTACTTAGGAGGTAGAGGCAGGAGAATCCGGAGGTCACAGCACAGCAAACCTTGGCTACACAGCAACTTGGAGGCCATCCTGGGCTACTTGAGAACATATTTCAGTAGCAACGGTAGTAAATTTATTATCAACTATGCAGGGTGGCACGTACAAAAATAATCCCAACATTTGTGAGGTAGAGGGAAGAGGACCATGAATTCAAGGTCAGCTTTGCCTACACAGTGAGTTGACCATGAGAACTTGTTTGAAAATAAATTCAGGGCAGAGGGTAGGATACAGAGATACTGTGTGTACTGTCTCCCAGTGGTAAAACTTTGTAACCCTATAATACAATGTTATAAGCAGATGTTAATGTCTGTGTGTGGCCAACTGTTTTCTTGAGGTTTCTGTGGCTTTACTGGCATGTGAAACAGGGTTCCTTTGTGTAACCCTGGCTGTTCTAGAACTTCCTCTGTAGAACAGGCTGTTCTCGAACTCATCGAGAGCCGCCTGCCTCTGCCTCCTGAGTGTTGGTATTAGAGGTGTGGGCTACCACCACCTGGCTTATGTTTATGTCTTTATAGTTTAAGGTTTGGGTTTCTACTACCCCAGCAAAGAAACACAACAGCTTGTCCTGTTGTATTTGGAGTGTCGTGATTTACATTTTTTTTTAGTAGCTGTATTTCTCATGGTGTGACATGTATGTGACATAGCTTGTAGGGCTGTTTGGAATCATGGGAGCAGGGCTGCCAATAGAGAACAGGAATGAGCTGCCACAAGGAACTCCTCCATGTAATTTAAAATGGCCCAGTGAACTAAGGTAAAAAGATATAAATTTAATTTCCAATATAGCCAAAATAAAATGTTGTTTCAAGCATGAAATCTGCTACTGTTACGCAGGCTGACCTGGAATCCACTGTATAGCTTGGGCTAGACTTAAACTTAAGGCTTCATTCTGCCTTAGCATGGGAAAAGATATGGAGAAGATACCAGAGAGTCACTGCCCAGGAAAGGGGGGAGATTTTGTGGGGGACTTTACCAGGGAACGCTTCAAGTAAGAGGGCAAGGAGGCTGGGCCTGGGTAGGAAGGTGTAGGAACTCTGTAAAAGGTGCCTAATTGTACTTAGAGGCAATGGGGCTGTTTAGGCCTTGCTGTGCCAAGGTTATGGGTAACAGGCGTCACAGGGTTGTAGCGAAGGGTTGATATTGGGGTCCAAAGGGCACCCCCAGAGGTGTTCGAGATCTCTCCAGGATTGAGGTATAAGAGCTGTCAGGGTAGTGCTTCAGACCCTACTGCCTCTCATTCATAGACTTCCCAGTTCATTTTTATGAAGTTTCATGTGAGATTTCAGCTTGCAAATGTTCTAAACTGACTTCACTAGGATTTACAATACACACACGCTTACACCCCTTGCTATTGTGGATTTCTGAGACCCAGGGAAGGTCCTGAGCTACAAGGACCAAGACATCTAGCTAGTTAGTACAGAAACACAAAGCAGAGAGGTTCCCTTAGCAGGACTCAGCGCCAAAGGACTATGACTCTTGGCCTTCCAGTTCTCCCGGCCCGGGGGCGTGGCGTACAGTACCGGAGGGCGTGGCATAGTGGGCCAGGGGTGTGCCCTGGCTGTAGGGGGCGTGGCTTTCCCTTGCGCAGCCTCTCGCGCGTCCTTTCCGCCCCATCGAGCCTCCGGCGCTCGATTGCGGGTGTCTGGCGGCGGCAGCATGGCGGCGGGGGCGGCAGTAGTAGCTGAGGCAGCGGCGGCGGTGGCGGAGGTCGGCTCGGCCCGGCAGTTTGAAGAGCTACTGCGCCTCAAAGCCAAGTACGCGGGGGCGGCGAG
The DNA here is from genome assembly GCF_000317375.1 of Microtus ochrogaster. NCBI lineage: Eukaryota > Metazoa > Chordata > Mammalia > Rodentia > Cricetidae > Microtus > Microtus ochrogaster. The sequence goes on from NC_022015.1 coordinate 30,273,876, forward strand.
AGGGCCGGGGAACCTTCGGGAGGCGGGCCGGGGCCTCTGGACCCGGGGGCGGCCCGCCAGTGCGGCACGTCCGGAGCTGAGCTCGCGGCCCAACGGCGGCGGCCCTGGTCGGGCCTTGGAGGGACCGGTCCGGGAGGGCAGTGCAGCGGGGCGCGGCGGCCCCGGTGTGCAATGGACCTGCCTCCCAGAGGCTCGCGTGCAGCACCTCCCGAAGGACAGGCCTAGATGGCGTCCAGGGTTTTCCTGAAGCCCCAGCTGGCCTAGGGAGGGTCTGCTGCGGCCGGGTGCACCGGCACCTCGCCTTGGGCAAGACTTCCCAAGGCCAGTCCCGGGGGTGCGGCGAAGGGCGTGCACGTGGCTCCCTGTGACGCTACCCAGCTTTGGGCTGCAGAGTAGTGGGGGGAGAGGGAGTTCCAGGGACGACTGCCTGGGATCCCCCAACCTTAACCCAGCATCTTGCCTGCCAGAAACCCCACCCCCAGCTTCCTCCTCCTGGGTGAGTGGGCTGGTGTCCCCAGGGTTGTGATGGTTCGGGTAAAGTGCTGCAGTGGTTGGCGTACCGGAAGCTCTCTCCATTAATGTGGGGGCCCTGGTGTCTTCCCAGAGCAGAGTGGGCGGGTGGGAGGGTGATGGGCTGACTTGTGCATGGGGGAGGATTAAAAGAGCTCATTCAGAGACTGGCGATGTACCTAGTGCTTAATACACAAGACACCCTAGTTCAAACTCTAGCACCGAAAACAAAACAAACAAAAAACCTTCCAGTTCTTTCGAATTTCAGGTTTGCTTGGTACATTTTTTTTTTTTCAAAGAAGAGGAAGAAGAACATTTACCTGTTGGTAGAAGCTGGGTTCAGATTGGTCCAACAGTACCTCCCATTCTTCAGGCAGAGGCCTTGTGGATGACGCTGGGCATGGCCTCTTGGAATGATGAGGGCTTGTGTCAACACGCCCTTAAAAGTTTGGATTTAAATCATCCGAGAAGATTCTTTTATGTGTGTGTGTTTCACCTGCTTATCTCTCTTTTATATTTCATGTTCTCAATAGATCTTAGTGGGTGAAAGTTTATATGCCATTTGTTCTGCAAGTTCAAGGTCAGCTTGGTCTTCCTAGTGAACTTCAGGCTAGCCAGAGGGCTGTAGGGAGACTCTGTTTTAAAAAAATCAGAAAACAAACATCCAGTCCTCCCAGAGGAAAAAAAAACCCAAATAAGAACAACAACAAAACCTAAACCCATTTACATTCTTGACAATGCTGTGTGCCTTAGATGATTCAGGAGACATTTTCCCCTCCGCAGTGACTGATATGAATAGGCATCATGGGAAGTGCTCTGTGACACCCGGAGGGAGCTACTTTGTGCGGATGTGGAAGCCATTAAGAATGCTAAATAGCACTTGGGGTGCAGACATTTCCATGTCATTGCGGCTCAGTTTTAAAATTTGATGTGGGTTGAAATCTTTTATTAAACTTTTTTTGTTCTTTTATGTTGCGCTTATGTGTGTCTGTGGCCAGAAGGGGACATCAGCTCCTTTTTGGGAGAGTTACAGACTGCTGTGAGCCTGTGTTGTGTGGGTGCTGGGAATCGAACCCAGGTCTTCTGGAAGAGCAGTAATTAGTGTTCTTAATCATTGAGTCCGCTTGTGTGTGTCTGTGGCCAGAAGGGGACATCAGCTCCTTTTTGGGAGAGTTACAGACTGCTGTGAGCCTGTGTTGTGTGGGTGCTGGGAATCGAACCCAGGTCTTCTGGAAGAGCAGTAATTAGTGTTTTTAATCATTGAGTCATCTCTCCAGTCCTCCAGTCTAGACATCCCCCCCTTTTCTTTTTTCTTTTTTTCTTTTGAGACAGTTTCTCTTTGTAGCCTTGGCTGTTGTGAAGCTCACTCTGTAGACCATGCCTGCCTTGAACTCACAGAGACCTACCTGCTTCTGCCTCCAGTTCTGGGGTTAAAGGGTGGGTGCCACAACCACCTGGCTCAGAAATTTACTTTTTATATTAAAGTCATCTAATCTGATGTGTTAAGTTACTGAGATCTCAGCTCTTGTCTCTACAGTGGGGGTGGGGGTTGGGTATTGGTGCCATTTGTTGAGTCTGACTGATGGAGAACTGAGACTCATGGTCTGCTAAAATATTTAAATATTTTGGGGTGCAGTATAGCTCACTGGTGGGTGCATGTTCAAGGCCCTAGGTTTGAACACTAGTGCAGGAGGTAAGGGAGTTTATGTTAGTGACATTTTCAACTTGATCTTTCCATAAACGTCCTCAACGCATTGGGCATATAGGTCTACTAAGAGGGAGAGACTGGTTACATAACACTACACATCATCTCTATATCATATATGGAAAGTGAAACATGCCTCCATCAATGCTGATGCACGCATGCATGGGCAGCCTGTTTTTCATTGGGCTTCATGGTCTTGAGTTGATAGGATGACTGACCAGTTCACTTCCTCAAGGAACAGGTTCCACCAAGACACGAACTTGGATCACTGTATTCCGAGTCCAGAGCGTTAACTATTACACCACGGGAACTGGTGTTGTATCTCATATATGTGCCTATAATTGGCATTCCATGCTTAAAAGGCATGTAAACATAAGAATATCTTGTGCAATAAAAATAACTATTCACATTAAACACATGCAATGATGTTATCAAACACATTTTTATTTGATCTTTCTAGCATCCCAGGATGTAAGTTGTTTATAGGTGTGGGAGTTCAAAGAATTCAAAGTCATGTTAATGCCAGTGGAGCAAAACTCAGCTCTGTGTGCACACTGTTCTTCCTTCTCCCCCTCCTCTTTTTGAAGCAGGGACTTGTGTAGTGGAGACTAGCTTGTAAGGGAGGCGTGGCTAAGGATGACCTTGAACTCCTGATCCATCTGCCTCCACTTGGAGAATTTTTTCACGCTAGGGTTCATACTAACAAAGCCTGGTCGCCTGTTTTCTTTTATTTATATTTTTTTTGTTTTGCTGGGATTGAGCCCTGGGCCTCAAGCATACCAGACTCTGCCACTCAGCTACATCTTTATCCACCTATTGTAATTTAAAAAAAATAATCCAATATTATCAACATTTGTCTATGTCATTAAAAATACTTTGCAAATTAGATTTTTAATATATTTTAAATATTTAAAAATATTTTGATATTTTAAAGTATTTTGTTTTGGCCATTTAGATGCTATTGTTAGATCATAGTTTGTTTTGGTCTTTTTTTGGTTATTTTCTGTACTTATTTAACTTTTCATTTTATGTGCATTGGTGTGAAGGTGTCAGATCCCCTGCAACTGGATCTTTAGACAGTTGTGAGCTGCCATGTGGGTGCTGGGAATTGAACCTGGGTCCTCTAGAAAAGCAGTCAGTGCTCTTAACCACTAAGCCATCTCTCCAGCCCCCTTATTTTCTGTACTAGTAGTAAGATATATGCCTTCATAAATCTTTGTAGTTTTAATTTTTAGAATAAATACCTTTGGTTATATACTTTCTGGAAGGTCTTGGTTTTAATTTCTACCAACAGGGTAAGAATGTACTGTTTTTTTTTTTCTTTTAAGATTTCTTCACAGACATGTACATCCCACCTTTCAAAAGTACAGTATTGCTCTTGTGTAGCAATAGAGTGCAGTGGTTTTAGCTGTCTCGGAAGCACACTCTTAAAGTCCTGGAGTCCCTCCAACAGTGGCACCATCTGTCACTCTGGCTTGCCTGTGTTTGGACTTGATGTATATAGATTTACACAGTTCTACCCTGCTTACATTCCTTTCTTGGCCCTCCTTTCCTCCTGTGGTGGTTAGTAGAGATTTTCACCTTGGTAGGAGCTTCAGTCCCCAGGAGACCTGACTGTCCACGGGCATTTCTGAGGGATCTAGTTAGGTTAACTGAGTGGAAGACTCACCTGCTCTGCTCCCAAGTTCTGGGAGTAAAGGTGCGCATGCACTACCTTGTCAGCTAAGTATTTTTTCCCCCTTTTTTTCTCAAAATAAGCCCCTTGAATTGCTTTGTTAGTTGTTCTGCCACTGCCACACCTGGACCAGTTGCTAATACAGCTGGTATTATTTTCTTTATGAGTGTTAGTCTGTGCTCTGATTCCTCCCTTTGCCAATCAAGATCACCTTAGGTTCTCAGAAGCCAAGTCAGGATTTACCTCAAGGAGGCCCTGTTACTTTCTCCCTGTTTGAGTCATGGATGCAGTGATGTCAGTTTACCTCAGGTCATTCTATAGCAGATCATGGCCATGCTTATTCTCAGTGTCTGTCACATTCTCTAAACAGATGAATTAAGTTGTATTTGTTTGTAGTTTGTCATGCTCAGGAAGAACAGGTGTGTGGGGGTAGACAGGCTCTCAAGGTAGAAGCCCCTTTGTAAAAGTGACTGTCTTGATTGAATCATGATAGAGTGGGAATTGCGTGATAGCACTAAATGAGTGTAGCCACGCTTTTCCTCTGTGCTGCTCTTACCACTCCAGACTGTCTTGGGTATTACATCCAGACTTGTCAGTGTGGTTGTCTTTCAGTGTTGGAGTGTAGGGTGCTTTGTTCTATCTGTGGACAGTGGGTGTATTATGTGTCAGACTGCTTGGGCATTCTTTGACAAGGCCTTGTGGATCTGCTTTTCTTCTTGCCACTGTTAGGCTTTGGAACCTCTCAGATGCTCTAGTGGGCTGGGAAGAGTAGCCAGAGCCTACACAGGCTTCTGAGGGAGGGTGTCAAGTGTTCTGAAGGCTAAAACTCAGGCCTAGGCCCCTAGATTACTTTAAGGAGGACTGAAAAATGTTGTCTAGCTGAATGCCTGAGAAAGAGAAGTTTGCTTTTGGCTGAGGCCTAGAACTCATTCTTGTAAAATCTGCCGGATAGAAGTCTGTTTGGTGCAAATTGTAGCCCATCTAGGGAATAGACAGTGTGTCCTTCCTTGCCTTCGGTAGAACCTCTTATTTGCCTTTGTATTCTCTTAGAAGGCTTTGTCTTCATCAGTTCTAACTAGTCCCTGTGGTCCTGTCCCCCTTCCATTATTGAGGTGGTTTGTCTGGCCCAGCCTAACCTTGAACTCAATTTGTATCCAGTCTGGCTTTGAACTGGTGATCATTCTTCTGCCTCAGCCTGGGATTACAAACATACAATTTCACACTGGCCTTCCATTTCTGTTTCAGCATATCACCTAGCTTTATATTTGAGCAAAACCAGGACTTAAGGAATCTTCTGTCTAAGCCCTCCCCATCCCTACTTCTGACATGTCATTTAATCTATTCTTAATTCTCTGGACTGCAAGGCAGTGTTGTCTTTGCTCTGACTTACTTTCTCAACTCTCTGGAAACCTTGTATCTACAGTTGCCTCAGATTGTCAGCTCTCTGTCTGCACTGGTGTTGTCCCTGTGCCATACAAGCTTCTGGGGATTGGGATTTTTTTTTTTTTTCCCTTCACTGAAGTCAGGCTTGGCCCTCTATGCTGTTAAATTTCTCTGTGCAGTCCAGATCTCTTGAGGTCAATTTCTGTGGTGGACTTTTCCAGACAGCTCACTGTGCTGCTGTGGGACTTCTGCTTCTTTTAGCAGTTGGTGATGTTCATTGTTTGTTACTATTTTGTTACTCCTTCTTGCCATCTTCTCTTGACTTCTGCAAGACTCTGGACTTAAAACTCCTGAAGCCATCCCTCTTTTATTTTCTTCCATCTGGCCTGACTTGATGTTGATGAGACCCAGAGACACTGACCTCCAGTCCCCTCTGTCCACTCTGTGACATGGTTGATTCTGTATTTCTTGATTTCCAGATCTGTAGAGAACCTTGGTTGAGCTTAAGCCCTGGTACTAATACTCCAGTAGACTTCCTTTCCTCCTAGTGATGACCCTTGCCATCAGTGTCTATGCCAGAACTTGTAGTCAACCTTAGATTATGGTCTGTCACCTTTTCCTGCCCCTCTGGTTGTAACTTGCCTCATGCCCTTGTGTGTGTTAGGAGAACTTTTGTTGTGGGCAGGGTCCCACTTCTCACTTTTTTTTTTTTAAGAAAACTATTTATTTTAAATTATGTCTGTGTGTGAGTACTGTATATGTTTATGTGGGTACCCATGGAGGCCAGAACCTTGGAACTGGTGTCTGAGACTTTTGTGAACTGTGTGACATGAATGAGCGATGGGATCTGAACTCTGGTCCTCGTGAGAGAACAGTAAGCTTTCCCAATGCTGAGCCATCTCTCCAGCCCTTTATCGTTTCTTTTGTTTTTGTTTTTGTTTTCCAAGCCTGGGTTTCTCTTTGCAGCCCTTGAACTCGGATCCGCCTGCCTGTGCCTCACAAGTGCTGGGATTAAAGGTGTGCGCCACCACCGCCTGGCCCCTTTATCATTTCTTGTTCCATTCCTTGATTATAAGTAAATGTGTTTCTATTTTCTTTTCTCCATATAACATAGATTTATGGGTTGTTGTTGTTTTTTTTTTTTGCTCCACCTTGGGGAAGGATTTTATTGGAACTTAGAATTCTGTAAATCCAGGTTTCACTTAAATTTGAGATGGCTTCAAAGATAAGTCTTTATGAAGATAGTTTTATATGAAAATTACTAAGATTGGTAACATTGAGGCATCTAGGAAGTTAGCACTCTAATGGCTCCACTGTCAGTTCATATGGAGATGCTCAGAGGGTCCTTTGGCATATATGAGCAGTGGTCTCAGCCCTGCTTTCTGTAGACTTGCCTGTTAGGGCTTCTGTGTTCTTCTGTGGTTCCAGTTGTCCCCCCTGTCACAATGCTATGTGAGATTGATAGTATTAATGTGTCCACAGCCATTTCTCAGCAGCAGCTTTCTTGTACAGAAGTTCAGATTCCACTTTCATCATGGGTCTGAAAACATGATTGACGTGTCAATTAGTTGAGATGGATGGACATTTAGAACCACTTACTGGGGCTTGATCTTGACTCAAGAAATGCTATTAACTCGAATATTCGTCTAAGAGTCTGAAGACTGGTAGTGATTCTGAGCAGTACAGCTGAATTCTTAGTTTCCTAGGTTGGAGAATTTAATCTACACCAGTATTTGTTTCCAGAATTATTAACAAATGTGTTTTATTGGTTTACAGGTCACTTCTCGTGGTCCATTTCTGGGCACCATGGGCTCCACAGTGTGTACAGATGAACGATGTCATGGCAGAGTTAGCTAAAGAACACCCTCATGTTTCATTTGTGAAGGTACTATATATTTTCAGTCTTTTTTTCTTTTATTTCTGACTTAATGAGGTAGACTAGATTTTACAGTGTAAAGGAACAAGCTGTGAAATTCCAAATACTTGAATTTTGTATTGAATTCTGTTCTGTTTGTACTAAGTTATTCTGACAGGTCAGTAAAAATGTTGCATTTCTCATATAATAAAAAAATCCCTACAGAATGGGCAAAGGACAGAAATATTTGACAGCAAAAGCAGACCAGATAATTTACTGGATAATTTTGGTTTGAGAGTAGTTAATTAAGACTTCATTGAGAAAATATCTATGATGTGAAAAATGATCCTAGAAAGTGTATCTATGCATAGGTTGCTGTGGTCATTGGGGAAGATGCTGCTTTATCTGCCCCTCCTTTCTCTACCGAGCCCCTTGTTTTATTCAAGCCTTGGTTCCTACATTCCTGTTGTCTTGTGAGAAGGTGGACTCCAGGAAGTTGATGGCTGCTGGAGGTTAGCAGACTTGCTTTACACCTGTAATGTTAGTTATTCAGGAGGTAGTACTGTTAGGTTTAAAAACATGGACAGATATATTAGAATAATGAATTATTGGGAAAGAAGGTATACTGTATGTTCATAAGTCTTAATTCTTTTTTTTTTTTTTTTTTTGTTTTGTTTTGTTTTTCAAGACAGGGTTTCTCTGTGGCTTTGGAGCCTGTCCTGGCACTAGCTCTGTAGACCAGGCTGGTCTCGAACTCACAGAGATCCGCCTGCCTCTGCCTCCCAAGTGCTGGGATTAAAGGCGTGCGCCACCATCGCCCGGCCATAAGTCTTAATTCTTAAGAGTTTATTTATTTACTTTGAGACAGGGTCTCACAGCACAGACTGGCCTCAAGATCTTAGTTTTCTTGCCGTCCAGGTGCTGGAATCAGCACCTGTGCCCCTGTGAACCAATGCTGAATCCTTAGGATTTAAGACAAAACCCAAAACCGTGTTTTTAAAACTGTAAATTGTGAGTTCAAAAATACATGTTGACAAATATACCTGTATATGAGTTTAGAAACTATATGATGTGCTGGGTGTCTGTAGGTCAGAATTCTGTTTTCTAATTCTTAATTCCTTTGCTTGGTAGGCGATTACATTTCCTGACAGCATTTGTGTAGACAGCACCTGTGTGCCTTGTATTCTTGTATCTTATGGCTCAAAGTGCCAAGCGGTACAGCAAGATAGACATTGAGAAGGCTTACTCCATGTCTTACCTGCTAACCCTTTGTCCTTCCCCATAAGTAACCTGTTGTATTAATTTTGTATGAATTCTCCCAGTTTTTCTTTATGCAGATAGGGCAAATGTGAATATAATAGTTAGCTTTTTAAAATTTAAGGACTTATTTAAAATTCTGATGAAATGCATACATAATGTAACCTTAGAAGGTAACCCTAAAATGTCCAGTATAAATAATGGAAGGGTACACTAAACCTGCATGTTTGGTCAGTGATAAAAGATAATGACTACAAGTGAAATGAATGATTAAACACTTCAATCATGGAATTAGTCAGGGTGATGGTAATTGCTCCATGTCTGCTTTCATACAGATAATGTTACTGGTTTAGGTAACACACTGTTCTCAACTGCCATCTGAATGATTTATTTAAAGTGACTATAGAATTGCTTCTCACATTGGTACCAGACTTGGCAGTGAGATTTTAAGTTGTTCATGTGCTTAAGTGTTGCAGCGAGCCAAGAGTTCGAGGTGTGTGGTACTGCTGGATTGTCAGGGACACCTGAGCCTGACAGCACCTGCTGTTTAAGGGGATGGCAGCAGTACTCTCATTAATTAGGACTTCTAGAAGTTTCTGTAGTAAGGCTAATAATGTCCTAGCCCATCAGTGTCTTTTTTTTTTTTTAATCGTTTGTAGCACGAATAATAAAAATCCAGAGACAGAAATTGGGGTTCAACCAGAAAAACAAGGCAGTCAAGCCACTAGAGAAGTCTTACTTCTACCAAGGCTGGGCAACCACAAAGTAACCATACTAAAGCCTCTCTCTTTTCCCATTTTATATTCCCTCTAATGCTGGGATTAAAGGCTTGACTCCCTAGTACTGGGATTAAAGGTGTAAGCCACCACCACCTGGATTTGTTTATGTATTGAATTTGTGTGATTCAAGCCATCTCCCAAAACCTGGGATTAAAGGTGTGTGTCACCATTATCTGACCTCTAGAAGCTTTAGCTCTGCCTCTGGTCTTCAGGCAAGATTTATTTATTAAAATATAAACAATATACCACTATAATCTTTTCTTTGTGTGTGTTTGTTTTTGTTTTTTGAGACAGGGTTTCTATGTGTAGTCCTGACTGTCCTGGAATTTGCTCTGTAGACCCAGGCTGGCTTAGATCCACTGGGATTAAAGGTGTGTGCCACCTCTGCCCAGCTATCTTTTTGAGTTGGGAGTCTCACTATGTTGCCTAGGCTGGTCTCAAACTCTTGGACTCAAGCCAGTCTTCTGCATCAGCCTCTTATAGTTGGCACCTTAAGGATGTCTTACTATACCCACTTTTCATTTATTTGTGTGTTTTTTTTTAAATGTATTAGTTTGGCATTTTTGACCTTGATTTGTGAAACAAAGTGATTGTTTCATTCTTTGGTGATAGATTCACAATGTTACTTACATAAGTGATCTCTTTTGAATTAATCTTTTGGTTGGCATACAAAATAATTATTATTATTATTTAGTTTTTTGAGACAGGGTTTCTCTGTAGCTTGGAACCTGTCCTGGAACTTGCTCTGTAGACCAGACTGGCCTCGAACTCAAGAGATCTGACTGTCTCTGCCTCCTGAGTGCTGAGATTAAAGGCATGCGCCACCACCGCCTGGCAATATTATTATTTTGAAGCATAGTCTTATGTATCCTAGGCTGGATTGGAGCTTACTATGTAGCCATGGATGACTTTGAGAGTTTAGGAGTGATGGGCTTGTAGTGGGTGACATTGTGCCCTGGTTATATGGTACTGGGGGTCAAACCAGGACTTCCTACATGCCAGGCCAGCACTCTACAAACTGAGCTACTCCCCTAACTTAGTAGGTGATCTTGATTAAGGTGTTTAAATGGATTGTAACTATCAAGATTTTAGCTTTCCGATTGATAAGATACCAGTTCAGACAGATTAGCCACACGTTCCTAGTCAGTTGTGAAGCTTTGTTCCCACTGGAAGCTGAGAGGCAAGGCTTTCACATTCATTCTCTGTGAGTCCCTTGTTCCCTGACTTGTGACTTACTGTAAGATGCACTGGTGTTACCTCACTGGTGGGCTAGGCTAGATCCTTCTCTGTAGCAATTGCTGCCATATCCAGTTGAATCCTGAAACGTGAGTCCCTCTGTAGGCTCTCACATCTCTAAGTGCTTTGAGGAAATACATGAGCTAGTTCCATTGCTAAATACCTTACAAAAAGTTCAAGCTTATTCAGAATAGAGTGAAATAGCTAATTAGAATATTAAGTACTTTTGAAATACATAGTTGTTTTCTACCTAAAATGGAAGTTTGCTTTATTGATCTGTGTATGGGGATGGGTGAGTAGACAGATGAATTCATGATCTTCTGCCTTAGCTTCCTGGGTGCTGAGTTTACAGGCTTGTGATACCATTCTAGTGGGAATACATATTTGTCAATTAATTATTTGGTAGACTCTTTCAGAATATGATATTTGGAAGGGGGAGAAAGTAGGAAAGAGGAAGAAGGTCCAAGGCTTTGTCAATGATGAAAAGATTGTATGCTTTGGAAAAAATCAGATCCAGTCTGTAAGGAAGTCTATACTCCCTTCTTGCATTTCTCACTTGCCATGTGTCACAGTTGCATTTCCTATTGCTGTGATGAAATCCTCTGACAGAAACAACTTGAGAGAAAAGTTTATTTAGCTCATAATTCCAGGTCCATCGTAGCAGGAAAGTCAGCTTTAGAAGCTTGAGGCTGCTGTTCACATTCATATTCAGAAATAGAACAAGAATGATGCATGCTTATGCTTGGCTCTTACATAGCCCAGGACCCCCAGCCTATGGAATGATGCCACCCACATTGAGTGGGCCTTCCCGACTAAGTGTAAAGTTAAATTGGATAGTTCCTTCTCAGTCATTCCCTGAGGCCAGTCTTTGAGGTGTTTCAACCTTGTCAAGTTGAGAGCTAGTTAACACTGACCATTACTAACCATTCCACTTCAGAGTAAACTCTCTTAAGGATTAGAGTCAGCTGTTAGGGAGTTTTATGATGTTGCTTTAGCCAGTATTGTTTCATTGTATAGTGCAAAGGTTCTCAACCTGTGGGTTGCAACCCCTCTGGGGGTCGAATGGCCCTTTCACAGGGATCGCTTAAGACCATTGGAAGGAAAACACAGATATTTACATTATGAGTCATAACAGTAGCAAAATTGGAGTTATGAAGTAGCAATGAAAATAATTTTTATGATTGAGGGCTCACCAAAACAGGAGGAACTATATTAAAGGGTTGCAACATTAGGAAGGTTAGAACACTGGTATAGTGGCTGCTGTGTTGAGAGTCAGGGTATGGAGGAGTTACAAAGTTAAATTGCTGTGTTTCGTAGCTCCTGTACCATCCTTTGTAATTTTGGGGCCTGTGCTCAGGACCTCACATTTATGTTAGACAAGTGTTCTACTACTAAGTTACATTGAGGCTGTCAGAATCTTCAGGGATGGAGAGGTGTCTCAGCAATTACGAGCAAGGGACCTGGTTTCAATTCTCAGCACCCACACTCCCAGCACCCACATGGTCGCTCATAACTTCTCTAACTCTAGTTCCAGGGCATATGACCCCCTTCTCTAACCTCTGTGGGCACCAGGCATGTACGTGTTGCTCATATATATATGATATATATATATATACACATGATAAAAATATATAAATCTTAAGTTAAAAATAGGTTCCTTAATACCTATTTTATTCCTGCTCTGAATAGGCAGGTGTTTTAAAGAAAGAGTTCATGCTGTTTAGTTTCCAGACGCTTGTACAATTTCTCTGTATAAAGTGGTTGAGATGACAGTGCTAGTTATTGCCAGGAATAAATAAATTAGTGAACAAAATACCAGGCATTATCTAGCCTATAGTAACTTTCAGCTGTGAGCCATTTCTATAGCACTGACATGCCAAACTAAAGTAGAAGAGTAAGGCCCCTACAGGGCATGGTGGCACACACCTTTAATCCCAGGATTCAGGTAGATGCAGGTAGATCTCTGAGTTTGAGGCCATCCTGGTCTATATAGCAACTTCCTAGGTCAGCCAAGACTACCAGGGAACTCCTGTCTCACACTCCCCCAAAAGAATGAGTACGCTCCATCTTCTCACTTCTCACCCCTTTTCCCAGGCACATTTTAGGAAGGTTCTCCGGGGTAGGGAGCAAGTGGTTCCCACCATAGGCATCATTGTGAAGATGTAGCGGTGGGGGTGGGAAATCCAATCCCCAAAGTGCAATCTTTCTTCTGACTATAGTAGTAGAAAGCTACGTGTGGCATAATGACAGGCCCAGATTTTATAGTTCAGCGTCACTTCTGAGCTGTATCATTTCTCTATCTGAGCATAAGTCACCCAAGTCACCTTTACATTAGCCAGGTTTGTCCAGAGAGCCAGCCAGTGGGACTTGGAGCTACAGATAGGTAAGGAGAGTTGTTACAGGAATTGGCTCACCTCATCACAGAGCTTTAGAGCCCCATTTCAAGCTGAGAAGCAGGAATGCTGCTGTGCATGCAGTGTGCCAGAGGCCTGAGAACCAGGGGACTGATAGTGTAAAGCTTGAGAACCAGGGGTGGGAGGGAGCACAAAGGCTCAGTGACATGGGGTTCTTATTCCAGGGGGAGGGAGGTGTTCCAGCCTAAGACCTTTCCTTTATCGTTCTTTGTTCTGGTGAGCCCTTACCCCTTGGGTGATGCTCACACGTTTGGTTTGTTTTAGTCTGTCTCTCAGGTGAAACACCGTTATCGGCATGCCCACAAGTGATAGTTCACTGGTTATCAGGTCTATTCATCTAGTTTGTACAAGGGCTCATGGTATGGAGCTGACTGTTCATGAAAGGTAGCTTTGAGCTCCTGTACATGCAGGTCATTTAAAAATATTTTCTATTTTCATTACTGAGACCATTATACTATATTGGAACCATATTTTCAAAGAATTTTGAGTGCAGCAAAGACTTCTTTCTGTGGTGCTTGGGGTTGTACCCAGGGCATGCTAGACAAATCCTGGGAGCCTCTACTCCAGCTCTACAAAGGTGTTGGACCATCAGATGGTGCTAATGTTCTGGAGAACTGTTGTGGCTTTAGCGGACATCCTGTCCCCTTTTCTGTGTGTTTGTCTGTTCCCATGGCCCCTGGGAGGAAGAGCTAGTCTTCTGGAAGCTGGTTTGAGGGGAGGCACTTGTAGTGATCTTCAGGCAGGAATGGCAGCAGGGATCTAGTTAAGTAACACATGAGGCATGTGTTAGGGTGCTGTCTGTTCTGGTCCAGGAATATGTGCCCTCTTAATGTTGCTCAGGTGCATTGGAGATAAGGTCTCTTTCTGAGTGACTCTCAGTTGTCAGAGTTAAAGAAAAGAGTGAACTGCTGGGTGACATTGTGGGCACACTTTTGGTCTGAGTATGGAGCTATGTCAAGAAAGAAAATAGCACGCACATTCCTAACTGCGGTCTGTTGTAAATGTTTGTGTCAGACAGCTTTCTCTTTTTGTCCTTTTATCATAAGAAAGGACAGCCGTCACTGATTGAATATTTAAGTATATTTGAAAAATGGAAACAATTAAAAGCAATATTGCAGAAGGCACTAAAAGCATCCTTATAAAACCTGTGAAAAGGTGAGACAAGGTGGCATGAGCAGGCTGGACAGTGCTCCATAGGCCAGGCATCGTACAGGTAGCCTGACTGGGTACAGCAGAGGTAAAAATCACATTTCAAGCCCAGTGGAAATCTTTCACTCTTGGAGAAATTCAGTATATTATTTTAAACACATTTAACAATATAATTTATCAATAAATTTTATTTCCTATAGGTATAATGTGAATACAGGTTTTTATTGGTTTCAAAAAGTTTATATTAAATTGGCAGTCCTATGAGAGGAAAATATAATATTTCAGTTTTTCTCAAAGTATATTTATAAAGACCTTACGTAAATAGCTTATAGTAATTGTGTTCTAATTATCTAGAAATTGTGTTTTTAAATCTTTTTGAAACCTGTGTGCCAGATATCACCATACCTTGTTTGATGGGGGGCCCCAAGGAAATGATCAGACCAGATACGGTTATCTTAGTCAAAATGAGTTCATGTGTTTGAATAGACTGGAGAACAAGCAGCCAAAGAGGCTGTTTGCTTAGTGTCCAGCAGCCATGCAGGGGTTAAAAGTAAAATTTATCAGACATCAATAGTTTATTGAAGAAATACTCCTTTTTGCTTCATAATTTGCAGAAAGCTGCAACTGTCAGTCATGATGTACTGCCTCTTGAAATTAGTCAATAGAGCAAACAGCAAGAATTGCTGTGGGCAGAAAATAAGCACTGTAATCATGACATAACTGGGGTCAGTGATTTATGGATTTCAATATAGTAGTAGCTGCATATGATTGAAAATTTACTAGGTCACTAGTGCACCAAAAATTTTATTCACAGCCTCCAGGCATCTTTTGAAATGTGCAACAAAATAAAAACCTCTGAACCTGTTTTGACACTGCAGACTCCGTGGATGACATGCCAGCCCAGTGAGTCTCATTTAAATGTAAATGTGTCATAAACTTTTGTCCTATAGTCTTAAAATGCCATGGACTTGAAAGGACAGTGCATGTGAAACTGATTTACATAGCAAAGTATAGAAAGAACCAGTAATAATGAAGCTTGGATTCTTTTATTTTAAAGCTGGAAGCCGAAGCTGTTCCTGAAGTATCTGAAAAATATGAAATTAGTTCTGTCCCCACCTTCCTGTTCTTCAAGGTAAGGATGAGAGAGGCACCAGCAATGGTCCATCTGAGTGGCTCCTGGGACTCTTCTGTTTTGATTCTTTAATCCTCTTCTGATCTCCTTGGTTACTCCTGGCCTTGTATATTTTTTTTTGGTATTCTCTCTTTTTGCACTTATGAGGACCATGTTTGTTGCTTGCCATGGGCAGTGGGCAGCCCACAGCTAGAACGGAGCCTCCTGATCAGAATCTAGACTTCTCCTGCAGACTTAGTACTCCCTGACGCAGGTTTGAAGTGGGTTATTGAGGGCATGTGCCTGGATGTGAGGAGACATCTGGCTGGTTCTAGTTGATTAATGACTCCTTGGGAAGCAAGTGCAAATCTTTGCTTCCGGGCACCAATGGGTATTACCACAGCTCTCCAAAACTTCATTTGTGTTCCTTTCAAGTTGGTCTTACTTTCAGATGTCAGTGCGTACCCAGTATGTTCCAAAATAGGTGTTTCTAAGTGAGAACAGTACAAGCAATTGCTAAACAGACTCTCTTACTTCACTAATAAAAGGGGATATCTTTAAAGATTGGCTAGAGCTATGTATTTTTTTTTCTGTAAGCTTGGAGTCTAAAATATAGATAATGGTGAAGGAATGCCACTTTATTCTAAATGACATTTCAAACTTCAGAATTCTCAGAAAGTCGACCGGTTAGATGGTGCACATGCCCCAGAGTTGACCAAAAAAGTCCAGCGACACGTGTCTAGCGGATCCTTTCCTCCTAGTACTCATGAGCATCTTAAAGAAGATCTCAATCTTCGCCTGAAAAAGTTGACTCACGCTGCCCCCTGCATGCTGTTCATGAAGGGAACACCTCAAGAACCACGCTGTGGTAAGAAGCTAATCCTGATGATGGGAACAGAACATCCCTGCCTGAGTGGATGTTGTGGATATGTGTGGAATTAGGCGTGTTACTCATGCCTGTGTCATCATCACACAAGTCAGTGGTAGCTGTCAGTGTTTACTATATACTTGGAGGACATGGGGGCTGGAGGGGAGATCTTTGGAAATCATCAGGTTCAGGCTTTTTATGTTTTATATCTGAGTTCTCAGCTATGAAGGTTGCTCACCTAGAGGCAGAGCTGGCAGGGATTAGGTTCCAGCTCTATCTGTCATATTGCTATCTCTGGCCTGTGTAAATTTTTTTTTTTAAAGATTTGTGAGAGAGAGGGCATGTGCTTGCACGTGTGTGTGCGTGCGTGTGTGTGCATGTGTGCGTGTCTGTATGTCTTTGTGTATGAGCATAGCATGTAGGCAAAGAGGCCAGAAGAGGGCATTATATTCTTTAGAGCTGCAAATAGAGGTGATTGTGAGCTACCCAGCATGGGTGCTGAGGCTGAAACTTGGCTCCTCTGCAAGGACAACGAGCACTCTTAATCTGGGCTCTTTTAATCTGGGTCGTTGCTCCAGCCCTTTAAGATAATTATTTATCTGTTTGTCTGTGAATGTAGATGCATGCCAGAGGAGGGCGTTGGGTGTTCTTTGTCAGTTTTCACCTGTTTCTTTGAGGCAAAGTGTCTGGAACCTACTGGGCTGGCAAGTCGTGTCTCTATCCTCTGGGAGCTGGAGCCACAGTTGTTTACTGGACGCTTGGCTTGTTACGTACATGCTGGGATTCACCTCCAGTCCTAGTGCCTGTGTAGCAGGCAGCCTCAGCTCAGCATCTCTGGCCTATGCAGTTTTGCTCTGAATGGTTTTCTTTCTTGGTAGCCTCCTTCTCATCTTTTTGTTCAGATTTAGTAATTTAAAAATTACTAAATTTCATTAGGGCCTGGGCCTGCCTGTGTCTTTTTGCTTTCCCTCTTGTGCTTACGTGATGGCATTTTTTACCCACTGCTGTCACTTCTGGTTGATAGTTAGTGGATTAAAGATCACTGAGTCTTGGCTTACAGGCACATGTACTTTCTGTACGTGAAGATGCTGGTAATTTTACCCTTAAATAAGTTTTGTAATTATTTGACCCCTCTGGTATTGAGCTTATGTAGTTTTCTTTTTACTGTGCCTACTACATTATTATGCTGCATAATTGAGTTTTTAATGCCTTTTGATGATTCTGTTGAGACTAAGGATATGTGTTTCAACTGCACTGGAGGGGATTTATTAAGATAGGTGGCAGTAAAGTTGGATATGCTCTTGATAGGATTACTGAATGTCCAGTGTGACCAGAAAGAGCCATGCTGCCTTTCTGAGTATGTTCAGGTTAAAGTCTTCCTCTTGTCAGGAGGCAGTCTACTTCTAACAGTAAAACATCGTGCTAAGTTCTATTAAAAAGATGAAGAAGTGATTCCTTTCTCTCAGTTCTGCCTGAAAGATTTCCCAGTAAAGCAATGACATGAAACAGACAGTTTTCACAGTGCTTTCTCGTTACTTTATTTTAGTGGAAGTTGGAACTGTTGCCCTCTCTGGTGCTTAATGTAGTCTAGTTAAGGACTTACCTACATTCTAGTTGGAAGGACGGTGAAAAGGCCTGCAAAATATGTGCAAACCTGTATGACAGGCTATACATACAAACCCAGAGTCAATCCAACCCAACTGTCACACTCTTTTAATCTTTTCTAATAACCTAGTAATATTGGCAGGAGGCAAAATTGGCTGGGAAAGTGTTACCAGGCAGCAGGGAAGGGGGTTTGTGTCTTTTACTGTACTTCAGCCCTGCTCAGGAACTGGGTACAAGTCGGGTACCACCTTGGATTTCAGCTGCTCTTCAGGGAGCTAGCATGGTTAGGGTTAGTCTTGAAAGGCCTTTCAGTCCAGGGGCTAATTGTTTAAATGTATTAATGACAAACATAGAAATAGTCATTTTAGGGGACTGGAGAGATGGCTTGGCGGCGGTTAAGAGCACTGAATGTTCTTCCAGTGGACCCTGGTTCAATTCCCAGCACCCACATGGCAGCTCACAACTTTCAGTAACTCCAGTTTCAGGGGATCTGACACCTTCACACCAATGCACATAAAATAATAAATCATAAAAAATACTTCAAAAAGATAGTTATTTAAAAAAATTAACTTTTATGTTAGCATACATTAGACTGTGGTATCTTCCCCTCCTACATTATGTTAAGCTCCTTCCATTTCCAACTGGTTCTCCTTCCTTTATTAGTTCCTTGCTGCTTCCACAGTGCCTGTACTTCATCTGTCTCTTTCCCACCCACTTAGAGCTCCTCCTTCGCTCCCTCCCTTCCCGGTATTGTGGCATTCCCCATGTGCACACAGATATGCCTACAAATACACACATCAAATTTTATTATTATTATTATTATTATTATTATTATTATTATTATTATTATTATTTTTTTTTTTGGTTTTTCGAGACAGGGTTTTTCTGTGGCTTTGGAGCCTGTCCTGGAACTAGCTCTGTAGACCAGGCTGGTCTCGAACTCACAG
>NC_022015.1:30292469-30306953 GCF_000317375.1 Microtus ochrogaster
ACTAGCTCTGTAGACCAGGCTGGTCTCGAACTCACAGAGATCTGCCTGCCTCTGCCTCCCGAGTGCTGGGATTAAAGGTGTGCGCCACCATTGCCCGGCACACATCAAATTTTAAATCTAGTTTGTGCAGACAAGGGAAAAATGTGTGTTACTTGTCTTTCTGAATTTTGCTTATCTAGAAATAGTCTTTATTTCACTAAATCAAATTTATGACATAGTTCTTGAGTTTTTTATGTTGTGGCATTCAAAGTACAAATAGAATAAAAAGAAAATTTAAATATTTTAGAGCAATCTGAAAACAAGATTTTATAGACATTTAGATAATGAAAGAAAAAAGGTAAAGAGATTGCTTGATGCATAAGGTTTTAAACTGTTGTTTCTTCTGTTTGTAACTTTTCTAACAATCCCAGTAGGTACCTCTTTTCCGATATTTTGGTTTCTTGTTATGTGTCCACTTTCTTAGCATATAGAGCAAACAGATTATTGGAAGGTACTTAATAAAGTGTCCATGTTAGGTCACCTGGAAAGCCTTTGTTTGGGGACTGCCTGGCCACCTCCTTCTCTGGCTTTTGTGATCAGTGCTGTGCACTGTCTTCACCTTTCATCTTCTGTCTTTGGGAAACATAAGTGGTTTCACTTCTAGTTTTGTTTTCTGCTCCTTCTTAGTGTAGAACTGTGCTCCATATTGGCAGTCCAGTGAAGAGTGTAGGCTAGTCCCTTCATGAAAACGTTGTTCATCTCTGAGCTCAAGAGGTCCTCTCATCTAGCAGAGATACTTTTTAGAGCACTCTGCCGTTAACACTGCTTTGCTCCTGGTTCAGCATCTGTTGTGGAGTAAGAGCTACACTTGTATTTGAATCAATGGCTCTAGCATTTACACTGTATACCCAGGAAAGAGGGAAAGCTGTCTCCAGAGCCTGTTTGTCCTATAACCAGTACAGGCCACAGCTCCACTTTCTGCTGTACTTGTAGGCTCTGTCTGCACAATTTATGGTGATTTTTTTTTTTTTCTTTCGAGACAGGGTTTCTCTGTGGCTTTGGAGCCTGTCCTGGGACTAGCTCTGTAGACCAGGCTGGTCTTGAACTCACAGAGATTCGCCTGCCTCTGCCTCCCGAGTGCTGGGATTAAAGGTGTGCGCCACCACTGCCTGGCTAATTTATGGTGATTTAAAAGCTGGTGTTGAGAGGGTCTCAGGGCACAGACCTGAGTTTCCTCTCTTCTGGCGTCTCATGAGGATAGGAAGAGGCTTGCTTACCTTTAAAGAAGTTTCCTGAAGCACCGAGGTCCTTCAGTGAGGTCATGAGGTTATTGGGGGACTCTTAGAGCTGTTGCAGTTAAAGCTGGTAGGTGTTTGGCTGTGGGAGCTTCAACAGTAAGAGTCAGATGAAGGCACAAGTGCAGAAACACTCCTACGGTCTGTTTTAGGTAGTTATTAAATGTGGCAGTTAGGCTTATTACTCATGTCACAAGTGGAAATGACTGCAGATAGAAATGGTGATTTTTGTGGTAAATGAGATTTTTTTTTTAAACTTTAAGTGCTTCTATTGCATACATGCATTTTTCTTCAGGAGTTTATAAATATTTTGTTATTAGAATAAAGCCTTATTACTACTTTATCCTTAAGCATAACATTTCCAATCTGCCACTTTAACCCTTAAAAATGAAATCCTACCAATCAATCTTTCTAGTCTGCATGTAATTGCCTAAAGCCAAAATAAAGCCTTTTCTCAGCCAGTTACAGTAGAAACGAGCTAATATATTGGGAACAGAATAACCATCAGCAGCCAGCCGTTAGCTGTTTACTAATGAACTCCCAGATGAGTGAAAACATTCAGAAACGGTGTTTGACTTCAGGCTGTGCATGAACACCACACTTGAGTTGTAGGAAAAGTAGCCTATGTGCTACATATCCTAGTGCTTCCTCTCAAAAACTGCAGAGCCAGGGAACATCTGGGCTCAGCTGTAGATCCATATTTTTAATAGTAAATGCACTTTTGGGTGACGTCAGATAAAACCATTGCAGGTAATCTTATACGGGATTTTATGATTTGATTTTGTTTGAAAATATTTGCTGATGTGAGGAAATCCTAGAGGGATTTTTAATTGGAAGAAGGGATTATGTTTCAGTGAATGAAAGAGTATGTTTCAAAGAATGGTGCGGTGAGAAAGGGGAAGGTGCTTCAGAGTTGGAGATGTTACTGGTGAGAGGTAGTGTCTGGAAGAAAAGTAACCATTTTTCAGCTTGGACTGATAGGTTCATAAGACTGATGCTCACACCCTTTCTTCAGGTTATTAAGCCTTAATGCTTACACTCCTTCATTGTGAACACTTGACCAAAGTCTAATAAACTCTGGGGACATAAATTTGTCACTATAGTATAGAAAAAAACTCATCATAGTACATGCTGTAGGGAA
Source organism: Microtus ochrogaster (assembly GCF_000317375.1). Classification (NCBI taxonomy): domain Eukaryota; kingdom Metazoa; phylum Chordata; class Mammalia; order Rodentia; family Cricetidae; genus Microtus; species Microtus ochrogaster. The sequence goes on from NC_022015.1 coordinate 30,294,885, forward strand.
AGTAAATAATTATAGGAAAGCATCTATCAGGTTATAACAGAAGCTGAGAAGGAATGGGCCAATCTACAGATAGTTCATATGTACCAACAAAGATGACTTTACCATTTAGTCTACGGTGCCCACTTCAGACCCAAAGAGAGCACTTGTGATTCCCATCATCCTGCTCAGAGGTGAAGATGAGAAGCACCCACAGAAGTGTGTATGGGCTCACGAGAGTGGAGTGAGGACTACACTTGGGTCTCATTGTGGTCAAGCAGTGGTTAAAATAGCTGTCCTAGGTGTCCTGGTCAGTCCCTTAATGCAGAGGGAGGCGACAATAGAGGACTTTGTTCTGTGTCAGGGTTGCCAGGCTTTCAGGGTTCTGCTCTTCTGCTAGTGCTGTGTCTCAGTTAAAGAGCAGCTTTGATAAGTACACGCTCACTTTTCACTGCACTTACGCATGTTTATGTTAAATTCTCACTGTCTGAGGCTCTAGGTCAAATGAGGGGTTTTAGCATTTATTTTTCTTTTAACCTATCCAGCTATGCTGATTCAATCACTGTGCAGGCGAGATGGGCATTTATGTCCCCTGGACACCTTGTGGTATGTGAGAGATGCTGAACTCTCTGATTTCCTTGTTCTGTTGTAGGTTTCAGCAAGCAGATGGTGGAAATCCTTCACAAACACAATATCCAGTTCAGCAGTTTTGATATCTTCTCAGACGAGGAAGTTCGACAGGGGCTCAAAACATACTCTAATTGGCCCACCTATCCTCAGCTCTATGTTTCTGGAGAGCTCATAGGAGGACTTGACATAATTAAGGTTAGATTCTTTGTAAAGACATCTTGTTTAGAGCACACTTTTCTAAAGTGTTTGTAATAAATTGAGCGCATGTATTTCTTACTGCACCTAAGGATTTACTAACGACTACAGTTTTTCTGATAGGCATTTGTCAGTATTCTACATAGGGGTGGTCAGGGTGGTTTGTGTTCTAATAATGTCCTCCTTTCAGGAGCTGGAAGCATCAGAAGAGCTAGATACAATTTGTCCCAAAGCTCCCAAGTTAGAGGAGAGGTAAGTATTAGAAAGCTGAGTCTGTAAATCCTGTTACTGCATTGTTCTTTCGGAGTTGACACCAAGCATTTGGTCGTTGTTTCTCAGTGCCTAGTCTTGGAAACTCGGGATGCTCTGAAATTGACTGGAAATGTTTTACCTCAGTTTATTGACTATGAAGAATATATTTGCTATTGCAGAAATGTCACTTTTAGTGGGTCCAGGGCCCTATTTTGTTCCTGTGTTTGTGTGGGAGCATAGCACCCCTGTGTTTTTGTGTACAGCTGAAGTGCCATGTTCTATCCTTGAGTGTGCTAAGCGTTGAATGGGAAAAGCTAGTTCAGAGTGCTTTCTCTAAGCCACAGTAACAAAACTCAGGCAGCCTCTGGGGCTGTGAAATCATCTTTCTTTTTTATGAGGGATCATAGTCTGCTCCAGAAGTTTTGTAGAAATGTTGCATTTTGATAGGGAGAGACTCGTGAAGGGGACTCTCTGTAATAAACATGAATTTATTAATTCACATTTTTATATTAATAATTAGTTAAAAGGAATTATCTTGAAATGCATTAGCCCATCACTGTTAGTTGGGGCTTGAGTTTATAAATTTTTTGCTATTTCACATTTTGAAAATTTCAACAAATATTTAATAAAAAACCATCATCTATATACTTAATTCAGGTACTCTTTAGGAACAGTATTCCATGTATGTCATGCTGGCCCAGCCACTGGTGTGTGCCTTTTTCTTATGATGAGAGGGTAGTGTTTGTGGATACCACATGGGCCCCTTTTGTGGTCTTATTGTGGCCCATGTTGTCCTTGTCCCGAGGCTATGCTGCTCCCAGAGTAGGGCTCTTTATTTCATATTCCTGGATTGACTGGACACTGTACTTTTTCTCTCTGGCCTATTCTTGCTGCTGTTGCCTTGGCTTCATCTGATCTTCCCTAAAGTACTGCTTCTAACTCTCTTGTGCTTCAGGCACACACAGATGCTGACTAAGGCAGGAGAGAAAGCAGTGTGTGATATATTTTGGGAAGTAATTTGAAGGGCTCCTATCTAGCAGAATGACATGCATTCTGACAGAAACTTGTAGTATATGAACTGAGGTGGTTAGATCATTTGCTGAGTTGCCTGGGGTAGGTTTGTCCTGTTGAGGACCTGGAAGTGTGTCATGGTCTGTGTGATATGCTTACTTGACTGGCCTCAGTTTTATTCTACAAGGAAATTTTAGTCCATGGTGCTTCCACAGCATGAGAGGAGTGAAGAAAAAATGTCCCTACAGCAATTTTCCCTAAAGACTTGTGACTAAACTTTGTTCCAGATGTGGATGATTAACATTCCTAACAGCAAGTTTGAGCTTTTTTTTGCAGGTGGCATATAAGGTATGAAGTGTCAGGTTAAGATGAGAACTGTGATTTTCAGCAGTTAGTGGTGGTTGGAGGGTTGAGATTTGCCTTCTTACCATTGTGGCCAGCAGCCCTGCTTTGGGATGAGGAGCATTATGTAGCACTGTGATGGGAAAATGTTTACTGATCCATCTTGGGAACTTTAGATGGCTCAATATATAGCCCCCCCCATCGAATAATTCCTTACTGAATTGGTTATTATTATTTTTTTAGTACTACAAGTTGATGGGCTTAAATTGCAACTTGAAGGAACATTCGTTGCCTTAAAAAGCCATATTATGTTTTACAGTGGCTCAGGGAGAATGAAATAAAGGAAAGTGTCAGTGCTTTTGCTTGTTTAATACCACTCAAAGCTGTGAGCTGTCATCCTGCTAGCCCTCAAATATGCCTGCTACTTATGAAGCCGAGCAGAAGTGGTGTTTAATAATTGAGCTGAGCCATTTTATATCAATTTTCTCTCTTCAGGCTCAAAGTGCTGACCAATAAAGCTTCTGTGATGCTCTTTATGAAAGGAAACAAACAGGTAAGGAACTCAAAAATGGTTTTATTTGTAATTTCTTTTGATGTTAACATTTGCAGCAAGGGGACAGTTAAGTGTTTTTTTCTAGTTTAGCTAATGAAGCTGTAGTGGTTTCAGGAAGTTATCTGGGCCTTAATTGGTGCTTATGGAGATCAAACAGAGTAATCTCCATTTCACTTGACTTTATCATCAGCGTCTCAGCAGGGTGCCTTGCTTTCTGCTGCCAAACTTTGTCAGCTGAAGTGGTCAACACTGTGAGCACTTAGCTGATTCTCTCAATTGCTGTCCCAGTCCCCTTTGTTTGAGAGTGTGGACTGTGGGCAAATGTACTTCTCTGGTAGTCCTGAGGGTCTTGGTCTTAGGTCGTCCTTAGAGTAAGAACTAAACCCTGACAGTGGTCCTTGTGCTCTGTGGTATCTCGTTGATGAGTAAAACTACCACAATTCTCATTCGTAATACGATGGTTCTTGTACTTTGATGGAAGTATATACTGAATTTTCATTAGTTTGATAAGTCCCCTTGCACTTATTAATTGGTGAAGAGCTGGCTCTCTTCTGGATTGGGATTAGGTTGATAATTTTGAAAAGCTAGCCCTGCCATTTCTCTTGCATTTTACAGTTTTAACAGTTGAGTTTCAGCTCTTTAGCTTCAGGCAGGCAAAGCTATATAGTTTGTTTTCCTCTCAGGATAAGGAGACTAAAGCTCAGAAGGGTGAGAGCCACCTGGGGTAGGTGATGCCGCAGAGCTCTTTGCCTTACTTTGCCTTTTTGTGAACGGACCTAATGATGCCATAGGACAGGTTGCTCTAAGAGTTGCTGTGGCACCAACACCGGGAAGCCCATTAGTTAAAACAAGTACTAGTTAATATAGCTAGTGTGATGGAAGTAATATGGTGGACAATAAACAACTACTAGTTAATGTAACTAGTGTGATGGAAGTAATACGGAGGACAATATAATTTTAGCACATTGGTACCACTGTGCTAGGACACAGACTCTGTGACTGGAACAGTATACTTACTAAAAATAAACATGATGTTAATTTGTAGTGATGATGAAGTGGCACTCTTGCTCCATTATTTTGGAAGCCGACTTTCATTCTCTACATTTTTTGTGCTGTCCAAGGAGAATTTGCATTTCTTGGAAATGGCGTCCTGGGAGCTTTTAAGATGTTGTGTGTTGTCTGTCAGGCTTCTTTCCCAAGACAGCTGGGGCTTGGGGAATCTGTGGCCTGAAAAACATCATAGGATCTCAGTCACTTCAAATGAGTTGATACCACAACGTAAAGATAAGTTTAAAAGGTGTGACTGAAGGTTCCTGGGATGTGAAAACAATTATTTTAGTTATTGTTACTCACTTGACTATGTTCTATCACTTTGCATAAAGCAAGGAAAGAATCTAGGTAAGTCTGTGTAGACGAACTGGGTTTGACTTTTTTAAGCTGTTACATGTTCCACATCTTACGAAGTTAAAGCCAGAGTCAGTCTAATCTGTAGGTTGTTTGGGATGATAGCAGCCTGGGTTAGCACTTCAGAGGGAACTGAACAAGCATGGGAGCGGGGTAAGCACAGTGGCTGGGGTGCTGGCTTGAGCATTTCACTGCAGCCACACTTACTGGGTCTGTGAAAAAATGCACAATGTACTTTTCTTTATATATATAATTTAGGAAGCAAAATGTGGATTCAGCAAACAAATTCTGGAAATACTGAATAGTACTGGGTATGTAAATCTTGTTTTCAAATAGTATACATAAAAACATTTCAGCTTTTTAGTTCCGCAGCTGATACTTTGCAGTCTTAATGTCAAAGCCTATTTGCATAGTATTTATTTATTGACATATATTGTCTTATTTTTTATAGTTTTCTTTTTAAAATTAACTTAGGCCAAAGTGGAATTTTCTGGCCCTTGTTCTCACCATGCATAAAGACATACAGAGAGATGTTCATATATTCTTAATGTTATTTAGGAGCCTGTGTTTTCAGGGCTTAAGAGTTGGCTCAGTGATTATGTGTCTATTGCTCTTGCAGAAGATAGAAGTTGGCTTTCCAGCATTTAAACCAGGCATCTCACAGCTGCCTATAATAACTCAGGTCCTGGGGGATATGAGGCCTCTGGTCTCCTTTGCCTGGAATAGGGTGAGCTGTTGAAGTCTTTACTCCTGTGGTGGAGCGCCTGGGATGGCTGCCAGGTGGAGATTCCCCAATGATTTTTGTGGTTAAAACCAACCCACCTATGTGGAGATATTTAGCTCATGTTCTTTTGGATTTTTCAAACGTTTTATTTCCCATTTCATGATTGCTTCTTTTCAAATTGCAGTATGTATTCTGGTCATACTTTGAGTAGATAACCTGTTCTCTGAAGTTGCAGATCTGGAGCAGGATTGAAGGCAGTTAAGCAACACAGTCTGAATATAACCTTTAAAACAAAATGGCTCTTGTTTCTTAAGAAACACTGCAGGGCAAGTGAGGTGCCTTAGAGGGTAAAGGTGCTTGTCCCTAAGACTGATGACCTGAACTTGACCTCTGGGACCTGAATAGGGGAAGGAGAGAACTGACTCCCGCAAGTTGTCCTCTGACCTCCACACAAGTGCCTTGGCCTTCCACTCTTCCCATAAGAGAATTTTGGCAGCTCCTGCTATAGCTAGTTTTGTCCATCAAAGACTAGTAATTTTCCCTTAGAACTACAAGCCCAATGATAGTCACTCATGTTGCTTTAAGTAAAGTTTTGTTAGCAGGAAATGCTTTCCTTGACCATATTAAAAATACTAGGTAGGCTTTATGTCTTTTGTTTAAAATGAATGCCTGTTAAAAACCTTTCTCCCTTTTTCAGGGTTGAATATGAAACTTTCGATATACTGGAGGATGAAGAAGTGAGTTCTGGGTTCTCTGTTTCCTTCCGTGTTTACCTTCAGTCACAGGGTCTGGTGGAAAGACTCACTTCAGGATTCCTGTTGTTTCTCTAGGTGCGGCAGGGATTAAAAACGTTCTCAAACTGGCCAACCTACCCTCAGCTGTATGTGAGAGGGGAGCTTGTTGGAGGATTGGATATTGTTAAGGTAAATGCTTTTCATTGTGTTCTCAAAAACTGAAAAATTTGATGTTTAAGCATGCAGTCTCAGTGTTGTCGGGCTCTTTTCTCCAGTCTCACGTTCACCATCCTCTGTGTATGTGCTTACTCCTGCTCTGAGCTGTTGTCAAATCCTTCGAATGCTGCCTCTGAGAGCTAAACTCTAGCTGAAAGTCCAGATGAACTCAGGACCCTGCCGTGCTAACTGTATCACAGCTTTCTTCCCTATTTTCTTGCCTGTCAACCATCTTTACCTGGTTTCCCAACTTGAGATTTTCTTCCATAATTAAATCTTTTCTTCCTCCATCCTTCAGGGTCCAACTTCCTGGTAAATGTGTACATTTTTCCTGCCAGGAACATCTCTCTGTCCCAAAATTCTTACACTCCTTCATTTTTTGTTATTGTAATTGTTTCTCTGGTCCATTTTCCTTTTTCCTTAATCTACCAAAGGTCCAAGAGTGAGGATGAGGACTAGGAGGCTTGAGGCAAGAGTCTCTTTGCTCCTGCGCCATAGTTGCAGGTCACTTTTGCCAAGTGACAGGTCTCTGTTTGCTATTAGAGCGTAACTGTTTAAGGCAGGCACTGTATGTTACGTGCTTCTTAGTTTGCTGTTGAGACAAGGTCTCAAACTGTAGTCCAGGCTGCCTTTAAGCTCCTTCTGTAGACCAGGCTGACCTCGTAGCAGTATTTCTACCTGTCTAAGTCTTCCTAGTTCTGGGGTTACAGCCACCACAGCTGGCCTTATATCCCTTCAAATCCTTCCTGGTGCTCTATGTATCTTAGGATCTCGATAAATGGTTATTAGGCAGTTAAAAATTTAGTTTCTCTTGTCTTTTAAATGGACTTATCATTTTTTTGTGCTAGTAGGCAGCCTCATCTACTAGTAACTGTACTTATTAGCTGTGTTGGTTAATGTAAACATAGAAAAGTTGCAGCTTTGTTAGCCGCATCCCACCCTACTGCCTTGGCTAGTATGTTAGGGAGGGGACATGTATGACTTAGCTGACAGTGGGGCAGCTTCTCCTCAAGAGCTAAGGCTGCCCTTAGGCCTTCTGATTGTTTGGGAGGTACTTTCTTTGAGTTTCAAGTGAAAAACAAGTTTTTAAAATAGTTAAATATTATAAAATAAAAACTTTAAAAATAGGCTTTCACAGTGTGAAGAAACTTAATATCTGGACCAGCCAACATATCTATGGAATTAGAGCTTGAAGCAGCTGCAGGGCTGCTCTGTCTTTCTGGTTCAGGGTTGCTTTGTTTCCTGTCAAGTGCAGAGTTTGATGGCCCTTTGACAATAAGGGAGGGAGGGCTGGAGAGATGGCTCAGAAGTTAAGAGCACTGGCTGCTCTTCCAGAGGACTTTAGTTCAATTCTCAGCAACCACATGGTGGCTCACAACCATCTATAATGAGATCTGGTGCCCTCTTCTGGTGTGTGTATACATAATAAATAAATCTTAAAAAAAAAGAAAGAAAGAAATGAAGAAAATAAGGGAGGGAAAAGAAGAAAAGTAGGCAGGGATGCAGTTTTCCTAATAAATAGCCTCATTCTTGGAGGAAAAGAAAACACTGTAGCTTTTGAGTAGCCTTGAAGCAACAAGGTAAGTGTGCGTTTGTTGCTTTAATATCTAGGAGCATACACATCAACCATAGGTATATATCTTAGTAAGATACAAACTGTCTTTAGATCCCAGGTGCTTTTGAGCTTGTTCTTGTGTGAATGTTTCACAGCCCATGCCTTAGCCATGGGGGTCTTGGGAGACCAGGAAGTAGTTTTAAACTTCTGGCGCACTTATGATGCAGAATGTGTACATTGGCAAGTTGATGCTGCCGCTCCTGTTTTTTTTTTTTCCTTGAAGATTTGTGGAGCTCTCGCTTTGTGTTTCCCACAGAGTGCAGTTTTCCATCTGTTTATTAGTGCACATTCTGTATGTTAATTCTGATCAGCCTCTCAGAGCTTTGGTGCTTTTTGTTGACAAGTCAGTAGCTCAGCGACTTGTCCAGTCTGGCCGCCTGGAAAGGGCTGCTGTTGGCAGGCACTAGATGAACTGAGAAGTGCTTGGACTTGGAACCCTGCCTAGTGAAGATGTCTGAGCTGTCTGCTCTCAGATGATAGTGGAGCTCTTCAGTGTAGGTTCAGAGGGAAAGATTCTTATTATTATTAGGTAGAGTTGCTGTGCTTCTCACCAGAGCTTAGGTATAAACCCGGAGATCAGAAAAATGGACTGTGGTGTGGCAGGCTATTAGCTTGTGTTCAGGGAAGAGAGACTCAGAAGTCTGGATGCTACTGGAGGCTACCTGATCTGTTACATGCCTGAGCTATGGCTAGCTTTCCTCAGTGCTTTTGTGTTCACTAATCTATTGGTTTAGAACACGCTTTTAACTTTGTAACCTAAGATTGTTTGCCAGTCCTCCCACCTGTGGGTTCTAGATGTGAAGAATCAACCACTAAAACACACACACACACACACACACAATCTGTAGAAGCTGGATTTGGTGGTGTGTACACGCTTTTAATCTTAGCGCTCTTTTAATTTTAGCACTTGACAAAATCTCTGTGAGTTCAAGGTCAGCCTGGTCTGTATAGTGAGTTAGGACAGCCAAAGCTACATAATCAGACACTGTCTCAAATTTTTCTTTTTAAGTCTGTTGTGGACATGTCTTGAGGGAGTTCTTGTAGATGTCATGTTAGGCAGGGAAGCAAACTGAGTGGGGGAATGAAAACTCAGTTCAGATTGACTTGTCAATCTCGATCAAACTTCATATTTAAACCCAGTATAATTTGGAAAGAAGATTCCTAGTGTAATGTAACCCCCAGTGCACAAGAAAGCATAATTACATCGAAACCCAGGTACATATCATTCCTTTCAAGAAGATGGGTTCTAGAGATAGTCTGTCTGTGCTAGTAGGGGCCTATAGCAGATTGGGATTGGTTTCAGTCCTACAGATAGCAAAGAGGTCATTTGGGCTACTAGCCACCTCTGGTCATGGCTGTGAGAGCTTGCGGGGAGCTCCTGGCTATACAGATAGTGTTAGGGTCATTTAGGCTGTTAGGTATCTCAGGTCCTGGTTGTGGGAGCTTGGGGGAACCCCCTGGCTATATAGGTAATATGATGGTCATTTAGATTACTAGTCACCTCTGGTCCTGACTGTAGGAGATTTGTAGGGCCTGGCCCATCAGATAACACTGATCACCAGGCTATTAATCACCTCTGCTTCCCAGCTTCTGGATGGAAGAACAAGTTCTGCATCTTTTCCTACATGTTTAACCTTCCTAGTTTCCCTGGAGATCTTTGGGTGCAAGGACCTCATGCTCCCAGCAGTGTACAGCGTTTTTTGTCATTATTTCCCGAGCAGCACATCATGACAACATGCACTTTACAGCATGAGTAATGTGGGGCTGTAACTACATACCATTCTCTGTAAGGACTGTCTTTGATCTGTACGAACCACAGTCAGTCTCCATGAATACAAAAAGATGACTGTGTTTGCTTTAAAATAAAATCTAATGGTGTAGTTTATATTCAGATTTACTTATGCAGAGAAAGGGGAGAGGGAAGAGAGAGACTTGAACCCAGGGCCTTGGCATTGTAGGCCAGTGCTCTACTGCTGTGCCGTGTCTTTAGTTTTATAGTGTAAGAATATGACCACGTTGAAATCTTGCAGGTTTAGCTAAGTAGGTATCCTTTTGGTGTCAGATATGGTAAAAACTTGTTGCTTAGATACTTTTTTCTTTTTTTCTTTTTTCATGACCGTATACTCACAAATGCCTGTTTTTCTTTTTTTAATTCTTAGGAACTGAAAGACAATGGTGAATTACTGCCTATATTGAAAGGAGAAAATTAGTAAATGTTAAGCATGGTTCACAGATTGCAAGAAGTATTTAATCACAGCGGACAGCTGATGATCTGTCCTGAGAAGTGGACCAGGAGTAGAAGTGCGTCTCTCCCAGCTATGCTCTGTGCGTTTCACAAAGTCGTACTGAAGAAACATGTTACATTTTCATGAAACATAGAAGGCAATAAACAGATTCAGCTAAAAATGGTTCTGTGTAGAGTGTGTTTTCATAGTGGTAGAATGTCTTTGTAATGTAGTCACGGTCGCGAATTCCTTTCACTCTCTCTCTTAACACATGGGCCTCTTGTAGCAATTAGGAAAGCTCATCAGGAAAGGAGGGCCTCTCCCAAGCAGTGTGCAGCAGAGCTTAGAGAACTCCTGTGCCAGCCCAATGGCTCCCCTCACTGGCCAGAGAGCTCTTCACAGTCTTGGAAAAATGCAACAAAAGGCTTACTACACTGCTGACAGCGATGATGTTTATCAAGACCATCTTCAGAAAGCCAGATACCTTCGTCCCATCATCCATTAGAGGGAGGAAGCACCTTTCTGTCCTAAAGGATGCAGGTTATTTTGATCATTGCAGTGAGCATACTAATTATACCTTCTGATAGGTAGAGAATATTCTAAGAGCAATAATTTAAATATTTTTTTCTACCCTGACTTTACATATATGAGAAATACTTGTCTTATGCTTTGCTGGCACAAGCCTCTCATAGTATTTCTGAATTCACAGCTGTGGAATCTGGGTGTTTGGTTCCTGTGGGATGTCCTCGAACCATCAGCCTGCTGATCTGGGCTATGAGCACTGTGTGGAAGGAAGGGGGGTGTGTCTAGTAACTGGGGCAAGCAGAGTCAGGGAGGGAGTACAGGCCCCACCTCTCCAGAGCTCTCAGGCTGCCTGGTGTAAGGTGGAGGGATAGAAGAGGGTGGGCCTAGCTTCCTGGAAAGCAAGGTTCTTCATTTCCACTTAAATGCAGATAGGTGTGATTATCTCTCGTTCTTACCAAGGTGTGGTGTCCTGTGTGGAAGCATGGCTATATTAGTAACTTTTCCATGACTGAGTTAAACACTAGTGACCGAGGCGTTTTCCAGGAGAGGGTTTCTTTGGGCAGGGAGATGGGGTAGTAATAGGCACGGCGTATGGAGCAGAAGCTGAGGACATCTTGAATCCTAAGCATGAAGCAGAGGGAGAGGGCTTAAATGATGCAAGCCTTAAGTTCCCAGAGCCCCGCCCCAGTGATACAGTCCTCAGACAAGGCCACCTAAAGCCCCAAAGAACACCATCACCTGGGGTGAAGTGTTAAAGCTGGAGATGATATGGACATTTCTTATTCAAACCATCTGCAGGAAGGCTGGTTTTCTTAGCCTCCCAAGCTGAACTTAACTTTACACGCTTTTATGACTTTTTCTTTATCTACAAATACCCCTTGTCCTATTCCAACACAGCATTTATCCTTACATTATCCTAAGGGTCCTAGTTTCATCTCCGTTACGATGATAGATTACTCTGACAAAAAGTGACTTGGGGAGAAGTGGTTTATTTGGCTTACAGTACCAGGTCACAGCCAAGCATTGTAGGGAAGTCAGGGCAGGAGCTTGAAGCAAGCAGCAAGAACAGCGAGAATGCATGCGTGCATGCCTTGTGGCTTTTACACATACAGTGCCCAGTTTGTGGAATGGTGCCATTCATAGTGGGCCAGGTCTAATTAAGACAGTCTGTTGCACACATGCCTAAAGGCCAACCTGGCCTGGGAAATCATCAGGTAGATTTTTCTTAGGTGATTATAGATTATGTCAAGGTGACAAGACTAAACAATAAAGGTGTTCCCCACATTGAAATGTGTAACTTGACATAAGGAACAAAGCCAGTTTAGGTATATTTTTATTTGATCATGTTTGTCTTCCACTTTTCTCCCCAACTCCTCCCAGACCTTCACCCATCCTCCCTACCTCCTCCTTTGTGTCCTATTTATTCCATTCCTTCCCTTCTCCTTTTCCTCCCTGCCTTCCTCCATCCCTGCCTTCCTCCATCCCTGCCTTCATCCATCCCTCCCTTCATCCCTCCATCCCTGCCTTCCTCCATCCCTCCCTCCATCCCTACCTTCCTCCCTCCCTGCCTTCCTCCCTCCCTCCATCCCTGCCTTCCTCCATCCCTGCCTTCCTCCATCCCTGCCTTCCTCCATCCCTCCCTTCCTCCATCCCTGCCTTCCTCCATC
>NC_022015.1:30307500-30307967 GCF_000317375.1 Microtus ochrogaster
CCTCCATCCCTGCCTTCCTCCATCCCTGCCTTCCTCCATCCCTCCCTCCATCCCTGCCTCCCTCCATCCCTGCCTTCCTCCATCCCTCCCTCCATCCCTGCCTCCCTCCATCCCTGCCTTCATCCCTCCCTCCATCCCTGCCTCCCTCCATCCCTGCCTTCCTCCATCCCTGCCTTCCTCCATCACTGCCTCCATCCCTCCCTCCCTCCCTCCATCCCTGCCTTTCTCCATCCCTCCATCCCTGCCTTCCTCCATCCCTGCCTTCCTCCATCCCTCCCTTCATCCATCCCTCCCTTCATCCCTCCCTCCATCCCTGCCTTCCTCCATCACTGCCTTCCTCCATCCCTTCCTTCCTCCATCCCTGCCTTCCTCCATCACTGCCTTCCTCCATCCCTTCCTCCATCCCTGCCTTTCTCCCTCCCTCCATCCCTGCCTTCCTCCATCCCTCCCTTCATCCATCCTTCCCT
>NC_022015.1:30308067-30309238 GCF_000317375.1 Microtus ochrogaster
CTGCCTTCCTCCATCCCTCCCTCCATCCCTGCCTTCCTCCATCCCTGCCTTCCTCCATCCCTCCCTCCATCCCTGCCTTCCTCCATCCCTGCCTTATTATTTTATCCTAGTTTTAGTCTCTTCTGTTATTTGCTCTCTTGACTCCAGGGTAAGTGGGGTTAACAATGAGGCAGGGAGCCTTTGGGGTCAAGAGATCTTGGCTATCATAGATACATTTGGAAGTAAAGAGTTTGGGGTCCAGTTAAACTTTCTAACAAGAAAGTTTGTGAAGAGGCTGAAACCAGCCCGCTTTTGCAGAAATCTTGTCGCAGTTGGAGTCCCTTGCTAGAGGCAGCTTTATTTCAGCCTCGGCAGCATCCGCTCACGTCCAGAGGACAGGCTGCAGTGTTGTCTGATGTTTGATTGGGCGCCTGTTGGAGGAGACTTCCAAGCGTGTGCTGTGTCGAATTGAGCAAGTTTGAATATGTCTTGGGGAAGCCAGTCTCTAGGGAGCGGTTCTAGGTGGATCTGGTATGGTTGGCTTCTGCGACCTCCAGGGCATGAGGTGGGATTCACGTATCGAGGATGAGAGTGAAATGAGGTCTGGAGGCACCGAGGATGGCCAGCACTGAGTGGCCCTTCACAGAGACTCATGCCGTCCTGGCTTAATTTACCTGTCACCAGGGAAATCAATTCTCCCATGAGCAGGTTTCTCCTAGAAGGTGCTGGGTAAGTAGGAATTAGAGGGCCTCACACTAACTATTGGTCAGTCAGTGTGGTTATGTCTGACAATAACATCCTTGATAGAGAAGGGTTCTTAGGAATTTGTGTCTACTTTGGGAGATAAGCCCGTAGGAATGGATTTTGTTGTGAAATGTATAACTATGTAAAGATGTGTTACACTTGTTCATGCTGTGGAATATTACTTTTAACTGTGTAAAGGTGTGTTAACATTTGTTTAATTATGAAAATATATGTTGCTGGTTCACCTGTCCTGCCTAAGGCACCTGACCAGCCAGAAGCTAAGCAGAAGAGGGATAGGTGGGGCTGGCAATTGGATAGAATAAATAGGAGGGGAAATTAGGCTCAAAAGAAGTGTGAAGAGGGGGCTGGAGAGATGGCTCAGAGGTTAAGAGCATTGCCTGCTCTTCCAAAGGTCCTGAGTTCAATTCCCAGCAACCACATGGTGGCT
>NC_022015.1:30310213-30317836 GCF_000317375.1 Microtus ochrogaster
CTCCCCTCTTCCTCCTCCTCCTCCTCCTCCCCCTTCTCTCTCTTTCTCTCTCTCTTCCCTCCCTCCTTGCCTCCCTCCCTTCCTGTTGTTTTGTTCTTTTTCAAGACTGGATTTCTCTGTGTAATAGCTCTTGTTGTCCTGGAACTTGCTTTGTATACCAGGCTGGCCTCAAAAAGAAATCCACCTGCCTCTGCCTCCTGAGTGCTGGGATTAAAGTAGTGTACCACTGCTGCCCGGCATTTTCTTTTTAATCAGTTTGAGAGCTCAGCCTAACAGTATGCTGTGGTCCACATTCAGGGTTAAACCTTCTGGAAACACTTTTACAGATATACTCGGAGTTGTATCCCATAGATAATTTCAAATTCAGTCAGGTTGACAGGGTGAACCCCATAGGGGCCAATGTTGAAATAACCAGGTGTGGCAACTTGAAGTTTCCGAGGTGTGTGGTAGGGTAGACCTTCAGAACTGCCCTTCAGTACCAGTGATAGCTCCTCCTCATCTCCTGTCTCTGTTTTCAAGTCCCATAGCCTTGACTTCTTAAGAGGTAAAACTCATTGGTATTTAAAGTCTTTTGAAAATGCTTATTTAATCCTACTGAGGAGTTTGAAGTTGAGATTGATTTTCTTTTTTTTTAAATAGCAAACATTTCTTTTTAGTTTGTCATTTAATAACTAAATTATTTAAGTGACTGCTTGGTGCTTTGCCCCAAATGGGCCAACTCTTCCAAGGCTCAGGGAACACTCCAGAAGAGGGTGTGGAAGTCCTAGGAACTGAAAGCTATTGTAACCAGGAGGGTAGGAGGTGAGGTGATGGGAAGAAGGGTCGGGGGAGGAGAGAATGGTGCAGTGGATGTGAATGACACACAAGAACAATACTGCCAAGAGTCAGATGATAATTCTCTAGGGAATCCGTCTCCCAAACAGTGGAACCTGTTAAAAATACGTGCTTTCTGCAGAGGTGCACATACAGCACCTGTTCTGACAGTTGAAGTTGAAGCTCCGAGTTTGAGATTGGTTGGTCTTTGAGTCACACGTGTAATCTGGACACTCAGAGGTGTAGGCAGAAGGATTAGCAGGAGGATGGAAGCAATTCAGAGTTAGCCCAAGATAGATGAGACCTTATCTCAAAGGGCTAAACAACAACAGCTTACGGGAGGGCACAGGACTTAAGAGCACATACAGTTCTCACAGAGGGCCCTAGTTTGATTCCCAGTATCCACGTGAGGCGCATGGTTCCTCTGAGGGTAACTGTGCATAACCATACACAAACACTCTCACATACCTACACACACACACTTAAAAATAAAAAATTCAGCTGGGTGGTGGTGGCGCACACCTTTAATCTCAGCACTTGGGAGGTTGGGAGGTAGAGGCAGGGGGATCTCTGTGAGCTTGAGACCAGCCTGGTGTATAAGAGCTAGTTCCAGGACAGGCTCCTGGTATGCGAGGTCCTACTGTATATGTGTTGCTTTTATTGGTTAATGAATAAAGAAGCTGGCTTGGCCTGTGAGAGGGCAGAGTAGAGCTGGGCGGGGAAAACTAAAAATGCTGGGAGAAAGAAGGCGGAGTCTGAAGATGCCATGGAGCCACCAGAGGAGAAAGACGCAAGCCACCAGCTGGAACCTTGCTGGTAGGCCACAAGCCTCGTGGTAAAAAATAAAATAATAGAAATGGGTTAATTTAAGAGGTAAGAGTGAGCTAGAAATATGCATTAGCAAATAGGCCAAGCAGTGTTGTAATTAATACAGTTTCTGTGTGATTATTTTGGTTCTGGGCAGCCTGGAACAAACAAGTGGCCTCCTTACAACAGACTCCAAAGCTACAGAGAAACCCTGTCTCAAAACAAACAAACAAACAAAGACAAAAAAAAAAAAAGACAAATTCTAAAAAAGGCAGACCTACCCTCCCCCCAAATATTTAATATTTCAACATGAAACAAGATTGCATTTCTGATTAAGTTTTAAAATAGTTTTTTTTTTTTTTTGAAAGTTGACAACTGGTACTTGTTACCGAATTAGAACACTTCTGAGAAGAGCTGACTTAGTTCTCTGCAAACACGTCCCCTTTTATTGCGCATACCTGATGCCAGTGGTAACAGTGGCCCCGCTGAAGCAGCCAAGTGCTGCGCCCTTCACCATGCGCGGCTTTAAAGAGTAGTCTTCAGGGCTGCCGCATAGTCACAGATGTTCAGATGTGAAGGACTTCAGGTAAGCTGGTTTTAGGGACTTTAACGGTCACCATGGACCAATTGTCCTAAGCCTGGTACCCCTGCAGGAGGAAATATTGTAAGCTCCTCTGCAAGGGCCCTGGGTGGGGAGCTGTGAATTTTTTTCTTTAGATTTACTTATTATATGTGCATACATGTTTTGTCTGCATGTGTATCTGTGTACCAAGTATGTGCTTGGTGCCCGTGGAGGTTAGAAGAGGGTGTCAGATTCCCTGGAACTGGAGGTAGGGTTGCTTGTGAACCTGAGCCATCATTTGGGTGCTCAGGTCCTCTGCAAGAGCACGAGTGTTCTCTCAGCTGCTGAACGGTCTTCTCCAGCACTCTGCTTACTATGTTTTTAATACAGAGAGCCCAGGCTGGGGCAGGATAGTCTTACTGGTGGTTCTCTCTTGCCTTAGTCTCCTGTGTGTGCCATCAGGTCTGGTGGAAGCTGCTATTCAAACCAGGCAGCTGATGTCCAGCCCTGGGCTATGCCCGAAGCACGGTACATTCTATAGGAGAGCTGTGCCATCTAGGGGAGATGGCACAGCCTCTGGGTTTTTCGATACTGGTGTGTGTTTAACCCGAGTGGAGTGGCCTTTCAAAAGCTCCATGACTTGGCATATTCTGACTCTAAACGTCCTCTTTAATGTTGCCCCACTTTCATCTGAATGGCTACCGGTGGTTAATTATTAAGCACGCTTAATAGTACCTTAAAGCATCCCACGTTTGAGGAAGTTGCAGTTCTTCCATATGGACACTAGAGGGGGAGCTTGCCTGGCTGATGGCCATGGAGCCAAGGTCAGGTCTGAGTGTTCTTAGTGCAAACTGCAGCTCTGGACCTGGGCTTGGGAGATCTTGTCTGAGAAGAGGTGAGAACTGTTCACTGTGGGCATTAAACTAATTTTTATGCTATCAAGCCCAAAGCAATCTCCATCACATGCTGAAAAGCTAAAAGGAATTGGGATGCCCTCAGAACCCCACCGTCTATCCCCCGCACTCCCATTTAAAAATGTTCTTTTTCTGTTTTATTGAGGCAGCGTCTCCCTCTGTAGCTGTGCCTGCTAGTCATGTCAGGAGGGTTTTGTTCACAGATCATGAGCTCCTGGAATACAAGGTGTACACCTTGCGGAAGAGGACCGTGGGGTCCAGGCTGGTCTTGGACGAAAGCCTGAACTTGGAGGTGGTGGCGACAGTTTCCAGGGCAGCCTCGCCCCAGTGTTCTGTCCCTGTGCTCACTTTATGGCCCAGAGAGTAGATGCACTTGGACACAAATATGCACACAAAGAAGAGGGCACGCGGGGCACTCTGGGAACTGACGGTGGTGCCTGTCCCTCCGGATACCTGTTGCTGAGACCCAGTGCCTGGACTTCCCTGGAGTTCCTTCCTCTTGAGGGTTGTTCTTGTCCGCTTCCTGGGCAGGAGCCTCTGACTCCAGTGGGGCTGCGTGCGGGCCCTGCAGTGTGAACGGTGGGTCTCTCGCTCAGGAAGAAGGGAGGAAATGTTTCTAAAGGCGGTATGGAAACAGTGTTCTCTTCTGGCACCCTCCCCACGTATGGTTTTGGTTGGATGTAGTGTTGTGAATAAGGACAAAGTCACGTGCACGGGTGAACACATTAAGTTAAACACAAGCACAAGAATGTTTAACTTGTGTCGCGTTTGTCTAGCATAACCTCCACGGGAATGGTGGGGACATTGCACAAGGTGGGTTTTCACTTGGTCTGCATTTTCTTGTCACACTCTTCCTTTGGTGTGGAAGGAGTCGAGCATGGACTATAAGTGGGTGGGTAGCTTCCAGGCGCTATGCAGAAGGGATGGGTTGGTTTAGACAAGGTATGCATCTCAGTTATGTGGTTGGCTCTGGGGATGCTCTGTGCAGTATCTTTCTGACTTGATAGGAGGACGTGCTTGCTGGGCTGGCACTTTGTCCGCGGTGTGGTGTGCTTAGGGGGATGTGATTGCTGGGCTGGCACTTTGTCCGCGGTGTGGTGTGCTTAGGGGGATGTGCTTGCTGGGCTGGCACTTTGTCCGCGGTGTGGTGTGCTGAGGGGGATGTGCTTGCTGGGCTGGCACTTTGTCCGCGGTGTGGTGTGCTGTCCTCTTACATCCTCTGACTGCCATTGTCTCTGCCCCTGGAGAACTGCAGCTGTCTCTTGCAAGATACACAAGTGGGCAGTGGACTACTGACATCCTAGGGGTGGGGCAACAGGGTGGTTAGGGCATCCGTGGTCAGTTCTCAGCTACACTGCGAGCTGTGTAACCTTGCAGGGTCTTGCTCCCTTGCTTGCATCATGGTCTACTAGAATCCTGCTTTTGGGCGTGTGCCCACTGCCATCAAGGAAGTGACGCTCATGATGATGATGGCGGCAGAGTCCTCTGAGTGCCCGCTGGGTGCTGTCCAGGCTGTAGGCAGAGGCGGTCTTGCTTCTCCATCCTGAGGATTGTCCAGCCTGCTGGGCTGTTCTTACTAGCCCTACCTGCAGTCTGCTAAGTTTGATTAGGGTTCATGGAGGAGTCTGCACTGGACTGACCGTCAGTGCCACTGGTCATGAGCCTTGTTCAGCAACCATTCCTCCCAGAGCACACGATCCTCTTATGGTTGCCACATCAGCTGGCATACACATGGTATCAGGCAGTGACCGGAGTACTGGATTTAACAGAAGTCACTGCCTCTTCTATCCCATTTTAGAGGGGAAACAGGTTAAACAAGTTGCTCAAGGCCATGGTACTTGGCGTCTCTGGAAATTGGCCCTAGCTCTCAGGCCATGCGTGCCTCCAATTGCCCTCCTATTCCCCCAGGATATGGAGTTAGAGTTCAGTTGTGCAGCTTGGGAGGGAGGACAGTTGCAATCCCCAAGGATCGGGGTCAGTGCTAGGTGAGAGGGGCTGGGTCCTCTTCATTTGCGTAAGAGAAGCCAAAATAAGGTAATTACAGAGGGTGGAACACACTCTTCTAGCAACCAGAGAAGCAGGTTTGAGTTCCCAAACACAGGAACAGAACAGTTGCTCCATGTCCAGTCACCCTGACAGCCACCAATGGAATTAGGGTGCCCAGAGCCTTTGGGTGTTGTTATTCCCCCCAGGCAGACTGCCACCTCCTTGGCACTTCGATCTGTCCTCCTCCCCTCAAGGGCTCTGCTGTACACAGGGGTGGAGAAACAGCCTGCAGAAACCAGCATTGTTGTAGGCTTTGGAGGTCTGTGGAGAAGAATGCAGGCCCCGTTTCCAGGACACCTGCTCCTGGAAACTTATTAAGTTGGGGAATGATGCCCCTTTGGAAGTCCCCAGTCTGTAGGATCCTTGATGGTCTAGGGTTTGTCACTTGTTTCCTCTGTGTCTGTTTAGGGACTGTACAGTTCCAATTCTAGCCAGGTTCTGAGACGTCAGCATCAGGATAAGGTTGGACCTGACCTGGCTGAGTGGGACCCAGCCTTGACTGCTGGAGGCTCTCAGTGTCGGGTCATGTCTTGGGCCACTCCCCAAACCCAAGACTGGTAATGATGAGCCATCCTGGGGTTCCTGTGCTAATTCAGCTTCTCTGCCTCTGAGATTCGGCTGAGGCCGCTTGTGACTTTGCAGGAACTAGCTTGGTGTTCTCAGTATCTGGTCACCACTGAACTCAGAATCAGCGCCTGGCTTCCTGAGGCTGCTGCAGGTGATGACCGTGTGCGACCACACGAGGGCGCTGCGCACCGCGGGTCGATCAGCTGTGCCACCTGCAGGGGGGCCCTTGGGCACCAGGGGGCGCACGAGGACCGAGGAGAGCTCCGCACTGGCTGGAAAAACCCCGTTCCGCCTCCTCCTCCCTCGCAATCCCCACCCCCCGCGTTTCCCGCCTTTCCTGTGCACGCTCGTGTTCTGGACTCTTACCTCCTTTTCCCTTTTACAGATCGAGAGTGTAGAAGGTTGAGGATGTTTTTCTGGGGATTAGAGTTCACAGACCTGTGTGGCTGTCGCCTGTCGCCCGCCCTGTTGCTTGTTAGAATATTATTAGAGCTGAGCTCTGTGACCTCCATCCCTTGGTCCTTGTGAGCCTCTTAGATGGCGCTGCTGACCGTGAACCCTGCAGGTGTCAGCATCAGTCCCGTGGAGTGAAGCCTACCTGCTGGATAGCCATCAGTCTAGCCTAGGCTATACGGTACTCTTGGAACAGGTGTACTCTTGGCACACCCCACCCCCACTCCCCTGCTCTACCTCACGGAGGGCGTACCATAGAGTAAGGTACTGTTTTCATTGCACCATGAGACCTGACCTAATGCCCCCATGATCTGTCACGGCCTAAAGACGCTTGTCAGGTGTGTCCACAGTGACGGGACCTTCTTCTTTCCCTGCCGTACTGTTTGGAAGTCAGAAACAGCCCACACCTGAGGGGCATGAAACTTATCTGGGCTGCAGTTCAGAATTTTTTGAATATTTGTCCTTTTCCCCAGCTTGCGCATTTGTCTATCCATTCGCTCACATCAGGGTGTACTTATAGGTATTTTCATACCTGCTATGGAATTCTGCTCTCTGGTCTTAACTTGGTCTTAACATCAGTACAGCTGCAATTATCTGCACAAGACCCTAGGCCACTAATATTCTCTCAGTGGGTGGGACTGATGAGACGTGGCTCCCGGGGCTGTGCTTGTGAGCAGGATGTAACTGACCAACATTTAGGAGCTCTCTTCTTCAGAGGTCTAGCTGCTCATAAGTTGTCCATGTTTCCTGTAAGTAACTTTGATTAAACATAATGATTAGTTAAGCTAGACTTTGGTGACATCGTTTCTTTGTTGTTGGTGCCCTGACAGGAAAGGTTTAGCAACATTGCCCAAGGGAAGGAGGGGTGGTCATAGGCACATGGGAGAGGCATTTCTCTCTCTCTCTCTCTCTCTCTCTCTCTCTCTCTCTCTCTCTCTCTCTCTCTCTCTGTGTGTCTTCTCTCTCCCTGTGGGTGTGTGGGTATGTGAGTGTGTGTCCATGTCCCAATTTTTGTCAGTTTGAAATGCCAGGAGAAAAAAACCAACGTTGGCTTGTTGGCTTAAGATAAACACTGTGGCCCAAACAAGTTGGGGATGGTCACTCACCATAGCCCCTGCGCTGTAGTAGGAAGGGTTGGGCCTGGATGGTCTGTTTTCTCTGGTTTTCTCTGTTCCCAGTCCTGGTTCTGTTCTCTGTTCTAATGGCCGTGGTTGTGTCAAGAGTTCCTGGGACACAGGTGTTGCTGTTATCATTTATAAAGAGGTAGTGGAGGATCAGTCCCACGAGGCGTGGTGGCGGGTCACCCGAGGCTTCTGAGGGTCCCCTGGCAGGTGGCCCGAGGTTAGGCAGGAGACAGATATGCCATAGTGAGAGCTGAGTATAGAGTTTATTTAGTGGGCTATGGAGGGAGAAGAGAAGAGTTGGGAGGAGAGAGAGAGAGAGAGAGAGAGAGAGAGAGAG
>NC_022015.1:30317936-30320478 GCF_000317375.1 Microtus ochrogaster
TGCCTCTCTAGAAGAAGGGGGGGAGTCAAGGGGGAGGGGGGACATGGAAGGGTGGGGGGGAGGTTGGGAGTGGGCGGAGCTTGTCTCTTAAAGGGTCAGGGTACCCAGGTGACAGAGAGGCCAGCAGATTACAGTGGCTCCTGTTGGCATCATCTGTCAGTCCCAGCCAGTGCTCCTGCTCAGCTGACCGATCTTTGCTTTCTCAAGTGAGATCTCCACTGGGCACATCCTCCATGCCTTTCACTGCCCCCCAGTAGCGCTGACACAGATGGAGGTTGTTGGGTGTCCTGTAGAGACCTGCTCATCTGATTTGCCAGGCTCTTGGAGCCACACCTACAGTGCCAATGTCATTTGTTGAGACCTCACTCTGCTCCCACAGCCCAGCCGCCTTGGATGGCCATCTGCCTGGGGTGGTGGAGGCAGGCTAATCTTGTCTGTCTTGGAGGAAGGTGTTAGCTTGGCAGTTAACAAAGGGTTTTAATTAAAGAAGAAAGAATCATTTTGGCAAACTAGCTTTGTTCCTAAACTCAAGTGACCTGTCAAAGTTATAAGTTTGGTTAATTTCCACAGGAGCCTCACTGTTTGGGGGAATTCACCCTAGAGTCTGTGGGAGACAGAGCCCCAGGACCCGGTACCCAGGGGAGACCCCCCATGTTGAATCCCCCAAAGCTAAGTCTGTGGGAGACAGAGCCCCAGGACCTGGTACCCAGGGGAGACCCCTCCCCCTGTCGAGTCCCCCAAAGCTAAGTCTGTGGGAGACAGAGCCCCAGGACCTGGTACCCAGGGGAGACCCCCCCCGTCGAGTCCCCCAAAGCTATGCTCATCTCCACTCTGGTAAGTCACCCTCCATCCCAGGCTGCCAGTAGGTCCTGAGCTTGTCTTGACCCCTTCTCCAGGCAGGTGTCCTCCTTCTCACCCTGGCCCAGCCTGCTACAACATGGCTGCTCTCAGCTGCCTTGTGTTTCCTGCATGTGCAGGTTAGGTTTTGTTAATTCGACAGAAACCTACACACACCTGGGAAGAGATTCGCTTACCAGAGGAATTGCCTCCCTCAGACTGGCTTATGGGTATGCCTATGAGATATATTCATGATTGCTAACTGATGTAGAAGGGCCCAGCCCACTGTGGGCAATGCCATCCCGAGGCAGGTGGGCCTGCTCTGTGTAAGAAAGCAGGCTGAGTAAGCTAAGGTAAGAAAGCCAGTTAGCAGAACTCCCCTGTGGCCTCTGCTTCAGCTCCTGCCTTGAGTTCCTAACCTGGGTTTCCGGGATGATAACCTGTAAATGTCATAAGCCCTTTCCGTCCCAGGTTGCTTTGGGTCATGGTGTTTATTAAAGCAGTAGGAAAACATATACAATCCATTTGCTAGCCAAGGGGACCTTGGGAACTTTTGACTCCATCCCATGATGCTGGGACACAGTATTTATTTTTTTGTTTTAATTTTAATTTTTCGAGACAGAATTTCTCTGTGTAGTCCTGGAACTAGCTCTGTAGACCAGGCTGGCCTTGAACTCACAACTCACAGAGATCCACCTGCCTCTGCCTCCAGAGTGCTGGGATTAAAAGTGTGTGCCACGACTACCTGCTAACCCACAGTCTTTCATGCACGCCAGACAAGCACTCCACCACTGAGTGGCATTTTTCCCTGTCTAGGAACTTTCCGAGATGGTTGTTGGTGTAGTCAGTGCTGGGGCACTTGCTCAGCAAGGCAAACACCCTGGATTTTATTTCCGGCCCTGCAAATTAAAACCCCCACAACACAGCAACACAGCATGTCACCCACTTATTTGTAATGTGCGAACCTCCCGTAAACCTGACTGTCTGTGTATCCTTGTTCGTTGCGCATCTTGTTTAGCTCTGCATGTGTGGACCATGGGGGTAGCACATGCAGCCTGCTTCCATGAGACTCCCTGCTCTGGCTCTTGGCCCTGAAGTCTCTCCCTAACCTAAGTCAGGACATATTGAACCCCACCCTTCTTGCCCCTCCGAGGCTCCATCTAGAGGACTGTTCCTGACAGTGGCAGGTGTGATGCCTGAGCCATGGCTGCCTCTCTGACCCCTGGTCTGCTTCTGCACGACCCACCCTTCTCTGCTGTTCTCTCACGTTCTTGCCTCCTTGTACCATACCTTCCCTGTCTTGTCTTTGCCTCTCTTCCTGTTTGTCTTTTTCTCTGTCAGCATCTATCTTTATTCCAGTCTTCCTCTCCCCTCGTCCCTCCTGTCTACTAGGTCCATCCCTTCCCTCCTTCTGAACACTTTGCTATCACCGAACAGAGGTCACAGTTCAGAGGGCAGTGGCTACATCCTGCTTCCTCTCGTTTCTCTCCTGAGCTGACTCTGGGGGTTCTGTGTGGCGTCAGGGAGCCCTGCCACCTGGTGGAAGAGCATCACTCAGTGAAGCTTCCTGGACTGTTTCCTTTCCTTTTTTCTGTTTGCACTTGACGGTTCAGGCTGGCCTTGAACTCTCAGTCCTTCGGCCCACCTCCCAAGTACTGTGACCTCCCAAGTACTGTGACCTCCCAAGTACTGTGACCTCCCAAGT
>NC_022015.1:30320578-30321552 GCF_000317375.1 Microtus ochrogaster
CTGTGACCTCCCAAGTACTGTGACCTCCCAAGTGCTGTGACCTCCCAAGTACTGTGACCTTCCAAGTGCTGTGAAACAAACCCAGGTCACTGCCTCACCCACCTCTGGATATCTTTTGTTGTTGTTGTTTTGTTTGTTTGTTTTTCTAGACAGGGTTTCTCTGTACCTTAAGAGGCTGTCCTGGAACTAGCTCTTGTAGACCAGGCTGGTCTTGAACTCACAGAGATCCGCTTGCCTCTGTCTTCTGAGAGCTGGGGTTAAAGGCATGCACCACCACCGCCCGGCGCTCTGGCTATCTTTTAAAATTAAGCATGGTGGCATATAACCCTCACCCTAGAGTCACAATGACCAGGGCAAGCTGCTCATTGAAAATGGAGCTGGGTGCATCTTTGGTTACCTTGCAAGAAAATACGAGTCATTGATTTCGGATGTATCTCAAAATAGAAACTTTGAGAAAGGTATTGAGTGTTACAGAGTCCTTTGTGCTTTCTCAGGAGCTCTGGTGACCCCAGGCTCTAGGGAAGGGCTGTTCCGTCTGGAGGGTTCACGGCGCACCAGATTTATTGGAGCAGCTCGCTGGTTCTCGGCCAGAAGTTGGCTCTGCAGAGTGTTGGGAAGGCAGTTCGGCTTCATTAGCTCTAAGTGCCTGATGCTTACAGATGTGGGTGGAACCCGGAGGCCCCGTGTGCGCTAATGGAAATGCTCTTTTACTGCGGGACATTCCAGAATGCGTTTTCATAAACATAAATATAAAAACCTTATCACTCCTGAAAGCACCTTTTCATTTTTAATCACCTGTTCCCCGAAGCCCAGCTCCTAATGAAGTGGGGCTGCCACAAGACCGAGCTTCTGGGTAGACTGTGCTTCTGGGTACACTGCAGCTCTCTGTGGTCCTGGTGGCCCTGGCTCTGTGAGGTCCTGGTGGCCCTGGCTCTCTGTGGTCCTGGTGGCCCTGGCTCTGTGTGGTCCTGGTG
>NC_022015.1:30321854-30325516 GCF_000317375.1 Microtus ochrogaster
CCGGCTCTGTGTGGTCCTGGTGACCCTGGCTCTGTGAGGTCCTGGTGGCCTTGGCGGCCCTGGCTCTGTGTGGTCCTGGTGGCCCTGGCTCTGTGTGGTCCTGGTGGCCCCGGCTCTATGTGGTCCTGGTGTCCATGGCTCTGTGTGGTCCTGGTGGCCCCGGCTCTGGGTGGTCTTGGTGGCCCTGGCCAGCCCCTCTTTAGGCTCAGGTAGCTGCTGAAGTCTTTTGCTCCTACAGGGGTGTGTCAGGAGTGCGCTCACAATGGCTTCATTTCTTGAACTGTCATGTGTTAGAGGTGCTGACCTCAGCCTGGCTATCACTCAGAAGGGAGACCATTGATCTCTGTAAGTCACACATATGTAGAAGGGTATCACAGGAGGTAGAAGTTAGAAATTGGGACACTTTGTTTTTAGCTCCTTTTTACTGAGAGCCATATCAGATTTTTTAATATCTATACCTATTCCTATACCTATACATATGTACATACACGCACACACACATATTAATAAATATATATATATATATATATTTATTTACTTATATAGTCATAGTACTATGGCCATCGGTCCTGTAATTTCTGCGTTCCCTGTATTGCTCTTACCTTGTCCAACAGGTGTCTAACGTTCATCGTTCCCCAGGAATGCCTTTGTCTGGGAAGGCCACCCTGCCATGCTCTTTAGAGTCAGGGCCCTCAGAAGGATCAATGGCATGCGGGAAGAGAAAAAGAAGAACAGAGAGAAGAAACCAAATCACATCCGCCTCAGAGGGATCGTCACAGATTGTGGAAGGACCCCAAAGGGAGGCCAGCACTGTGGGCGGAGGGAGGCCACAGCTGCTGGTCACTATAACAGCTTCTGTTGTGCAGGGTGGGGTTGCTTGCAGTGGGACCCTGAGGCCAAGGGACTCTTCCCCCCCCAAACCTGACTTTGTTTGAGAGGGGCACCTCAAAGGGACCATGTCCTAGAGCCCACCATGCGGTGAGGGAATTTGTCAGTGATGTGTGTGATCCCCACCCCCAGGCTGTGTGCTGAGAGACTGGCTCATGCCCACTGGCTGGGGCTGGAAGCTGCTTCTCTGTACCCCTTCCTACAAATGTGGATGTATCTTAATGCAGACAAGTGCTGCTCTCTCTCAGGCCAACCTACTGGTCCTTGAGCAAGATTAGCTTATATTGTCTAAAAATGGGGCGATAGCCTCCCAGTCTGTTTCCTCCTGGCCTCGGAGTAGAAAGGGGACCTGGTCTTCGATGCGATCTGGGGGAGCCTCCTTGTTGAGCTCATGTACTTGCAAGGCAGCCCATGGAGGTTAAGGGAGGTCTGCTGCCCTGTGAGCTGGCTTTGTCGCCGAGGAGCACATCCAGGGTCTCAGAGAAGAGAGGACACGTTCCCCATCATTTTATCTGGGAGCCCCAAGACTGGAGAAGGGAAAGGCACTGTTACCCCATTCTAGGGAAGTCTTAGTTTCGTTTTCTGGTACTGTTACACCTAGCCCACTATGCACCATGAGGAAGGAGAGAGACAACATTTATGGGTTCCAAAGGTTTTAATAAATCTTCACAGATTGATCAGGTCTGCAGGACAAGGACTTGGCAGCCTTGTTTCCCCTGACAGCCTGAGCAGGGGCAGAAGCAGAGTTTATAAGTACAGCCTTCACAAACATTTGTTGACAAGTTACAGTTACAATTTTCACCAATCAGGAATAGAAGTGAGTCCCATCACTGCCAAATGACACACAAATGCTAGCCTTTCAGTCCAACCAATCAGATTCATTTGCTCTTTCTGTTGTTAGGAACGGCCATAATATCTTAGGGGTCTAAGGGGCATAACAGACTGTCTCTATGGTTTAGGGAGGAGATTAATCAGCCTTTGGGACTAAGGGGCATAACAGACTGTCTCTATGGTTTAGGGAGGAGATTAATCAGCCATTGGGAAGTTCTCAGCTCCCTTAGGGTCTGGGAATCTGAACTTTATTTCATTCTACAGGTAAAATGGAGTCTGAAGTCAAAATGGCAGTACTCAGGCCAAGGTGCTTTTGCTTGTTCCTTTCAGTGCTGTGATTAAAGCTACCTAGGGGAGAAAGGTTTTTTGTGTTTTTTTTTGTCATATTTCTGGGTTATAGTCCATTTCAAGGCAGGAGAAACTAGAAGCTGTCTATCACGGGATATCCAGGGTCAAGAGCATAGAGCAGCGGTCAGTGCAGGCGTGCCAGGGTTCAGCTTGCCTTCTCCATTCTTACCCAGCACAGAATGCTTTTCCTAGAAAACGGTGCTCCACAGAGTGTGCTTATTGTCCTATCTCGATTAATGTAATTGAGATAATCCTCCACAGAAACACTTGCAGGTCAGCCTGATCTAGACAGTCCTCACCGAGACTCTAGCTTTGTTAAATTGACAGAACTGTCACAGAGTCCAAACTTGAACACATGGGCAGTGGCTGAGATATGGCTCCACCAGGAAGTGAGTGTCTCCAGGATGCGGGGATGGGGGCTAGAGGATTTGATGGGAGCTGGAGGCTGAGGATGGGTCGTTTACCTGTGGCAGTCTCTGTTCAATGAGACAAATCTTACTGAGAAGTCAGCTGCCACAAGGCTCAGCTTAATGAGCAGCACTGGCGCATGGTGCCGGTGGATGGCTCTAGTTGGGGGCAGCAGCCAGTAGGGCGTCTGCAGAGCCTGCCTGAGAGACTGCAGGACTAGAAAGCCACATACGCTCCTTATCTAGAACTTTCTTAGCTTTCTCAGGCCCTGCATTTGTGTGTTCAAACCCCCACGTTGGGTGCCATATGTAGACAGATTTTTCTTTGGGCTGCAAGGTAAAAAAAAAAAAACCCAACAACACAGAGACTTATTATTAATTATGAAAGCTTGGCCTATAGCTTAGGCTTGTCCCACTAGCTCATATAATTTAACCCATGTCTATTCATCTATGTGTTATCATGTGACTCATGGCTTTTACTTCTCCTCCTGCATGTCTTACTCTCTCTCTGTGTCTGGCTGGTGACCTGACTTTCTTCTTCCCAGAGCTCTCTCTGCCCAGAAGTCCTGTCTATACCTCCTGACTAGCTGTTGGCCATTTAGTTTTATTTTTTTTATTAAACCAACCACAGTGACACATCTTCACACAGTGCAAAGAAATATTCCTCACCAGGAGAGTCAGGAGTAAAGGACACATGGTGAGGGAGCGTGATAGAGTAAGGACAGATCTGAAGAGCACGGATCTGAGGGAGGAAGGGAGGGAGGGAGGGTAGATCTGAGGGAGGGAGGATCTGAGGGAGGGAGGATCTGAGGGAGGGAGGGTGGATCTGAGGGAGGGAAGGAGGGTAGATCTGAGGGAGGGAGGATCTAAGGGAGGGAGGGAGGGTGGATCTGAGGGAGGGAGAATATGAGAGAGGGAGGGTGGATCTGGGGGAGGGAGGGAGGATCTGAGGGAGGGAGGATCTGAGGGAGGGAGGATCTGAGGGAGGGAGGATCTGAGGGAGGGAGGATCTGAGGAAGGGAGGGAGGATCTGAAGGAGGAGGGTGGATTTGAGGGAGGCAGGATCTGAGGAAGGGAGGAGGGAGGATCTGAAGGAGGAGGGTGGATCTGAGGGAGGCAGGATCTGAGGAAGGGAGGGAGGATCTGAGGGAGGAGGGTGGATCTGAGGGAGGAGGGTGGATCTGAGGG
>NC_022015.1:30325726-30337520 GCF_000317375.1 Microtus ochrogaster
GGATCTGAGGGAGGAGGGTGGATCTGAGGGAGGCAGGGTCTGAGGAAGGGAGGGTGGATCTGAGGGAGGAAGGGAGGATCTGAGGGAGGAGGGTGGATCTGAGGGAGGAGGGAGGATCTGAGGGAGGGAGGGTGGATCTGAGGGAGGGAGGGAGGATCTGAGCTGAGAGAATGGGTCTGATGTGGGAAGCTGATCTAAAGAATGGATCTGAGGAGAGAAGTTTTGAGGAGAGAGGGGAGATCTGAGGCGGGAGGTTGATATGAAGGGGATGGGTGAATCTGAGGAGGGTGGCCAATCTGAGGAGGAAAGACAGATGTGAAGAGAGACGCCGATTTGAGGAGAAAAGGCTGGATCTGAGAAGACGCTGGGAGGTGGAAGCTAGGAAGCCCATCCTCATCATTGCCCGCACCTAGATATTTTTAAAAAATCTTTAATATTTGATAAAATACATGTTTTATGAAATTCACTGTCTTCACTAATTTTAGTGTTACATGTATTCATACTGTTTTGTCTTGTGAGCTCCTTCAAGGGCTCTATCCCCACTTCTCAGGACTAGTGTACTAGTCTTTGACATACTAAGGATCTCAGAAAAGAAACAAAACTAGTCTGACCTTCTCCCAATTCCCCAATTAACCTCTTTGCAACTGGGAACTGAGACTCACCATTCATTCCCAATTCTGAATCAGTTTTTAATGTATGAGAAGCTTTTATTGTTAACCTCCTGTGAGGGAGTTCTCATTCAGGAGCCTTTTAAGAAGGCTTCTCGAAAGTCTAAAGAGCTCCCTTAGCTTTTGTTCAATGTTCTTGCTACACAATTTGCACAAAAAATACCCACTATTTGAATGCCCTTGTTTTCCTGTAAGCTCTAGGGTTACTTTATGTGGATACCCTCAAAACAAGGTGGATGAATTTGCAAGAGTAGGTTTGAAATTTCTGTGGGGTCTGCAAGGAGCTACACGACCCTCCCCAGGCTGGCTGCCCGGTGTCATTGTCACTGTTGACCTGACCAGCACTAGAACAGGAGAGCCAGAGAGGAAGCCCTTTCCTGCCCCATGAGGGTGAGCCTCTGAGCATGGGGCAAGAGGACATAAGCCATCTGCTGCCCCCTTTTGTGGGTGCCTGCTGGCCTGCTGCCCCAGCCCCTGTCCCAAAACATCTCTTATTGGTTTAAAGATCTTTCCTGTAGGGATTTTACATCTCTAGTTCACACGTGTAGAGTTTGAATTTCTGAGAGACAGATTCTGTAGTCTGAACCTTTGCTCACTGCGTCTTGTTTCCTTGTGAATTCTGGCAACTTTATTTAGACTGGAATAGTAGAGAGTTTTAGATTGGAAGCCAGGGCTGGCACGGAGGCTTGCCCCTACAGGGGAGCAACTCTAATCAGCTTTCTATGTAAGTTTTCCCAGACTCCACAGAGTGTTCATTTAAGTCCCAGACTTGCTACAGGGCCAGCTTTTTTACAGGGGGCACTTCCCTTGTCTAAAGCCTAGGGAGGAAGCATTTCCCACCGGTCAGGTTTCCCACTCCGAGGCAGCCTTAAGTGCACCGACTCTGTAATAGCTCACCAATTCCCAGAGAGATCTGGAGCTAGGATATGAATCAGTACCTGTTCCAGATGTGGCACCTTCTGTGTTCGCCCTGCATATTTCTGTTAACTCCTTGCGAGCTCAGATTCATATTTAAAGATTATTTGCATAGCTTGCTTTGTATTTACTGGGCATTCTATTGGAAAGATTTTTCTAGAAGATTTGGCCTGTAGAGTTGGCTCATTGTTTTCAGCTCCGATGCTGTACTAGGCTTACACCACCCTTGGCTGGGCATTTTCTGTGTTGTCTAGTTTCATGTCCCAGGACTTAGGCCAACTAGTCTTTCTGCTTCCCAAATGGGGAACTAGAGGACTGGAGCAGGTGGGCGGAGGGGCGGGAATCCAGCGGCTGTTGTCCTGCAAGAGAGAGAGCTGGGCAGCAGAAATTCAGGGTCTTTATGAGCCTCCAATTGACAGCACCCACTCCCAAGGGTTGCAGTGAGCTTTTAGCCAGGGCGATCCCTGGGCCGTGGGGCTAGCAACAGAGAGTAGATGTTCCATGTTCTCTGGTGGCAACCTGCTGTCTTTGGAGACATGGGTGACCTTTTGGTTTGTCTTCTTGGGCAGACTGGGGAGCAGCTGAGCCTGCCAGGGTTTTCTTTTCTTTTCTTTTCTTTTCTTTTCTTTTCTTTTCTTTTCTTTTCTTTTCTTTTCTTTTCTTTTCTTTCCTTTCCTTTCCTTTTCTTTCCTTTTCTTCCTTTCTTCCTTTTGTCTCTTGATCTTTCCTCTCTCTCTCCTCTTGCCTTTCCCTCCTTTTCTCTCTCCTGCCATCTGTCCTTCCTTCCCTCCTTCTGTTTCCTGTTTCCTCCTTAGCCTCTCCTTTCTCTGTTCATCCAGACTCTCCCTCTCTAGTGGCTCAGGCCTTATAGTCCTCAGGCTGATAGCACAGCAGCACTTGTCAGCAGGATTCTGTCTCATTTTAAGGGCTCTGAATAGCGGAGGACCACTAACTCCCCTCTGTGATCTGTGCACTGGACGGTAGGTGCCCGGTTGTCTTCCCATGCTCATCATAGGTCAAGGTCAGCCCTGGCTTTAGTCAGTGACCCTTGGTACTGGAATGTTCTCCATGGCAGGATAAGGCTGCTTTCTGTACCCTTAGATTTGTCAGGAATGGTAGTTATCTAACAGATCCCTGGCTGCTTGCAGAGGCCTGAAGTCCAGTGTCCTCTGTCTTCCTGTGAGTCTTTGGACTGTTGCCTCCATGTGTAAGGAGCAGTGCCTCATCCCTGAGTGCTTCTTTCCACAGTAGGCAGCAGATGGGACAAGAGCCTCCTCCTCAAGGCTGAGTGATTTCGATGGGCATAGTTTGTTGACCAGTCTGAGAGTCTAGCTGGGGTGGGGGACTATAGAAATTGCTCCTGGTAGCTGGTCAGCACCCAAGCCCATTGTGAGCTACTTGTAATTTGTGGAAGAGGACATGGGGAGCCCTTGCCCATCCTCCTGGTACATGCAGGAGCTCAGTGGTAGGCTTCTGTGCTGTCTCATCTTCTGACCTAGGCAGCAAGGCTGTGGAAACATGCTGAGAATCTGATATCCACCCATAAAAACTGCTGTTTCATGTCAGAAATGACGCTCTGGAAAAAAACCCTCTTGAGGGTCACAAAGGGTTCAGGAAGCCAACACAAAAGGTGGTGGCTGAGAAGACAAGCCTGGAGGCATTTTTTTCTGTTTCTTGTGGCTTTCCATCAGTCACGGGCTCTGAGATTTATCCCGTACTATTGTCCTCATTTTCCTGCAAGGATAATTACTTGGGATGTGCCGGAGTGTGCTGTGTGCTATCTGCGTGTTCCCTGACTTTGAGAATGGGAAGGTATTATAAATAAGTGCAATAAGAGGCAGAGTCTGCTCGGAACGAAACAAAAGGCCTTTCTTTCTAATTGCTTCTGTTCATCTTGCACACATCTTCATTAGGGTTTCAGCATATTGGAAAGATGCATCAAAGTTGGCAATTAAAGGCCCCACATCAATATGGGTTCCTCCGTCTTTCTCAGCTGGCGGCGGAGGGTGAGAGGCTTCAGGAGGCCAGTCCGCCTGCTGGCTCTGCCTCTGTGAGACTGGAGCATGCTGGCTGGCATATCTCATGGCCCAGAGGTAGTCACAAGGCTGCTTCAGGGCTTGAGCAATCCAGGTGTCAAGCTGGCAATAGATGTGCACGTTAGCTTTCCAGCCAGACTGAAGGAGAAAGGAAGTGATGTTTTTGAGGCTTTGGTACCGGCGTGTGGTGGGTAAAAGAGATCCGAGCCAAAGTGTTAGCTGTTTTCTCTGGGAGCCCAGACATCCCAGCTCTGGGTGATGATGGGAGGTAGAAGCTGTGGATATCATCTGAAGAATTTGGGTGCTTATAAGGCATATTTAGGCTTCAAAATATTCTAGGCATATTTCATTACATCTCCCTTGGTCCTCTCAGAAGTCTAGGGCACACTGTCCGGTTAGCCTAAAGGGACGCAGACTCTGCAGTGTGTCTTGAGAGTGGAGGGACAATGCCTGGCACTCAGGCCTTCTTCCAGCAGTCTCACATATCCAGCTGCACACAGACTCAACACTGTGCCAGTGGGGGAGAG
Source organism: Microtus ochrogaster (assembly GCF_000317375.1). Classification (NCBI taxonomy): domain Eukaryota; kingdom Metazoa; phylum Chordata; class Mammalia; order Rodentia; family Cricetidae; genus Microtus; species Microtus ochrogaster. The sequence continues at coordinate 30,329,873 of NC_022015.1, forward strand.
ACAAGGGCCAGGACAGATGGGGAGAACAGGAAGGGATGGAAGACAGATGGACAGATGGTCCTGATAGCCTCTGTCTGTCTACCTTCACACACTGCTCAGTGTGAGCATTTGGTTTCTAGAGCCGAGAGTGAGGAATTAGGGAAACTTTCAAGAGAAAAACACAGTTAAGTAGAGGCTTATTGGTCTAATTGAGGAAAGAATTATGGAAATTTATTTTCTGAAGAAATAGGGGTACTTAATTAGACTCTGAGAAATGGGTTCTTGTCTTCCTCAGTATTTTGGATGGCTTCACTGCTATGGTGAGTGGCATTAGCTCTTTTTTTTTAATCATTTTATTCTGTTAATTAACACAGCAAGGCAGATGTGGCATCAATAAAGACATGAGAGTGTTCAGTGCAGGGGGTTCCCATCTACCTAGGAAGGTGCCTGGGTTGGGATGTGCAGGGGGACAGCTGAGGAAGGGCCACAGTGAAGGCTCTCATCTCCTTTCTTACACTAGGAGGAGGTCAGAAGTCAGGCTTCCCCAGGCTTCCCACAGGAGCATCCTTTCCCAGGTTGGTGTTTATCTGGAAACGTTTAATGACAGGGAGAAGGTTCTAGAAGGAGCATCTCTAGGCCTGGAGTTCTGGTGGCTTGTTAGGTGCAGATGTGCAAGCTACACCGTGTCCCATCAGTCTGCCCATGGCGCTGCTCCAGGGAAGTGCCAAATATTTGTACCTGTCCCTAAATGACAGCAACCCTTGTCATCACCATATCTTTTCTGGACCTTGGTGAGTTTGTAACAATAGCAACAAGCCCTCATGTTGGATGTGTAGATGCTGGTGTTCTGGTCTTTCTCTGTGCCCAGTAACCATTCTTCCAGGAATCAGACCTCAGGATAATCTGTCACGCACAGCCGAGCAGAATACACAGATAGCAAGGGTATTAGAGCCTTGACCAAATCCATAAAATATGTAAGTCCTGCTTGGAGAGCAGTGGGAACCATAAACACCAGCTCAACTCATGGTGCCTGTATGGGGTTTATTTCAGACGTCCTGGAATATGAGGTTATTGTAAATCATCTACCTGCAGGCACTGTGTTGGGTTCCGTGAGTAGGCAGGAACTTAGAGAGCCCCTCCACAATCCAAGGGCCCATGGGAGCAGGCCTGAAGTGGCCTCATGGGAGGGAAGCTGACTGGACCTATGGTAGTCTCTGGTACTCAGTGGAAAGCTGCCTGAGTTCAGGCTGAAGAAGTTCTCCGCAGGCAAAGATTCCTGGCATCTATCGAACAGAGGTTGTGTCCCATTAGAGCCCTTAGATGTCAGCTCCAACTCATCCCTTTTTCTGTGTATGGCTTGGGAGAACTGCTTGGCCTCTGAACTTCTGCCTTCCTGGCTGGGGAGGTGTGGTGGCAGGTCCAGTGCAGAAACTGCTAGGAGGTTCAGGAAAGGCTGATAGCCCGGGACACACATTGCACAGGTACTGGGCTCTCAGAACTCTCATTAATGCCCAAGAGTGCATGGTGTCTTGGTTTGACTGTGAATGTCCCCATGATCACATGTATAGATGGCGGCTGGGAAGTTGTGGAACCTTTAGGAGGTAGGTCCTGTTTCCTGATCCTCCCAGATGTGAGCAAGCAGCCTTTACCCCTGCTGCTGCTGCTGCTGCTGCTGCCACAGCCAAGATCTATGCTCATTCCATGTATTCCCAGCTGTTATGCATGATCCAAAATATGTTCTTTCCTGCAGCTGTTTCTTAGAAGTTATCTAGTTACAGGTGTGGGAAAAGTAGCCAATGCATGTATTTTCTTATCTTTTCCCCGCTTCCTGGTACTGGGGATTGAACCTACCAGTTTGTGCCTGTGAGACAGTCACTGAACCATCTCCCTCAGTCCTAATATTCATGGCTACCTTTGTCCTTACAAAAGTCATATGAACTCACTGCTCAAGACATGCAGAAATGACCATGCAAAAAACAGACCAAAGCCTGCTTCAGCTCTGCCTGACCTCTCTCCATCTCCTCAGGGGGAAACCAGGGAGCCCTCCAGGCCCTTCCAGGTATCTGTGTGTTTACCTCAGACTTGTGCATATGCTTTCTTCAGCTTATTTTTAAAGCATTCAGCTCGCTCACTGCTCCTTGTGCTGTCAATCCCCTTTCTCAGACACGTAAGTGGAGGGACATTGTCAGCTTCTCCCTGGTTATCTTCCCCGCAGCCTGCTCTACCTGGGTTTGTTCACTCACTCCCTACTTGGTGGATATTCACACACCTGCCTTGCACCTCCCTCCCACCCCCACTGGAAGATGGAGCAGACACACCTCATCACTCATTGTCAATTTGGGCCTGGTTTGGATTAAAGGAAAGCATAGCTCATTAGATATCTGCCCGGGAGTCTAAGAGGTGTCTGGACATTAGTGTTTTCCACCTCTGGGATATTCCAGTAAGCTAGGAGGGCCACCCCTAAAGAATTATCAAGGGTCTGTCTGGGCTGTAGGGGTCCGGTGGTTTTACTTTTGTGCACAAACTTCCAAGTAATGAGTTAGAAGTCTCATAGAAGGACTGTGTTAAGAAAATTAACTATAAATTGTGGTGGGTATGCATTTAGAAGAAGATGTCCAGGCTAGGGTAGTCCTTGAGTCACTGCTGCTACGTGACCATCTGTCATCACAGGGAGGAAGACTCCATGAGGAGGAGATGGGAAGTTTCTCTCATTGGCTTTGGAGGACAGACATCAGACAGCTGGGCTGCTGTGTGGTAATATCTTCCAAATTGAAACATACCTATTCTGGAGGAAGAATTGTTAAGGTTCAGAAAGTGCCAGGCCACGGGGTGCCTAATCACAATTGGTATAGCTACAAAATAACTTATACATCAGGAGTAGGAACAGAAAGCTGGTGCCTAATCGCTGTTGGTATAGCTACAAAATAACCCATACAGCTAGGGCTCGGAGAGCATCAGGAGTAGGAACCGGAAGCTGGTAAGAGCCAGAGGACCAGGACATCTGCTGTAAGACTGTCTCCCATTTATGACAGGGAAGCTACACTCATGAAATCTCAACAATACAGTTACCTATACAAGACATAAGTGATGACAGCACCTGTTGACTTGCCAGTGTGAATGGGGGACGGGAATCTTGCATGGTCCCAACCTGAGATGAAGAGTTACAGGCAATCCACAGCTACCGAGAGAGGGAGAATCAGTCTTCTCTGTGGATGAGCTGGTCACCTGATAAATGACTCAGTCCCAGTGGCCAACCCTGACATATGAACATATAGACAACACTAAATGGATTTATCAGATTATGTATATGTACAACAATACTAATTAAAATAAATTGTCAATGACTTGATCTGAGGTGGCTGGGAACATGTGGAATGAGCGGAGTTGGAGCAGGAGAGGGAAGAGGGGAAATGATGTAAATACAATACTTTTTTAAAAAAGATTCATAACATCCTTTTAAAAAAGATTCAAAAATGGTGTGGGATGGTTTTCCATATGTTGTGAATATGTGTTGCTTTCATTGGTTGATAAATAAAACTGCTTTGTCCTATGGCAAGGTAGGATAGAGCCAGATGGGAAACTCAAGAAGAGATAAAGGAGGAGAAGGATAACAGTTGCCCAAGGAGCAAACATGCTAGAGAACCACCTGTAAGCCATAGGCCAGGTGGTGATACACAGATTAATGGAAATGGGTTAATTTAAATGTAAGAGCTGGCTAGTAATAAGCCTGAGTCATTAGTCAAAAATTTTTAATTAAAATTAAGTCTCTGAGTAATTATTTAGAAATGACCGGGGAGTCAAGTGGGACAGAAAAGCCTCTGGTTACACAGAAAATTCTAACTTGAAACATTCTGTCCTAGAGAGGCTCTTTAAGACTCAGAACATAAATGTCTCACAAGTCTCAGGAAGTCCCTGAAACTTAGAGGATTCACAGGGCTCCTCTAACCCCAAGGTTTTATAAGCAGTAAGGACTACTGGTGAGAAAGCAGACTCTCTGACCTGTCAAATTACCTGTAACTCCCTCAGAGACTTCTGACACTGTCATTTTCCTGAGTTATCACCCATGCTGGGTGAGCTTTTGGTGAGGCAGATGCTTTGGAGTTGGACCTGCTCCTGCAAGTATCCCTTCACCCATATTCCTATAAGAAGCCCCTATAAACGCAATGACTTACCCAGTTGGACTTTGGTGGAATGGACTCTTTGGTCTCTCATTGGCACTCTGTCTGGGGTGAGTAGAGTCCTTCGTGCCTCCCTACATAAACTCTCCAATCTGGACATAATTAACAGAATTGGTTACAGATGTGGGTGGACTTTGAATCCCGAAGCATGATCTGGTGAAGATTGGCATGTGGATGGGAGAGCCTTCAACACTGGCTCCTTAAAATAAAGAAGTCATTTTAAAATGAAGAGGAAGCAGCCTCTTTCAAACAGGCAGAATCCATGTGAGAGGAGGGTGAAGATCATGGGACTGAGCAATGAGTGCAAGATGCTGGGACCAGACAGCCTGACTCTGTAGCTCTGTCTGCTATCTGGGGGAACTGCTGTTTATCACCCAGGCTTCCTGGGCAGGCTGAGGACATTTCAAAGTCAGGCCTGGGAGGGGGGGGGAACAATGTTTACACAAAGTTACAAGCAAAAATGACAATCCCCCAGAAGAGAATCCCAGCCCTGGGAAGGCACCAGGAGACTATACATCTGGGAAGATGCTACCATGTCCCAGAGAAGCTTCAACTTCAGGATTTTTTCTTAAGAGCCTTGGTGGGAACAGGATTACTTGCTGATGCCTGAGTGAGTATCAGGAAGCCACCCTGAGTCAAGACCTGAGCATCTGTCTTTCCTGAGGACCCATGTGCTGCCAGAGTAGTTAGGCACTGGGAGGAGGTAATGGACATATGGCTGCAATGAGGATGATGGGTGAGCCCATCCCTGTTATGGATCTTAACGAGAGGGGATCATCTAGGGGTACTGCTGAGGTCATTCAGTGGGACTGACAAAGAATTGCATGTCCTGGAAGAAGACTAACGAAGCAGAAGCAAAAGCAAAAGTGATGGGAAGAGAGGCAGCCACTGTAGACAGAGATTGCTCATTCATTTCCAGGCCTCCCAGATCTGAAATAATCACATAGAAACTGTATTAATTACAACACTGCTTCACAAATACCTTAGGTTTCTTTTTAACTAACACATCTTAACCCATTTCTATTATTTTATGTTTTACCACGAGGCTCGTGGTTTACTGGTACGGTTCTGTCTCCTTCGGCAGCTACATGGTGTCTCCCTTTTCTCCTCCTACTCTCTCCTCTATCTGTTTAGGATTCCTTCCTTGCCCTATTCTGTGCTGCAATAGGCCCAAAGCAGTTTCTTTATTAACCAGTGGTATTCACAGCATACAGAGGGGAATTCCACATCAGGTCACGGATGGGGGAGCGTGCAGGAGCCGCCTCCACTGGGGACGTGAGATGACAAATAGGGAATAACGGCAGAGGGCTGCAGATGTGGGGGGGGGGCACAGGAAGAATAAACTTTGTGTGGAGGGATAAGCAGGTCCCACTGGGATTGTGGGAAGGGCCCCAGAAGTGTGTCCACCCTAGCCCAGGGCCCTTCTTTTTCTGGCTTACCTCCTTTTCTCCCTCATTGGTTCAGCTTGCTGGCCTGTTAGCAACTACTTGTAACATTGCAATGTCTTCAATGTGGGGTGTGTGTGTGTGTGTGTGTGTGTGTGTGTGTGGTGTGTCTGTGGTATGTCCTAGAGTTGGGGGCAACCCCGGGATCAAGGAGCAGCCATTCTTAAAGGGGCCAATCCCTATTTCCTGGATGGGTCCTACCTCTCCTTCATCCTTTGAGAGGTGGGGGATCTATGTGCTCCTGGGCAGGACAGCTGACTCCTCCAGTCAGGCTTGGAGCTCAGTGGTTTTCACACGATGATGCTGATTCTCCTTGTGTGGATACTGCCATGGTTCTTGTTAGGTGCTGAGGGCTCAACTGCCTTGTGCCCTGTTGATTAATACAATGCTGCTTCCTGCCCTGTGTGGTTATTGGATTTGTGTTTTCTGTAAATGTTGTTTCTCTCGTATTGTAGTCTAATCAAATGGCTGCCAGCAACACAACCTCGGAAACAGCTCTTCTGACTATGAGAATATTTTCCCAGCTAAAAGCTGTGCATGCCCTTATTCATGTATATTTCATCACTGCTTTGTTGGGAATTATTCACATTAGAAAAAAGAAATATGTTGCTCGGATAAAAAAAAACCACCCAAAAGCAACACCGTGTTGCTTCTCCTGTGCGTGCCCCACAGAAGGCTGTGTGTACCCACAGGCCTCAGAGGCCACATAGGAGCAGCTTGCAGATGCAGTTGGAGCTGGCATATACTGTACCCAGGCTCTCTTTTCCTGGAAGCTTCTGGAATCCAAGACCAGGCCAGTGATATATATATATATATATATATATATATATATATAAATTCTTCTCACTTATATTACATCCTGATCACAGTTTCCCCTCACTCCCCTCCCCCAGTCTCTCCCACCACCTCCCCTCTTCCCCAGACCCCCCCATCCCCTCAGAGAAGTACAGGCCTCCTAGGGACATCAACCAAACATGGCTTACTATGCAATAATATCAGGCACATGCTGTTATATCAGAGCAGGATGGGGTGACCCAGGAGGAGGAAAAGGGTCCCCACAAAGCCCCTGCTTCCACTGCTACTCAGCTGTAGCATAGATGAGGAGGACCTAGGTCAGACCCCTACAGGCTCCCCAATCTCTGGGAGGCCCCATGAGTCCCAGTTGGTTGATTCTGTGGGTTGTGTTCTCACCATGTTCCTGTGCCCTCAGGTTCCTCTGATCCTTCCTTCCCCTTCTCTCAGGATTCCCCCAGCTCTGCCTCATGTTTGACTGTGGGGCTCTGTGTCTGCTCCCATTGGTGACTGGATGAGGTCCCTCGGCTCTGTTTGATGACAGTTCTGCTAGGCTCCAGTCCCAGAGCACTCTGCAGGCAGGACAAACTGAAGGTCAAAGGTTTCGTGGCTGGGTTGGTGTCCTAATCCCTCCAATTGAGGCCTTGCCTGGATTCAGAAGGTGGCCGGTTCAGGCTCTGTGTCCCCCATCACTAGGAGTCTTTTCTAGGGTTACTCTCATAGATTCGGTGCAGTTTCCATTGCACTTGGTTTCCACCTCGTCCCCGAAATGCTCTCCAATTCCAGTCATTTCTCCCAGTGTTTTCTCCTTCCTTTCCCCCCACTTGATCCCAGGCCAGTGTGTCTTGCTTCTTGCTCTGCAGGTCTTCATGTGTCATGAAAACATCATCACAATGACTTGCAAGTCTTATTGGGACAAGCGATTCTGCATGTCCAGTGTGGGGCTGCGGAAGGAGATGCTAGAATTTTGTAAAATGCTTCTTGTTATTATACATCAGTTATACATAATAATGTGTCTCATTATGACATTTTCTTAGGAGTATATAACGTATTTTGATTGTATTTGCCCATTATCCTTTCTTGTCCCCAGTCTACACTTATTTCCCTTCCTCCTCCCAAATAATTCCCTTCTACTTTATTCTTTCTCATCCCCTCTCTTTCTCTCTTGGCTTTCCTTCTTCTTCCTCCTCTTCTTCTTCTTCTTCTTCTTCTTCTTCTTCTTCTTCTTCTTCTTCTTCTTCTTCTTCTTCTTCT
>NC_022015.1:30337866-30360870 GCF_000317375.1 Microtus ochrogaster
TTTCTCTCTCTCTCTCTCTCTTTCTTTCTTTCTTTCTTTCTTTCTTTCTTTCTTTCTTTCTTTCTTTCTTTCTTTCTTTCTTTCTTTCTTTAAGATAGGGGCATAGGTGGGAGTTTGTTTACAGGAGCATGTGAACCTTATTAACAGGAGCCTGGGGAAGCTTATCCCTGCAGCCCTCATATTCTTGAACTCCTTTCTCTTACCAGAACTTTCTTCTTTCTCTGGTTCTGCCTTGGCGTTGGCAGGAAGTTGCTAGCATCTCCCTGTGCTCTGAGGAAGCAGTCTTCATGCCTTTCCTTTGCACATGCATTCTCCTTCCCATGAGCTACATGAAATAGGTGCTGCTTCTCCACTGTGGAGCTGGGTGTCGGTCACTTGTTAGCTCCATGGGGCTGGCATAACAACTTTCCAGATGTTGGGTAGTTTGGAGCAACAGACACTACTCTTCCCTGGTCTTGAAACATAGAAGCTCAAAGCCAAGGGACAGGCAGGGCAGAGCTCCCTTTAGAGGTACCGAGGAGGCTCTGTTTTGATCTCCGTTGATAGCTGGTATCCCTTGGTTCCGGTGACATTTCCTATCTCTGTCTCTTTCTGTATCCTCTCTTACGTCATCTCTTACAAGCACACCAGTGCAGGGCCCACCCAGAGGATCTAGAAAGACTTTCCTTAGGGCCCCTAATTATACCTATGTGGTGGCTTGAAAGAAAACGGCCTCTATAGACTCATAGGGAGTGGCATTGTTGGAGGAAGTGTGTCACAGGGGGATTGGCTTTGAGGTTTCAGAAGCTCAAGCCAGGCCCAGTGTCACTCTCTCTTCTGGCTGTCTGCTGGTCCAGATGTAGAACTCTCAGCTACCTCTTCAGCACTATGTCTGCCTGTGTGCCACCATGCTTCCTGCCATGATGACAATGGACTAACCTCTGAACTGTAAGTCAGCTCCAATTAAATGTTTTATTTTATAAGAATTGCCACAGTCATGGTGTATCTTCATAGCCACAGAAACCCTACCTAAGGCAACCTGTAATGACCCTGTTTCACATAAAGTTGTATTCCCAGTTCTGGGAAATAGGACATGGGCTTAATTTGGGGAGGGAATCGTTCAACTCACCACACTCACCAAGATACTTGAAACATTATAGGTGCTAGAGAACCTAGTTGGGAACTGTGGGTATTAATGGTGGAAGGAAGACAATTGAGCTTTGCTGAGCTGGAAGATCATTGTGGCTGAGCAGGTAAAAGCTACAGTCAGACAGGGGGAGAATGCTTTCTCTGCAGGGCAAGAGCAATGGAGGAGACATTGGAGGTGGAATCAGAGGCTCGTGTTCCTGAAGCTTTGACACGTCTGTACCTTTGTCCTTTTGTCAGATTTGATCACCTATCTTAGACAGCTGAAAGAGGCCTATGCTCAAGGCATGAAATTCCTCTGGTATGAAAGAAGGCAGCTAGCATTACTTACAGTGTGGGGTCTCCGATAGGGCTGGGAGAAACTTCCTCCCAGAGGACTTTTCACCATAGTGGGGCTGATTTGACTTCAAGTGACCTTCAAAGGTTCCTGTGGGAGGTTTCTATTCCCTTTACTTCAGCCTCTGGCTGGCAGGGGCTGAGTTGGTTTGGATAAGGCTTTTCTTTCATAGATATTGGCTCATGGAGAAAGCTGCCTTTCCCCCACGGCTTCTGAGCCAATATGGAGGATCAACATGAGGTCTAAGGCTGGTGCCTCTAGAGGACTGGTGGGCAGTGGAGCTAGGATTTGGGTAAATGCATCAGCTTCCTGCAATGTAGAGCTGAGGATGGGGATTCTGTAGAGGGTTTTGGGGGAGAGTGGTTCACCTCTCAGACTCAGAACCCACCGTACACCTTCCTTTCAGAGCCGCTTTTGATGGTTCGTTCCTCTGGCCCGTCAGGCCCTGGGGGTCTCATGTCTTCTCGTGTTGTATTTCCTACAAGGGAGGCCAACCCCTCCTCTGAGGGGCATCTCTAGGATATGAGATTTGGATTTAAGATCACCATTTCCTGTTCCTGGCTGTCCTCCGGGGAACTGGGCCTTTCTTCATGAAAACAATTAAAATTATATTTTATGTCCGTGTTGGTAAAGACAAAGAGAACGCAGAAGCTGTGACTCTCATTACTGTGGGGGATGACTGAAATGTTCCTGGGGGACACAGCACCTCCTGCAGTGCCTGGCACAGGCTGGACACCGAGGTAACCAGCCCGAGAACTGAAAAAGTGGTGACTCCTGACCCTGGTGCTTCTGCTTCTTGGTCTGGGGCCTCCACAGTTCTAAATCTAATGACTTTTATTACTTGAGGAAGTTTATACTGCCTATTAACATAGCAGTTGGGAACTTAATTGGTAAAATTAAGGACTGGCGCTTAAGAACTTACAGTAAATATTCACTAATAGATTGATAGGAGTGAGCCCACTGGGACATCTGGTGCCGCTATTTCTAGCAGAATGCGGCTCGCAAAGTGGGGGGAGGCTCCACCTTCATGGGCACCTCTTTTCTGGCCTAAGTTACTCTGAGGCTGTGGGGAGGTGAGTGCTTGTGGTAAAGTTAGTGAGAATTGGGTCAACTGAAGAGAAGAAAGAGTGGGGGAGGAGCGGAGAAGGAGCCGAAACTTCACCGAAGACCTACCACCAGGCTTGTCACAAGCAACTCATGTTGGAGACAAAATCCCTTTCTAGGACATCCTAATGGATTCAGCAGAGAGGAGTGTAGTGGGAGGCTGCTTGTTGGTTCCCGGCCATCCAGCTAGCATAAACCTGAAATAATCACACAGAAACTATATAAATTAAACCACTGCTTGGCCCATTAGCTCTAGCTTCTTATTGGCTAACTCATATTAATTTAACCCATTTCTATTAATCTGTATATCACCACGTGACTGTGGCTTACCTGGTAGAATTCCCTGTATCTATGCTCCATGGCTTCTCTCTGACTCCACCCTTCTTTCTCCCAGCATTCTGTTTAGTTTCCCCTGCCTAGCTCTGTTCCCCTATAGCTCTGTTATAGGCCCAAAGCAGTTTCTTTATTAAATGGTGCAGAGGGAAATCCCACATCAGGGGAGGCTGCTGCAGTGCCTAGGGTCTCAACGCCACATAGCAGCAAGAGCCAAGTGCTTCTCTCGCAAGCTTGTGTTGTGATGGTTCATTTTGAGTATTGGCCTCACTGGACAAAGAAAACACCTAGATCAGTACAGGGTAGCACCTGGGAGGGTGCTTCCAGGGTGGGGGCGGGGAAGGAACTGAGAGGGTGTGATAGGTAATTTTCATTGTCAACTTTGCTAGCTTAGCATCACCATGGAAATGAACACTTGGGTGTGTCCATGTGACTGTTCCCAGAAGAGTGTAATAGAAGAGGGAAGACCCACTTTGAATGTGGACTGGGATCACAGACTGCATTAAAAGGAAGCATATAAGTGCCTGCATTCACCTCTCCCTGCTTCCTGACTATGGGGGCAGGGTGACCAGTGATGACACCCGGAGCACCACAATAGCCTTTAACCCCTCAAATGCTGAGACAGAGTAAACTCATCCTTCTGTAAGCTGATTTTTTGTCAGAATTTTCGTTTTTGTTATAGGAACCAGAAAATACTCAGAAGACTTTCCCCAGTGATGGAATCAGAGGGCAAAGGGGAAGAGCCCAGACCGCAGGCCTTCTTGCTACTTTCCATCCACAACGGTGTGCACATTTCCAGAGATGATTAGCCACGTGGGCCAGACCAGCCCAAGTGTGGGCAGCACTCTCCTATAAGTTGGCGAGTGGGTGGGATAAAAGCAGAAAAGGAAGAAAGCCAGTTAATGTGGTGACCTCTGTGGCCACTTCCTGTCCATGTGATCTGAGCAGCCAAACCTTGCCCTGATGGATAGAAGCTGCTGAAGCCCCGTGATAACAAATCTTTTCTTTAGCTGTTTGACAGTATTAAGTCACAACAACAAGAAAATGAAACCAGGGCATGTCATAATCATGGTGGTCTCTCTCACTAACACTTCCTTAGCTTGCGGGATGCAGGAGAGATGTGGGGAAGTCACCGCCACAGTATGTAGATCTACATGAGCAGGATTCAGTGCCTGTGGGGTCTGTACCACTGCGGGAGCCCCAGGTGAGGTTATAATGGCTCTCAAGTCTAACCGTCTATAAACCCATCTTTCCTGGGAGGATTTCAAATTGACTCCAATAGGAGGGATTCCTAGGTGTCAGAGGCCATGGAAATACACAGCATATGGCGATTGATAATTCAGATGTCACCCCCCCAGAGGAGTGATTCTGATGGAGGTTAACCCTGTCTAGGCAAGGCCTGCAGGATCATCAACTCTGGAAACTGTTGCTCACTTTTGCTAAAGCATCTTGGTGTCTCCCCAATACTTGCACTGTAGTGTATCATCTCATGTGATGTTTATATGTAATCTCATGATTGTATCCCAGTCTTATAGACACATACATCTGTGCATGGTCAGGAAGATGACTTTTCTTTATTTTTTTTTAAATATTTATTTATTATGTATACAATATTCTGTCCGTGTATATGCCTGCAGGTCAGAAGAGGGCACCAGACCCCATTATAGATGGTTGTGAGCCACCATGTGGTTGCTGGGAATTGAACTCAGGACCTTTGGAAGAGCAGGCAATGCTCTTAACCACTGAGTCATCTCTCCAGCCCCCATGAAGATGACTTTTCATTTAGCTATATAATTTTGATCTATAGAATACATGCTTCATAACTAGATCTATTATTCCAGGAGGACTGTAGACACTTAAAAACCTGCTGTGCTCCTTTTTGCTCAGACTAACTGCGTACAATTAGCTCACTTTCACCTCAAAGCAAGTTCAGACCGGACCAAAGGCTTTTCATAAACAGATCATGAGTTTAGAACTTTACAGCTGTGCACAAGGTCAGAGGTGCAGAGGTCTAAGCAGGTTGCTACACAAAGCATCCTAAGAAAAGCATGCCAGTTCTTCACTTGCCAAGTCGGCTGACAACAGACCTATATCTACAAGTTTGTCCCTGGGCACTGCGCCCCCACCTGTCTGGTCATGGTATTACTCCTGTAACCTGGGACCCTTGTGTTGCCATGGCAATGGTTCAACTCCCTATTGCTTACCCTAGGAATGCACTTTTGACCAATGAGAGGTAACTCTTGTAATTTTTTTTTTATCACTTCAAGGCTCCTGTAAAGACAAGAGTTTTTAGGTTAGAGGAGAGAAGCTAGAAGGAATTATAATGAGGACAGGAAAATTAGAACAGAAGCAGAACAATAAAGAGACTGATTCAGAAAAGCACGTAGTGAGAGAGTTTGTTTGCCCTCAAATAGCATAAGAAAAAAGCTTTTTCACTTGTTGTAGCATCCAATCTGAACCCTGAAGAGGGCTTTGGGGCTGGACCCCAAAGGCTCTCATTACCCAGAAGAGTTTTAATAATAACAAAACCAAACCTCGAGGACCTCTTTATCCATGTCTGCTCTTGTCACAGTCTGCGTTGTCAGGACTTAGTCTCTCCTGCCTGTCAGGCAGGTCCTATTCAGGCTCTACAGTGTTGAGAGAAACTCGCTTCTGGTCCTTCTAGTGACCGCTGTACCACCAGGGCATCCCAGTTTCTTGTGAGTAGAGTCTTCTCTTGGCTTTACTGTGCTTGATAAGGAAGATGAATCCATCCGAGTAGCATCTTCAGGTCAGAATCTGGAACTGCCCTGGCAGTGTCTCTCCTGTTCTACAGCCCTGGCAGGGGTCTGAGAAAGATGGGGGCTGGCACAGCTTCAGGAGAGGGTGGAGGAGTAGGCACAGAAGGAGCTGCTTCTGTAGGCATCGCAGTGATCACTGCTGCATGAGACAGTTCCCTCTTGGGTCCTGCATCTTACGGCTGAAGAGATACTCAGGGCTCTGTGGGCCTCTGACGCTCATTAATAATGCAGCTCAGGGGACAGCTGTAAGACCATCAATTAAAACAGACCACTAACTTCTAGCAAAAAAACCAATGCTGTCCAGATCACTGGGAGCAGCCTGGAGGTGGAGTCTTCCATGTATCCCGATGGGCCAGGATCATGTGGTCTTCTCTACACTGGTGGCTTATGCAAACCAGTGGTGGTTTCCTTCATGGACCGGGAGGGTAAAGAAGGTGCCAACGAAACTGGCTAGGCCATCCTGGGTATATTCAGTCCTGGAGTGGCTAGGGCTGTGAAGTGGGGGTAGAGGGCTGTGGGACAGACTCCTCTCCAGATCTTGCTTCTGTCATCTGCTGCTTTATCTTGACACCAAATGTCAGCCATGCTCAAAGCAGTCTCTGTCGGCTTCCAGACAGACAAAGCTGGGAATCCTGGAGGGTTGGGGTCCTCATGTTCTATCCGCCCCACCTTCATTATATGCCTTGTTTCCTAGGTGTCTGTTCAGCAAACTAAATCGAGACAAAGCTGGTTTCCCAGGCAATGCCACACACAGGCTGGTGAGTGGAGCTGGAGCAGCTTTTCTGGGGGGTGTTTTAGTGAACTACTCCAAGGATCACACCCCACTTTGAGCTCAGGATTTCTCATCTGGGAGTTTCTTATGAACATCTTCAATATTCCTCTAGGAAAGCACACCTCTCCACAGGGGCCATCGCATCAGAAGCTTGCAAACAGCCCTGAGCATTCCTCAGGATGCCTTAGTACAAAGGAAACACTACAGAGCCACACAATGACGTGTTGTCATTAAGGTTCACTACTCAGGGGCTGGGGAAACCGCTTAGTGAGTGAAGGGCCTCCCACGCAAGTGTGAGGGTCGGAGTCTGGATCGCCAGCTCCCATGTAAAAGCTGGGCGGGAATGGCAGTCACTCAGGAGCGCGGACAGTGGATCCCTAGAGCAAGCTGGCTGTCGGCATTCTTCCAGGCGAAGAGCTCTGGAGTCTAGTGAGAGACTCTTTCTCAGTATACCAGGTGGAGAGTGATTGAGGAAGGTACCTGGTGACAATCTGGGGCCTCTACATGCACATACATACAAACACACATGCCTGCACATACGTGTGCCAACACACATGCAAAACATGCGTTCACACAAGCACACACACTTTATAAAAGAATTCAACCTTATAAAGAAATTGACCATGCTGGGCGTATAGCTCAGACGGTAGAGAGCTTGTCTGCTGTGCACAGATCTTGTGCCTGATTCCCAGTACAGCTAAAACGATGGTTGCTGGTATAATGTTGCACGACTTTAATCCTAGCTCTCTGGAGGCAGCGGCAGGTGGATCTCTGTGAGTTTGAAGCCAGTCTGGTCTACAGAGCAAATTTCAGGTCAGCCAAGAATTACATAGTGAGACCCTGTCTCAAAACGAAACAAAACATTCCCTCAAAAACCAGCCAAAAATATCAAACACCAAAGAAATTGCAAAAAAAATTGATCATATGGGAAGAACTTATAATACATGTAATTCCAAAAGGCATCAAAAAAGGGAACAGTGAACCCTATTTTGGTTCATAAAAAGAAAAAATAATGTCTCTGAGGATGCCAGGAGGTACATACGGGGATGTGTGTCTTTGTGGATGTCCCCGAAATGTGTCTGAGTAAGAGATTATTTAATGATGTGTTGGGGGGCAGTGAGGGTTGCTATTAGCTCCCACTTTTTACAGTTTTAAAACCTCTAGCAACAGTCTACAGTGTTTACGTTATAGATTGAATCTGAAATTTGCGTTATAAATCGAACCTAAAACTCATGTGTTAAGGCTTATCATCAGCTAGTGATGATATTTGTGGAAACCTTAAGGGGTGGAGCCTCACTGGAGAAAGGTCACTGGAGGTGTGCCCTGAGAAGATATAGGAACACTGGCCTCCCTGCAACCCCTCCTCTGGGGTCTCTTTCCCAATCATTTCCTGGCCATCACAAAGTGAGCAGCTCTCCTCTCCCACGCCCTCCTTCCAGCAATTTTTACCTCTCTATGGGCTTAGAAGTAACAGAACTTGAGAGAACTGAATGTTTCCAGACCAAAATCTCTGAACTGTGAACTGACATAAAGACATAGAACAAATATCAAATAAATATTTATCAGGCCGTTTGCCCCAGTGGCAGAAAGCTGATGGGTAGATGCTGCTCTCTGGAACCCATGTCACGGGAATGTTGGTGTTGGTGCTGCAGCTGCTGCTGCTGCTGCGAGCTCTCGGGGACCCTTTCTCAGTAGATGCATCCCAGGGTAGGAGAAGCAGGCCAGGCTGGGGCTCAGTGCTCTGCTGGAGCCCTCACTGGCTGCTGATCCGAGCTGTGGAAGAGAGAAGCAGTTCTCGGTGGATGATGTCATACCTGACATCCACCTTTCTTTGCAGGTCTGTGGTTCACTGTCAGCTCTACGAGTTCCTGATCCTCGCTTCCCGGGACCTCAGTTTTACTACCCGGTACCCCATCTGATTCTGCCTCCTCTCTCTTCTGCGTCCCTCTACCTTCTCATCAGTCTTCTTTCCTTGTTGTGTAAAATGCCTGTAGCATGAAACATACAACTTACACTTCTGCATGGAAGTCCACTTAGCTGTGCAGCCATCATTACTGCCTATCCAGAGTGTTTCATCTTCACACTCTGAAATTGTCCCCACAAAACGCTGGCTCCCCCTCCCTCCCCAGCCCACGGCACCCACCTTACTACTTTCTGTCTCTGTGATTTGACAGCTCTAGGGACCTCAACCTAACAGAATCTTAAAACGTTCGCCTTTTGTCTTTGTACTGTTTCATTTAGCACGATGCCCTGGAGGTCTGTCCATGTTGTAGCATGTGTCAGAATTCTCTTCCCTTTGAAAAATGAACACTATTTCTTTGCATGGGTGGACCATTTTCCAAGTTTATGTCTGCAAAGCCTTATAGACAGCCTGTAAGACTGGCTCCTGGCTTGGTGCACTGACTTTTTTGGTACAGGTGAGGATGCTGAGTCTCAGAGAGGACAGTGTCCTGCTGAAGGTCACATCGCTGGGCAGTGTTGGGGACAATGGGCTCCAGTTTCACAAGTGAGGTAACACACTTGAAATAGCCCTCAGGTCAGCCTTGGGGCTTCTGAAGGGTTCACCCCTTATGAAGTGTCTGGGAGAGGAAGAAAGTATCACCACGGTGATACTTAGCATGTAATATAGAATGGGCTCTCGTAAATAAAAGTCACGGACAGGAAGGGGACGGGTCTTTCTGAAAGACATATGCCTGCTACTGGCCCATGGCCTGAGAGGCAAGGCCACCTGCTCTTGGTTGGGATTTCTGTACACGGTGCCAACCTTGGGTGTGGATTCTGTGCCTGTGGGTACAAAGCAGGCTGTGGTGAGAGGGGGAGTTTCTGGATACAAGAGCATCAGTGGGCATCATGGGAAAGGAGGTGAGTTACGAGCTTCTGGGAGCCCATCTTTCAGACAGGAGACAGGGCAGGACAAAAAGAAGGCATGATTTAAGAGGCATTTCTTCTCTCAGGGCCGGATGGGGCCTGACATCCATCTCCTCCATAGAGAACTTTTTGAAGCAAGCATGGATCTTCAGGCAGAAAGACTTGGCTCTGTGGCAATGTGTGACCAGGGAGACATTTGTTCAGAGCATAGAAAGTATCCCGTTATCACCTCTCCACAGAATCATGGCTCTGCTGCAGACTCTCTGTTAGGAGGCATATCTTTTTAAGAATGGGATGTTTCCAGTGACTCTGGCCTGGCCAGCCTGAACACACAGTAGGACACTAAGGGTGTTGTGTGTGTGTATGTGTCTATCCGAGAGCCTTCCCTGGCCAGTGGGGGGAGATAGTCATTAGCATGGCGCAAACTCCAGTGAAACACCACCCTCTGAACCAAGGTCATGATACCCACAGAATATATTCCTGCCTCAGAGGTGAGTAATGGCTTCCTTTCATTTCATGAGTCATCACAGATACAGAAATGTAAATGTAGGTGTTGTGTGGAGTTCATGCCTATAATGTACTGGCAAGGTTAAAGGTCAGGAGGTTGGGTGGGCATTCTTAACCACAAGTGCAGTCACAAACACAGAGCCCAGCCAAGCCATAGACTTATGTGCTGTCCGCTGTTTAGCCTTGACCTCCTTGAGATGCTCAGGGTGTGTGTGTGTGTGTGTGTGTGTGTGTGTGTGTGTGTGAGAGAGAGAGAGAGAGAGAGAGAGAGAATATATATCTATGTATATACTAATGTATACACTAATGTATATACGAATATATATACTAATAACGTGTTTGAGGTTATTAAGCTGAATAAACATCCAGCTGTGCTAACTTACAAAATGGAAACTCATATGGGTCAATGGGAGTAAATATGAGCATAGTAAATTCTGGAAAAATTTATTTTGTCTGACTATAACATGTATTAAAGTTCTTGTCAGGAGTTGGAAACCAGAAAAAAGTCGGAGGATGTGGGTGAAGAGTTCAGGGCTCCAGCACAGCACAAGGACCCCGTCTGATGGTGCAGTGCGTTTCCTGTGCTCGTGTCCTCTGCTGACTTTAGCTCTGAACTTGTGCTGGCTGGTCTTATTCAACTCGACACATGCTCATCATCTGAAAGGAGGGGCCCTCAATTGAGAAAATACCTCCATAAGAAAGGGAGGTAGGGTGTTTTCTTAGCTAGTGATTGATGGGAGAGGGCCCAGTCTATTGTGGGTGGTGCCATCCCTCGGCTGGTGGGCCTCGATTCTAAATGAAAGCTGATTCAGCAAGCCAAGAGAAGCAAGCCAGTAGTCAGCACCCCTCCATGGCCTCTGTGACAGCACCTGCTTCCAGTCCCTGTCCCGAGTTCCTATCCTGACTTCCTTTGATGATGAACAGTGATGTGGAAGTGTAAGATGAATAAACCCTTTCTTCCTAAGTTGCTTTGGTCATGGTGTTTCATCGCAGAGATTGTAACCCTGGCTAGTTCAGCAGCATTGGCGTGGTGAATCCCAGTCCTCCACACAAATGTTTCACCTCTGTTCTCCAGCCCCCTGCTGACTTAGTCCTTCATAATGCTCGGCATAGCACCATGATGTCTTAGTGTTGGGGAATATTTGGACACTGTGTAAAGATGCATTGCTATGATTGGTGCAATAAAAACCTGTATGACCAATAGCTAGGCAGAAGCTATAGGCAGGATTTCCAGGGAGAAAAAGGAAGAGGAGGAGAAATCAAGATGTATAGAGAGACACCATTGAAACATGGAGGGAGTTGGACATACAGAATGAAAGGTAAAAAGCCATATGGTAAAATGTAGATTGATAGAAACAGGTTAATTTAAGTTATAAGAGCTAGAGGGACAAGCCTAAGCTAAAGCTGAGCTTTCATAATTAATAACAAATCTCCGTGTCATTATTTGGGAGCTGGCAACCCAAAGAAAATTCCGTCTACAACTTAGGGTTCCTATTGCTGTGAAGAGGCACCACGATCGTGGCTACTCTTATAAAGGAAAACATTTAATTGGGACTGGCTTTCAGTTCAAAGGTTTAGTTCACTATCATCATGGCAGAAAGCATGGCAGCATGCGGGCAGACACAATGCTGGAGTGGTAGCTGAGAGTCCTACATCTGGATCCCTAGGCAGCAGGAAAAGAGGGTACTATTGGGCCTGGGATGAGCTTCCAAAACCTCAAAACCCACACCTGATCCAACAAGGTCACACCTCCTAAAAGTGCCACTCCCTGTGAGCCTTTAGGGGACAATTTTATTCAAAGCACCACATATGACTTGACCTGGGTTGTGCCCCTTAATGGCTTGTTTCAGTCCCTTATCCAAGGAGGAGCCAGCAGCTCTTGGGGCAGGATGAGAGTGAGCAGGGAAGGAGTGAGAATTAGGGGAGACAACCCTTCCCTTGGCCACTGGTCCCCCATTGCTTACTGATGGCAATGGCTGGTTCCTGGGAGCTTCATCTCCTGAGGTGAGGTCTATCTCCTGAGGTGAGGTCTGTCTCCTGCGGGCCCCACTTTGCTGACACTGTCACCCCAAGACACAGTCACACAGATGCCCCTATTGCTTCCTTAGAGTGCTCGCATGGAATGAACACCAGGGCAGGGCTTACACAGTCAAGTTCAAGGGCAGGCTGTGTTGGCTTGGCCTGATGTGTCAGCGGTTTGATCAGGTGGATTGCTGAAATTGTAGGGCATGGTTAATAGTGATCTCAGCTGACAGGATCTAGAATGACCTAGGAGTCAAATCTCTGGGCATGCCTAGGAGGTGTTTTCTACATAGGCTTCATTGAGGAGGGATGATCTACCCTAAATGTGGATGTGGGTGGCCCCATTCTGTGCTCTGAAGTCACAGACTGAAGAAAGGAGAGAGTAAGCTGTGTGCTGGTGTTCATCTCTCTGCTTCCTCACTCATTACCATACGACCACTGCTTACATGGCGGTGGCCATGCTCTCTCGGCCATGTTGGGCCGCACCCTCAAACTGTGAACCAAAATAAACCCCCCCCCCTTCCTTAAGTGGTTTTGTTAGGCATTGGGTCACACTGGTAAGGAAAGCAACAGACACACCATAGCACAAGTGTCTGGAGACTTTTGCAGACATGGTTGGCCTCTAGCATCTATTTTATTTTAGTAATAAAAGGGCCACAAATATAACAACTAGGAATTCTCTGATTCAAGACGTATTTTCCCTAGCCGGTTTCTAGGTGGAGCCGTCTGTCTGTTTCCTCAGAGCCCTGTCCTTACTTCGCAGCCAAGGACACTGGTGCTCAACGAGAGACTCTCTTCAAGTCGCACATTTTGTCAATGGTTAAGGTGTACTTTTTTACCTTTTATGTCTCTAAAGCTACACCAGATTCCCGTTTATGTAGCTGTCTCCATCTTGTTCCGGCTCTACCTATCCCCTGGGTCTTACATCCCACGCGACTGCAAAATCACCAAGTTCTCATTGTGTTTAAACAATGCACTGAGGCATCATGAGGCAGCTGCTCAGTCTCCCTGGGGACCAGCTCCTTGGCTGATGTTTACAAGGATCCGGAAGATGGGGACCACCGTGTGCTGTCAGAGCCCAGCCCTCGCAGCAGTTGACACAGTCTGCATTAAAGCCCAGCCAGCCCTCCCGCCTGACTGTTTCGTGAAAGCTGAGTGAAGCAGTGGTTCCCACTGAGCACAGTGTGCAGGCGGAGGGCACAGAGGGCATGGAGGGAGTGGAGGGTGCAGAGGGTGGGAGGAAATGGAAGGTGGAGGGTGCAGAGGGTGAAGAGCAGGGAGGGCAGAGGGCACGGAGGGTGGAATGGGAGTTGGCATCTGTCTCAGCAGTCCTTCGAGAAAGTAGTAGATCTCAACAGGGCATATGGAGACCACCCAAGGCCTCTGAGAGTTGTCTTTTTTGTTTTACTTTCAGAGTAGTCTTGTGCTTACAGGAAAGTTGCAAAGATGGTACGAGGTCTCTGGGTCCTCCTCACTTGGTTCCCCCATGTTTGCACCCACCTCTCTGTCCATGTGCACTGCTGTCTGCACTCCAGACTTCATCTGCACATCACTAGCTGCTCCACCAGGGCTCAACCAAGGATATGACATTGCTCCGTCTTCTTGGTCTCCTCAGCTGCATCATGGTTTCTCAGATTCCGCTTTTTAGAGTTGTTTTCCTTGGTTTCACTGGCCTCTCATTACTGGTCATGGGCTTGCAGAATCTTGTTTAGCTTCTTGTTATGATGGCATGATGAATTTTCAGAAGAGGGTTACAGAAGGAAGTGTCGGCACCACACCCTGTCTAGGTCCCTGTCTGGCACCACACCAGTGTTGTTTGGCAGGCTTGTTTAGGATGTCTTGGCCAGGTGGCCTGATTCAGGACTCTTTTCCTTTCTGCCCAGGAGCAAGTGGCTGAGTTCAGCTTCATTCAATGAGGAGAGATGAAAAGGTCACTTACAACATTGAATGATTTAAAATAAATCCTATTTCCTTTTCTATTATTTACTTATTCATACACTCATCAGTATCAATAATGGCTCGTGCATATTTTGTTTATATTTTGGGTTGTCATCTGGGGCCTTGTGCCACTCAAGTCTTTCTAGGGTTAGCAGTTGGAAGGTGGCTTCCTTCATCCTTTGTTTTGCCCTCTAACCCAGCAGCACACATCCTTTTTGGGCTCCTCCTTGCCCATCTGAAATAAGCTCTCTGCCTGGACATTCCTGACTACCTCCACCCATCCTCCATCACTCACAGATCCTCCTTGATATACAGGAAAAGCAGCCTGTCATGGACCTTGTGGGGAGTGAAGGAGTGGCTCCAAGATCCTGGCAAAGGGAACGGTGTTCTCTATGACTGAAGATTAAAGAGAGCTGAGTGTGGCTTGGTGTATTAGGATGCTGGACTTCCGTGGTTGATCAGGTGACTTGAACAATGCCAGCTCCTTTTCTCACTGTTCTGGAGGTGGATGTCCATGTCCAAGGTTCTGGTGGGGTGGGTTTCCTGGGAAGTCTCTCCCTGTGATTTGCAGAAGGTCTTCTGCCGGTATCCTCATGTGTTTGCCTATGTGTGACTGTGTCCTAATTCCCACACGACATACGGACAGGAGTCACCCAGATCAGGGCCACACATGTTAACCTGGGTATGAATCTCTTCTTTACAGACCCGTCCTCAGATGCAGCCCCCGATGATGAGCCTCAGATGAGTACAGAGATCCAGGACTAATGAACTTAAGAGGCACAGCTCAGCCCCCGACGCCCATGAAGGGTCTGGAGCACTCGAGGAAGTGGCTGTGAGGTGACAGTTGAAGGACAGAAGCACAGCAGAGCTTGGGGTGGACAGTTTGCTGTGAGTAGATACTAGAGCTTTTGGCAGCCCATGTCCCCATACAGTGGCTCAGGCCTTGCCTCTACTTTCTCCTTAAAATATTGTTTAGCGTCTCCTTTTGAGAAGTGCGTCTAGTTCCCACTGAAGTCCGGAAAGCACAGTGTTTTGGGTAAAGTGTCATCAAGAGCAGCATAGCCAGCTTGGTCAGAAAGCTGGCTTCTGGGGGCCCCAGCATGGCACTGTGGGGAGGCAGAGAGAGCACAGGAGCCTGGGAAGCAGAGCCCAGGGCTATGTGAACAGATCTGTGTACCAGACGTTTTCTTTTGGGCCACCAACCATCTCCCAAATCACAACGTGGAGACTTATACGTTTTGAATGTTTGACCTAGCTTAGGCAAGTTTCTGGCTAGCTCTTTTAACTTAAATGAACTGATTTCTCTTTATTTACCTTTTGCCCCAGGGCTTATTACCTTTCTTTTATATATCTTAACTTCACCGCTTCTCTCTATCTGTCTGTCTGGCATCTGCCTGGCTTCACGCCCTGGGCATGTCCCTTGTTCTCGCCCCCTTCTCTCATTCCTCCTCCTCTTGAGCCTACGTTTCTTCTATTTATTCTCTCTGCCCAGAAGCCCTGCCTACCCCTCTCCTGCCTATCTATTGGCCACTCAGCTTTTTCTTAGACCAATCAGATGCCTTAGGCAGGCAAATTGAAGCAGATGCAGCACATCTTTACATAATTAAACACAATCCTTACATCCTTAAACAAATGCATCATTAACAAAAGTAACATTCTTTTACACAGTTAAAGTGATAATCAGCAACATAAACAAATGTAGCACATCTTTGCCCAGTTAAAATCACATTCCCCAATAGATCTCCCAGGCATATCTTTTTATTATGTGTGGATGGGGAGGGTTCAGCCCATCACCAAGCTGCACCTTCCTGATTAGGGCCACCTAGGAACCAGCCTTCCTTAACTGAGAGAGAAGAAACCTTGCTGCTGTCTGAAGCATCCATCCCTGCACAGTTCTAGAGAGTAGAGTGAGTTTGATGGCATGCAGTGTTTAAGTGTGATTAGCCCGAGTCTCAGAAGACATGACAGAAGGACAGCTGTGCGTGATTGGTACTCTTCATTTCCAACTGGTTTATGGGCCCGCGGAGCATGAACCAGCCCAAGTTTCCAAGTGGCAGATTCATTAAAAGTAAGGCTCGTTAATCAAACCTAACGGCCTCTGATATGTTTCTGTGAGTTTCAGATTCATTTGGGATAATTGTCTTCTCAAAGTATGATTTTCCTATAGAAGTCAGTTGATGTGTACAGTTGGAACGAGACTCTCAGTAGATGGATGTCTGAGTGTAATTTTAAAGAAGGCACATGGAAGGAAGTTTGATTAAATGAACTTTTACGGCTTTGGTTTTCTAAACAACGAAAGTTAATTGCAGGGGAGTGTGCTTGCCCCTGCGCGGAATCTTCCATCCATCCAAGCAATTCGCAAAAACCCAAAATGTTAGTCTTGCATTTATTCATTATGCAAATATGGCATATAAAATATTCCATCAAGCACTTTCAGCAGTCAGCCAAACACATCTTTTTTATTATTAGATCAGGAAACTCAAATATAGTTACTGTTTATTGGTTTAATTAACATATTGAAAATACAATTTGGTTTAAACTTCTTCTCTTGTCAAAGCTGGAAACAGCAGCGGTGGTTTTATAGAGTTTGAGATTCTATTCTTTAAGGCAAGTAGCTGTGCTTCCTATTAATGTTCTTGTTATTTATTTAGGTCCAGCCAGAAAGGCAGCTGTGGGTTGAAAGCATTCATTTAGAGGCCGGTGGTGTTTTCTGCTTGTCTGATGCCAATCTAACACTGCCCACTAGGAAGGTAATTTCATTCTCCTTGTTGGGACAGAAATCTCTAAAGCAAATTACTCTCGGACGTCCCTGCTCTTGAAGGCTGTGATAATAAGACCCAGGGCTAACACAAGTCTCATGCTCAGGCTGACTTTCTCAGTGGGCAGTGTTGGGCAGGGCTAGGGATGGGAGTTCAGTCTAGGCAGATAGACCTCCCTCCATCCCAGGGGCGTCAGTGAGGAGGTGGGGGGAGTATCTGGGTGGAAGGTGAATCAAGGGATGGACAGGAGTCACCTGTGCAGTATCTGAGCTCCTGGAGCTGTTCTGAGCCTCGGCGTGTGTGTGTGTGTGTGTGTGTGTGTGTGTGTGTGTGTGTAGTAGTGGAGAGCGATGACAAGGCTTGAGTATCTCCTTCCTCAGAGCCTTTTCAAAAATTCAGATATTTATTTTTTAGAAGAACGATGCTGGCATGAAAGCTTTGGTCATTAACATGCCCTGGCCCGGAGGGAGAGACCGAGGTCTCCGGTAGGGGAATGGGAAGGACTGACTTGCTGAGGCTGAGCAGATGGGCTGACTGGGGTCCCAGGGCTGTATGAACAGAACTGTCCCCAGGGGAGTCACACATTTTCAAAGATCACCCAGACAGACCTTTTTATTATTGTATCCAAAGTTCAAATGCGTTTTTTATTGGTTTCATCAAGATGTTGAAAATTGGTTTGGGAGTGAACTTAGGCTTTTTTCTCATCCAAACTCAAACCAGCAGCAACCAGAGGAAAAGGAGCCCATGACACTTATTCTGACCTCTGATCTTCCCACCCCGGTCTCTCTGCGAACCCTAAGGCAGGCACATTTGAGTCACCCTACAGAGGTGATCCTGGGGTTAGGAGCTGTGCACCTCATACCCCTTGCTGAATTCTCTCTCTGGAAAGATACTGTGGCAGTGTGAATAAAAATGGTCTCCATAGGCTCATAGGGAATGACATTTTTAGGAGGCATGGCCTTGTTGGAGGAGGTGTATCACTAGGCTTTGAGGTTTCAGATGCTCAAGCTAGGCCCAGTGTTACTCTCTTTCCCAGCTGCTTGCTCGTCCAGATGTAGATCTCTCAGGTGCCTCTCAAGCACCGTGTCTGCCTGCACGCCACCATACTTCTGCTATGATGACAATGGACCAAACCTCTGAACCGTAAGCCAGCCCCTATTAAATGTTTTCCTTTATAAGAGTAGCTGTGGTCCTAGTATCTCTTCACAGCAATAGAAACCCTAACTAGCTTGGTACTGATCGTCCAAGCCTGTAAGCAAGCTTCAAGACAAGTAGCTCCCATCTTGAGGCGGGGCAGGAGCAGGACTTTGAAGGAATGTCTTAGAACGAGAAAGCTGGCTTCCCCTTTCAGTAGCTTGGGAGAAGCGCACAGCTCTGGGCCTGAGGTGGGGCATGCAAGGGTTGCCTCAAGTTGAACCTTCTCCTGCCACTGTGATCCAGTTCCAGGGGCCTGATACTTGACATTGTGACTGGGCCCTACTGGGATGCCAGAAGCCAACCCGCTAACCTTCCCACTCATATTAGAAGTCCATCCCAAGCAACCCCAGCTCTGTGTGGCTCCCTTCTCCTTTCTGTCCTCTAAGGGAGCCCCCGCTTTCCATTGCCATTGTGACAAGTCTCTCCATGAGGACACCATAGACTCTTTAAGAATGGTTCAGAGAGCTCTATGCAAGGACTGTGTGGTGCCTCTTGTTGTTCGACCCAGCCACCTTGGTCAGGATGATACCTCTGGACTCTGGAGTGTCTGTCTCCTCCTAGGGATAGATAGAGATTATGGCTTCCTGTTTGTCTGGTCCCTGTATCCCTCCACAGGGCTGTTATAGTTTTGTTCTTTTGCCACGATAAAACACTCTCATCAAAAGCAACCTAGGGAGGAAAGGTTTTATTTCATCTTACTGGTTATAGCCCATCTCTGAGGGAAGTCATGGCAGAAGTCAAGCAAGAACTTGAAGCATACATTCCTTTGTGGTTTTATTGCTTATGGACTTTCTCCCAGGTCCACCATTAGCTAGCTTTCTTATACAGCCCAGAATTGCCTGCCCAGGGATTTGTACCATCCACAATGGACTGATCCCTCCTATATCAATAAACAATCAAGACAATCTCCCCCAAGACACACAACATAAGCCAATTAATATGGATAATCACTCAACTGAGTTTCCCTTCTCAGATAGTTATAGGATGTGACAAGTTGAGAGCTAAACCAAGACAATGGGTCTTAAAGAAGTTTCCAGAAACTGTTGGAGCAGTGAAAAGAATCTCTGAACAAGTAGCAGGTTTTCTGCGTCTTCTACACACAGAAACAACCAGGAATGCTCCAGGGCTTTAACACACAGGCCATGCCATGGCTCTTGGTTTCCCTAAGTTAAACTTGTTTCTTGTTTGCTGAGAGTGACTCTTGAACTCAAAACCTCTTCTCCTTTGGAGTGCGGGGATTATAGGGGTACGCCACGAAGCCCAAATTAAATCTAGTTTTTAAATCGTCTGAATATTTGACAGACTGAAACAAGTCTGGGGATTTTGGAGGCCCCGCTTTCCCTTGGAATCTTACAAGGACTTGTTCATTGTCAAGTGCTTGAGACAGCATGAGGAAGGCAGCGATCCTATCAACATCCCCAGGGAACTGCCTTCTCTGGGAGCCCCTTCCCTGGCGATTCTCAGCCATATCTAACTGCTAGGTTGGAAGCACGGATGACGGCAGACATGCCTGGTGCCAGAAGACCATGTCTTCTGTGTCCTTGTGGAGGGCGGCGCTGGGTGGGTGGGGGGAGATGCAGGGGAAGCTCAACCTTCTTTTCCAGGGCAACAGGTTTACAGAGCAAACCAAGGACAGAGCCATTCACCATGCTGGCCTCCTGCCACAACAGAGATCAAGGCATCAAGCACCGAAAGCCAGGATCACAGTCTTCTCTGACCATATCGGAAGCCCACATAGGCCAGCAGGCTGTGCTGTGCTGGAGGGTGGGGTGAGAATCCCCTTTATCAATCTTCCACGAGCCACACTGAGGTGAGAGCTGCTTATCTCCTCTCCTCGCCTCTCCCCTAATTGGACCATCCATCTGCCTCCCACTTAGCAGTGCTACTGGCCCCACCTAGTCCTCCAGAAAGATCTTTCCCTCTGTCCAGCTGCTAAGCATCTGCATGTGGCTTCTGATCCAAGCCTTTCCTTGTGCTGTGAGCCACTCACCGTGGGCACAGACTTTTGCTTCCTTGCCCAGGTCTCTGGCTCTGCCTGGGCTTTACCTCCATGGCCTCCCACTAGAGGGCTGCTTCAAGCCTTGCTTCCTTAGGGACTCCCAATCAGAGCCCTTCTGTAGGCCTGGCCTCATCAAATGTACTATAGACCTAGGCCCCGATGGTGGCTACCTTCTACTGTGTGTATAGTGGCAGCCACATTGTGACTGGGCCTGGATGCATCTCCATACAGGTAGACTCTTAGCTAGATATCAGCAGCATTGCCAGGACTGGGGCTCTAGGAGCTAAGTTCGCTTGTTGATGCCATATGTTGCCACATCTGTGTTTCAGGAAAGGATCTAGAGCATGTCTGAAAGGCCTGGACAGTGGTGAGCTCCCTTCTTAAAAGTTCTCTAGGATGGACACAGGGTCCAGCTGTCAAGTTTTGCAGACTCTGGCCCTGGGATGTCTTGTCTCTGTCCCTGTGTGCTATCATGGTGGCTGCAGGTAAGTCTGATGAAATATGACCCAGTGCCTTCTGAAACCAAGCTGTCTTTCTGGGGTAACTCCTGTTGTCTGATGGCTCTTTGGAACCTCCCCCCCGCCCCCCGCACTAATCTCTCTCTGCCCTTGCAATTCTGAATCATTGAGAATGAGCAATCTCCGACTTCTCTCCAGCTCTATTCTTGCTGAAATTCAAATGAAATCCACTAGTGCTCGCTCCAGGCCCCCAGGAGTTTGTAGTTTGGACACCAATTGAGGGCAAGGAGGAGGCAGGAAGATCAGCACAGCTGCCTCTCCCCTGGCCTGTGCCACTCGGCAGTAATCTTATTTGTACAAGCTTCCAAGTCATGAAACAAACTGAGGACATCCCTAGGGTTGATCTTCGATTCCTGTCCATCCTCTCACTATCTGGGTCCTTTTTTTCAATATCAAAATTAAAAAACTATGATTTTATTATTTTATACAGATTATTTTACCTGCATATATGCCTGTGAATTATATGCAAACAGTGCTCTAGGAGACCCAAAGAGGGCATCAGATCTTCTGGAACTGAAGTTACAGACAGCTGTGAGCCGTGATGTACATACTGGGAATCGAACCTGTGTCCTCTGGAAGAGCAGCCAGTGCTCTGAACTACTGAGTCATCTGTCCAATTTCACCGTCTAGCTCTTGTCCACCCACTCTGCAACCTCGATGACGTCAGGTCCTGTAATCTACCAAGTAGGAAACACATCTACTAATTGAGGTTTTCCATTCAGTTAATTGGACGCTGATTGCTCCTGAGGCCGCAGGCTGTCAGTCACAGGGCACATTTATTTGAGGCCGAGTCCTTCTTTGCTTGTTCTGCTCTGGGCAGCCACTGATACTGGAGGAAAGGAAGGCAGAGGGGCCTGGGGAATCAGAGGCTGTGGAAAACTCCCTCATTATCATAACATCTTGTCCCTTCTTGCTGTTTATGTGGGGGATGTGGCCAGCCCTCAGAGCTGGGGAGCAAGGGACGGCTCTGCTTGTTCTGTTTGGGCTCCAGCACGTTTTGGGGCCCTATAAATATGAGGTTGATGTGAACTACTTTCTCTCCATAAACTACTTTCCCCCAACTGCTTTGTTCTGCATTTTAAGTGTCAGCAAATCTCTTATTTGATGATCATGTTTCTTTTTCTAGTACCTCCCCGCCCTCTCCATTTGAACCACCTTCTTCGCTCTGGAGCGAGAGCCTGTTCCCCGAGCCAGCGTGCTTCCAAAATATAAACAGAAGAGCTCTGAAAATTAACAGGACATCTGAGGCTTGAGTTTGTTGTAAAAATTCTCCAAGAGTACAGTCTGTGTAAATAAATGCCTTGGCTTCAGCTCCAGCTGGGTTTTGGGGAGTCGTTTAACTATCTCTCCCTAGCTGCCCAGGACTAGCCTCACTTTTCAGCCTGAGCCAGCGGGAGAGCAGAGGCACTGGTCTTAGGACTTGGGTTTCAAAGCATGGGGGGGAGCCTAGCTGGGAGAGGTGGAGGCAGCTTTGGGGCCTTCTGAGTGACAGCTTGGTGGTGGTGGTGGTGGTGGTGGTGGGGGTAGGGAACACAGAGTTTGGAGAGCGAGAAGGGAGCCTTTGGAAGGCAGGCAGTTGCAGAGGAAGGGTGGGGAGGTTAGTAAGGTGTGGTCATCCCAGATGAGGGCTGGCTGGGCTTGAATGAGGCCAGTGGTCATCAGGGCATGTGGTGAGTATCTTGACACTAAGTACCGGTGCTTCTGCTGTCTCCTTTGGCCCTCAGGGAGAACTGATGGGACCAATCTTATACCTATGGATCATGGCTGGTCAGAACTTTGCTTCTCAAGAGTAAGAGGAGAAAAGGGAGGGCTAACAGGAGGACTAGGCAGGTCCTGGAAGGGAGGATGCCACATAGCATAGCTATTGGTATCCAGGAAGTTGGGAGGACATGGGCGCAGGAGATTTATGTGTGGTGACAAAGCTTTGGGAAAAGTCAAGGGACAAAGCCAGGAACAAGGGAGACAACTTTTGCCAGCTTTGAGGGTCCCAGGCTCTGCAGACGAAGCGTGTGAAGACACAATCTTCAGGAAAACACACTTTGTGCCACTGGGTGACCCTGTTCCCTCAGACAGGGGCTATTGGTGCGCCATTATTTTTAGGAGCGTTTCCTCCAAGCACTGGCTGCAGGCAGGGTTCCGGTAACAAGGTTCTGTGGGTATTTGTAGCTGCCTCAAACACCACAAGGGTAATCAATTTCGTTTGGTTGCAGGTCATTTTAGACGAGTGGGAATCAAATGTGGAGAAACAGTGTGCTGGGTACGAATGTGTGCTTTCCTGGGAGAACGGTGCGTGGATAACACACAGCCACGCTCAAGGCAAAATGTCCCATGGTATCCTCCTGAAAAGGGGCTAATCCCAAGTGAGCCCACTCAGAAGGACAGGAGCACCATAGTCACAGTTTCTGGCAGACACGTGACTGGGATCAGACTCCAGGGGTTAACTCAGGCAGGGATCTTTGTGCTGGACTGTGGTGGCCACCTCTTTCTTTGAGTGACACACTCACTTCTGCTGCACCCCCAAGGTGACCTCAGGCAGAGCCCACCCTACCTTTAGCATCGGCCAGCGTTCCTTAAAGAGGAGAGTCTCTTGTAGACGTAAGTCACAAACGATGCCACAGCAGTTTGGAATTATAATTAACAGGGTAGTATTTATTTAAAGGGGAAAAAAACTTACAGATCACCGTCAGCCCTCTGTACGACCAGGAAGGGAGTCTAGCCGCCAGCCGAGCAGGAAGTGAAGAGAGG
>NC_022015.1:30370699-30371251 GCF_000317375.1 Microtus ochrogaster
CCGCAACAGTCTCTCTAAGACGTGGTACCTTAGGTTTGGGGGCTGCTGTACAGGGATGGGTTTGCTGTAGATGGGGTAGCAGGGAGCTCACCAACGAGACTCCAGGGTCTTCCTAGGACCGACCCTGTTGGGAAGCAAGAAAATCTTTTTTGAGAAAGGAGACGTGGTTAGAGGGAAGAGACAGTGACTGAGTCAAACCCATGATATGTGGAAAAGTAGATTCAGAGGCACAGTGTGTGAACACAGGTCAGCCTACCATTCTGGATGCCTGGAGTCAACACTGGATTTGGGCTTAGCCCTGAGTGGGGATCACACTGAGTGGATTTCCTGGCTTTACATACACACTGAAGGCTTCCCATGACAGCAGGTGTAGATGGATTTTTCACTGGGTGGCCAGCTCACAAAAAATGACATGGAGACTTATTATTAATGATGAAAGCTTGGCCTTAGCTTAAGCTTGTCCTAATTAGTTCTTATAACTTAAATTGACCCATATCTTCTAATTTACATTTTTTTTTTGGATTTTTCAAGACAGGGTTTCTCTGTAGTTTT
>NC_022015.1:30371411-30398255 GCF_000317375.1 Microtus ochrogaster
GCCACCACCGCCCGGCCTAATTTACATCTTTTAATAACATGGCTTGGTTACCTTTACCAGACTCCAGCTTCTTCTCAGTGTTCTCTTTCTGCCTGGAAGTCTCCTCTATTTCTCCCGCCTAGCTATTGGCCATTCAGCTTTTTATTACACCAATCACAGCAATACATCTTTACAGTGAACAAACACCTCACCACAAGCATTCACTTAGAAAATCAGGGAGAGGGGTCTTGGAGAACAAGAACAGTTTGAAAGTGTGTCCTTGTCTGGGGGCAGGGCATCCAGGGTCCTGGAGACTTCCTTTCCTTTACCTGACTGGCTTGGAGTTATCTACGTGCATACTTAATATTTTATCTCTTCGATAGGTCCCCAGAGGCTGACATAGCAAGGTTACCAAGTCACAGAATAGATGACCCTCAGTACCACTGCCATTAGATCTATATGGATTCATAGTCAGAGTGCAGAGAATGGATCTGGACTCTGCTACATGTCTGTTATCTAACAGCTGTTGGGGGGGGGAGGGAGGAAGGAAGGGAAAGAAGAAGAAGAAGAAGAAGAAGAAGAAGAAGAAGAAGAAGAAGAAGAAGAAGAAGAAGAAGAAGAAGAGAAGAGAGAGACACGAGTGACTGACTGCTGCAGGCTGTGTTGGATAGAAGCAGTGTAGGATGATGCCGGATGAAGCAGGTACAGTTCCTGCCTCTGTACCACCATGCCCGCCTTTTGATCAATGACACCATCTGCTCCTGGGTGGCAGTGGAGCTGGCCAAGGAGCTATCACTGTTCCCTGTCTGGGCAACTGCTTAGGAACACACTCCAGTGTGCCTAAACCACGTGCCAGTCTCAGCCCTTCCAGAAGAGCTTTGCTTTCAACTCTACCTAGCCGGTGCCAACCACTGCACTGTGTCTTCCAATCTAGCGGGATACCACAAATGGAAGTGTCTAAGAGCAAGGGCATCCGTGTCCCTACCCTGCCACAGCATCTGCAGCTGGAACAATACACACTGGCTGTTTGCATTTCTGGAGAGCAGAGGCTAGCAGCAAGGGAGGAGTCTATGTCCAGGGTCGCCTCAGCTGAAATGAAGGGGCTGGCTAGGGCTGCTGGCCACCTGGAATTCGTGATACTCTTGCAAGCTCACTGAATGCTGGCAGCTATGCCTTTTCTCTTTCTGTGCCTGCCATGAGGATTGCATTCTCCTTAAATTTCTGTTTTATCTATTTCCTCTTTCCTCTTCTGTGTCTTCAAGTCCCTATACTGACTTTACCCAGACAGCCTGGGGTAATTTGATCAGTGACATCAGTTCCCCTGTGTCTTAGTTAGGGTTACGATTGTTGTGATGAAACACCATGACCAAAACATCTTGGGGCAGAAAGGGTTTATTTGGTTTACACTTCCACATCACTGTTCATCATTGAAGGAAGTCAGAACAGGAACTCAAATAGAGCAGAGAACTGGAAGCAGGAACTGATGCAGAGGTCATGGAGGGGCGCTGCCTACTGGTTTGCTCCCCGTGGCTTGCTCAGCCTGCTTTCTGATCTAACCTAGGTTCAGCAGCCTAGGAATGACTCCACCCACAATGGGCTTATCCCACCCCCATCTGAATCACTAATTAAGAAAATGCATTACAGGCTTACCTACAGTCCAACCTTATAGAGACAAGTTCTCAGTTGAGGCTCCCTGCTCTCCGATAACTCTAGCTTGTGTCAAGTTAACATAAAAGCTGCCAGCACACTGTGCAAAAGCCCCTTTGTCATACAGCTGAACAGAATGGCGGAATGATGCCAGAGAACACAGGTCAGGAGGCTTCCTGCCGCAGCAGGCATTGCAACTGTCCACATGCAATGGAGAAGAAGAGCCTCTGCCCAACTACCCACATGGCAGGGCTCTCACTGGATAGGACGATGATGTGACATGGACCTGAGTTCTATCCTAGTCCATTCCCAGCTCTCCTTAATCTCCTGGCCTACTTCCCCCTCCCCACCTGCTGTATTGTTGTAATAGGAGCGGCAGGCCGCTTCCTGCCACCCGGCTAGCTTTACCTGAAATAATTACACGGAAACTGTATTCTTTTAAACATTGCCTGGCCCATTAGTTCCAGCCTCTTATTGGCTAGCTCTTACATATCGATCTAACCCATTTCTAATATCCCTGTAACACCACAAGGTGTCTTACCAGGGAAGATCTTAACCTGCGTCTGTGTCCGGTAGGAGAATCATGGCGACTCCTTGACTCAGCTTCTTTCTCCCAGCATTCTGTTCTGTTTACTCCGCCTACCTAATTTTATGTCCTATTAAAGGGCCAAGGCAGTCTCTTTATTTAACCAATGAAATTAACACAAAACAGAAGACTCTCCTCCATCACTGTATGACCATGGACAAGGCTGAAAACCTTAATGCAGGGCCCAAGCCACAGGCTGCATGCCATACATATGACCCCCATCACAGGAGGCAGTCACCTGGAGGCTGCTCTTCCGCTCATGGCCACCCTTCAAGCACCAAAAGAGCAAGTGAACATGGCTGTTTCTAAAACGTTCTTCATGGAGGAGACTCTGGGCTTTATGATCCTCCCATGAATCTTAAAAAACATTCTGATTTTGTTAAATTTATTTCTCTAAGGTTGTGAGCGTGTAACAGAACATGCCTGTAGAGGTCAGAGGGCAACCTGCAGAAGTCAATTCCTTCCTCCTTCTGTGTTAGTCCTAGAAATTGAACTCAGGTCATCAGGCTTAGTGGGAAGCACCCTTCCCCGCTGAGCCACTCCCTGCAGTGACCCTGCAGGTAGCAGTCACAAGCCTCAACTCTGGTCTCTCTTGGGGATTAACAGACACTCAAGGGTAAGTTATGAGATGATGCGGGTGGTCTCTGGCACGTGGTGGGAGTGTATGTCCAACTGCTCTGTTGATACGCTTATCTTCTGAGGGCTGCTTGAGTGCCACACACACAAACTTCTTCTTGGTGGGGAGGAGGAAGGACCGGCTTCATGAGTCCATATGACAGGGCTATGGAATAGAAAGGACCCGGGATTAAGTTTGAATCACAAGGTGATGCGGAAAAGAGAAGCTTACGACTGAGCTCAGGAAATGTAAATTGTGACCCCGAAATGCTGGTATACAGGGCAGGTATGAGGATGGGGGTGCAGGTTAGTTTTTTTTTTTAACTTGACACAGCAGAGGCACCTGGGAAGAGGGAGCCTCAACTGAGAAAATGCCTCTTCCATCAGATTGGCCTGTAAGCAAAGTCTGTGGACTTGTTTTTCTTGATTGAAGTGGGATGCTCCAGCTCCAGCTCACTGTGGGTGGTGCCACCCCTGAGCCGGTGGCTTTTGGATGGTATAAGTAAGAAGGCTGAACAAGCTGTGGGGACCTAGGAAGCAGCCCTCCTTTACGGCCTCTGTTCCAGTTCCTGCCCCAACTTTCCTCAGTGATGGATTTGTAACCTGAGTGCTGTAAGGTGGGAGAAACCCTTTCCTCCCCAGGCTGCTTCTGGCTATGGTGTTT
The DNA here is from genome assembly GCF_000317375.1 of Microtus ochrogaster. Classification (NCBI taxonomy): domain Eukaryota; kingdom Metazoa; phylum Chordata; class Mammalia; order Rodentia; family Cricetidae; genus Microtus; species Microtus ochrogaster. The sequence continues at coordinate 30,374,903 of NC_022015.1, forward strand.
ATTACAGCAATAGAAACGTAACTAGGACAGATGGGGTGTGTTGGGAAGGGCATGGCCCTGGGTCATACTGCTGGTTGATGAACAAGGAGTCAATAGGAAGAGCTTGAAGAACCAGTGTGCAGCACAAACGCAAGAGCGTCACCTGGCCTGGGACAAGGATGGGATGGCTACAGGGACAGACAAAGGACTTGAAGAGATTGCACCTCAGCAGAGACCAAGAGAAGGGGTGTGTACTACGGTCTGTAGCGCCTGTACTATGCATACTACAATATTGTGCTTGTAGTGTAAGACCTGTGACCTGCACCATGGGACAGTTCGCAAGCTGGGCAAGGTCTGGAGATTCACACACACACACACACACACACACAGAGAGAGAGAGAGAGAGAGAGAGAGAGAGAGAGAGAGAGAGAGAGAGAGAGAGAGAGAGAGAGAGAGAGAGAGAGAGAGAGAGAGAGAGATACACGGGTCACCCTTGAATTCCCCAAGAATGCTCCCTTTATTGTGCTCAGGGGCAGCTTATATAGGGTTCTGGCCACTCCCCAGCTCTCTGGATCTTTCAGCTGCAGGCCTCACCAGAAACCACTCCTCTGCCATTAGGGTCTTGTGCTCAGAGCAGCTGCAGGCTGCTCATCCAGCACCTAATGGAAACAGAGGCGGAGACCTGCAGCAGAGCACTGGGCTGAGCTCCCAAAGTCCAGTCGAAGAATGGACTTTGAACAAAAAAATCAAGACCATGATGGGGACAACCACTGAAACAGATTACCTGAGCTAATGGGAGCTCACCAACTCCAGCCAGACAGGGAAGGAACCAGCACAGGACCAAACTAGTCCCTCTGAATGTGGGTGACATTTGTATGGCTGGGGCAGACTGCGAAGCCACTGACAGTGACACCAGGATTTATCCCTACTGCTTGTGCTGGCTCTTTTGGAACCCATTCTCTTTGGATGGATACCTTGCTCAGCCTGGATATAGTAGGGAGGGCCTTGGTCCTTCCTCAAAGCAATGTGCCTTACCTTCTCTGAGGAGTGAATGGAGGTAGCGGAGGAGGGGAGTAGATGCAGGAAGGTGGAAGGAATGGGAGGAAGGGAGGGAGTGGGAACTGGGATTGGCATATAAAATGGAAAAAGATAGTTGGTTTTCTTTTTTAAAAAAATTAAATTTAAAAAAAGTACAATTATAGATTGATTTTCTATCGTGTGACCTTCATAAAATCACTCTTACATCTAGCAATTTTTATAAACTCTTTTAAATATTATGTATAATGTATGCTTTGGAAACTATCAAGCATTGCTGAGAGAAACCGTAGGACTGAGCTGGGGAGGTATACCATGTTCTTGGACCAAAACACTAAGCATGCCTAGTCAACCGGTTACCTCAGGGTAACATCATTCCAGACAGAGTCACTGCACGCTTTTCTTTTAGAAATTGACAAACATGCTCGAAAATTTATATGGGAATTAAAAAGGTCAAAAGTAGCCATATGCTTTGAGAAAGGCCTTATTCAAGTTCATGCTTCCTATAAAGCTTCAGCAGTGAGGAAACTGTGGTACTAGGGGAAAGGCAGACGTAAATATGCAGCAGAATGGGGAGCCAGAGATAGACTTAAACAAAGACAGAATTGACTTATGAAAAGATGCACCAAAGACAGTCCTTCCTAGAGGCGCTGGCACAATTGGTTGTAGGTAGGACACAAGCAGAAAACCCTCAACCCAACCTCCCACCTCCTACAAAGTAAACTCAAATCAGTCATAGGCCTACAGACAAAAGCTAAAATCATTTCTAGAAGAAGCCAGGAGAAATTCTTATGGTTCTGGGTGAAGCAATATGGATGCATCTCAAACGTGTTCAGAAAAGAGGAATAGCCAGGCGTGGAATGCAATCTCTGATCACTCCACTAAAGCTACAGAGTTTCAACTTTTCACCTCCAGTACCTACCTATCTGGGCCAGGAGAAGCCTGTGCAGATGGTGCCGAGGACTCTGTCTGCTAGAAGGGAGTGTTCAGTATCTTCCATGTGTCTGTGGGGCCTAGGTGTCTAAGTATATCAAGGCTTATCTTGACCCACACATAGGGGCTGAATAGCTGGCTCGGTGGTTAAGAGCACATACTTCTAGAGGACGTGAGTTAGCTTCCCAGTACAATATCCAGCCACTCGCCACAACCTGTAACTCTAGCTCCAGGGGAAACCATACCCTCTTCTGCCCTCTGCCAGTACCATACACATGAGCATAAGCATACACACACACACACACACACACACACACACACACACACACACACACACGCACACACACACTTATTTTTTTTTAATTAGAATATTTTTAAATGCAAACTATAGGCGAGCACTTTGATTTGTGTAAACTTTATACCTCAACACAGCTGAGTTCCTGAATCAGATATTAAGAACAGTTTGGCTTGGGTTTCAGGTTGATTCATCAAAGAAGGCTGATGTTCCCATCCTTCCTTTGCTGGCAGAAAAGGGACTAGTTTCTAATTGGCCGTTGTCAGATGTCAGCTTGTGCTGAATATGAGCACGGGGCCATCTGGTGGCCAGCTGCCAGAAGCAACTTCACAATGATGGAGATGTGACAGGAAATGACTTCCCTTCAGATTTAAACCACTTTTGCTAACTAATTTGGACATAAAAGCCACTTTGCTAAATGCCCTTTGCAGGGAAAGCAGCTGGGCCACAGGGAGAACGTGGGTCCTCCCTCTCCCCTTCCTCCTTCGGGGGGCCTATTTGCCTGTGGAACTCCTCCTCCTGAGCCTTATGGTTCTCTTGCAATGGCCAGCTCCCACGGCTCACACACCCCTGTTGGGGACTGCTGACCACCAGACCCTGAATTTCCTGTAAACAACTTATTTTGACATTTAAGACATTTAAGATTGTCATCAATCTGACTACAGGGCAAAGTCAGTTAGGGCACCCTCTCTACTATTGCTTAGGGCCTTAGCAGGGGTCATCCGTGTGGATTTCTGGGAATTTCTCTAGTGCCAGGTTTCTCACTAGCCCCATAATGGCCCCTCAATCAAGATATCTCTTTCCTTGCTCTCTGTCTCTGTCCTTCCCCATCTTGACTATCCTCAAATTCTCCTTCCTGCTTCCTTTCACCCCTCCTTCTACCCTTCTGCCTCCCTTCTTACCCCATCCCCATGCTCCCGGTTTTGTCAGGAAATATTGTCTATTTCCCCTTCCTAGGGGGATCTATTTATGTTTATTTTAGGGTTCACCTTGTTACTTAGCTTCTCTAGGATCGTGGGCTCATTATCCATTGCTTTACAGCTAGTATCCACTTATGAGTGAGTACATACCATGTTCATCTTTCTAGGTCTGGGTTACCTCACTCAGAATGTTTTTTTCTAATTCCATTCATTTGCATGCAAATTTCAAGCTGTCATTGTTTTTTTACTGCTGAGTAGTACTCCATTGTGTAAATGTACCACATTCTAGTTACCCATTCTTTGGTTGAGGGACATCTAGGTTGTTTCCAGGTTCTGACAATTACAAACAATGCTGCCATGAACATAGCTGAACAACGTCCTTGTAGTATGATTGAACATTTTTTGGGTATATGCCCAAGAGTGGTGTTGCTGGGTCCTGAGATAGGTGGAGTCCCAATTTTCTGAGAAATAGCCATACTGATTTCCAGAGTGGTTGTACAAGTTTGCATTCCCACCAGCAATGGAGGAGTGTCCCCTTACTTTACATCCTCTCCAGCATAAGCTGTCATCGGTATTTTTGATCTTAGCCATTCTGACAGGTATAATATGGCATCTCAAAGTTGTTTTGATTTGCATTTCCCTGATGTCTAAGGATGTTGAACATTTCCTTAAGTGTCTTTAGACCATTTGATATTCATTTGTTGAGAATTCTTTGTTTAGATCTGGACCCCATTTTAAATCGGATTATTTGGAATTTCAATGTCTAATTTTTTGAGCTCTTTATTTTGGAGATCAGTCCTCTGTCTATGTGGGGTTGGTGAAGATCTTTTCCCATTCAGAAGGCTGCCTTTTTGTCTTATCGACTGTGTCTTTTGCTTTACAGAAGCTTCTCAGTTCCGGGAGGTCCATTTATTTATTGTTGCTCTCAGTGTCTGTGCTACTGGTGTTATATTTAGGAAGTGATCTTCTGTGTCCAAACATTGAAGGCTACTTCTCACTTTCCCTTCTATCAGGTTAAGTGTGGTCAGATTTATATTGAGGTCTTTAACCCATTTGGACTTGAGTTTTGTGCATGGGATAGATACAGATCTATTTTGATTCTTCTTCATGTTGACATTCAGTTATGCCAGCACTGTTTGTTGAAGATGCTTTCTTTTTTTCTACTGTATAATTTTAGTTTCTTTGTCAAAAGGAGGTTCATAGGTGTGTGGATTATTATCCGGGTCTTCAATTTGATTCCCTTGGTCAACCTACCTATTTTTATGCCAATACCAAGCTATTTTTGTTACTGTATCTCTATAGTAGTGCTTGATGTCAGGGATGGTGATGCCTTTGGAAGTTCTTTTGTTGCACAGGATTGTTTTGGCTATCTTGGGTTTCTTGTTTTTCCATATGAAGTTGAGTGTTGTTCTTTCAAGGTCTGTGAAGAATCGTGTTGGGATTTTGATGGGGATTGCACTGAATCTATAGATTGCTTTTGGTAGAATTTATTATGTTGATCTTACCTACTCAAGAGCATTAGAGATCTTTCCATTTTCTGGCATCTTCTTCAATTCCTTTCTTCAAAGACTTCAAGTTTTTGTTTAACAGGTCTTAATAACTCTCTAATTTCCTCCGTGTCTGTTGTTATTTGCATGTTATTTGTTAATTTGCATGTTCCCCCTCTGCCTTTTGATTAGTTTGGATAAAGATTGTCTATCTTGTTGATTTTCCCTAAGAACCAGCTCTTTGTTTCATTGATTCTTGTATTGTTTTCTTTGTTTCCATTTTATTGATTTCAGCCCTCAATTTGATTATTTCCTGTCTTCTATTTCTCTTGGGTGAGTCTGCTTCTTTTTTTTTTTTTTTTTTTTTCTGGAGCTTTCAGGTCCGCTGTTAAGTCACTAGTGTGAGATTTCTCACTTTCTTATGTGAGCACTTAGTGCTATGAACTTTCCTCTTAGCACTGCTTTTATAGTGTCCTATAGGTTTGGGTATGTTGTGCCTTCATTTTTGTTGAATTCTAGGAAGTCTTTAGTTTCTCTCTTTATTTCTTCCTTGATCCAGGGGTGATTCAGTTGAGCACTATTCAATTTCCTAGAGTTTGTAGGCTTTCTGAGAGTAGTGTTGTTCTTAAATTCTAACTTTAGATGATGGTGATCCAATAAGATCCAGGGGGTTATTCCAGGTTTTTTTTTTTTTTTGGTATCTGCTGAAGTTTGTTTTGTTGCTGAGTATTTGGTCAATATAATTATACTTCTTTATTTAAGATTTATTTACTTTTTTAAATTATGTGTATATATAAGTATCTGATGTAGGTATATGTCCATGACTGCAGTTGCCTACAGAATCCAGGAGAGAGTGTTGTATTCTCTGATGCTGGAGTTCCAGGTTCTTGTGAGCTGCCTGACATGGGTGCTGAGCACTAAACTCGGGTCCTCTGCAAGAGTAGTTCATGCTCTTAACTGCTGATTCACCTTTACAACTCATTATTTATTTTTTTAAACAAACATATTACACTTTAGTTAATTAATTAATTAAATGTGTGTGCATGCACATGTGAACACATCAGCACTATAGAGCACATATAGAGGTCATAGGAGCCAGCTCTCTCTTTTTACCATGTTGTTACCTGGAATGGAACCCATATCATCACGTTTAGCAGCAAGTGCCTTGACATGTTGAGCCACCCTGCCTGCCCTATAATTTTATTTCTACTATGACCAAATATTAATGAACAATTGAATAATGAAATGAAATATAGTGTATAATAGCACCTGCTTCTGAAAAAAGTATTTTTACACTTGCACTATCTAACCATGGTCTCATCATCAGTTTGACACACCTGGGAAGAGGGAACTTCAGCTGAAGAATTGTCTCCATCAGTTTGGCCTGTGAGCTTATCTGTGGGGCATTGTCTTGATGGCTAGTTGATGTATGAGGGTCCAGCCTGCTGTGGATGGTACCAACTGTAGAAACATGGGCCTGGGCCATATAAGAAAGCTAACTTAGTAAGCTAGAAGAAGCAAGCCAGTAAGTAATGTTTCTCCACCATGGTCTGTGCTTCAGTTCCTGCCTTCAGGGTCTTGTTTTGGCTTCCCTGGATGACAGACCATAATTTGTAAGCTAAAATAAAATCTTTCCTTCCCAAAGTTGTTTTAGGTTGGTCTGTGGTTTGTCATAGTAACAGAGAAGCAAGGTAGGACAGCGGTCCTGTCGCTTGTGAATCAAAAGCTTTCTTTCTCTCTTTTATCTATATGCCTTTTATGAAGTTTCCTGCTTTTCGCACTTGCAGAATTTCCAGTACAACGCTGAATGAAAAGGTTGAGAGGAAATCTTGTCCCTCCTTGCTCACTCCGAGTCAGTCCTTCAATGCTGTGTGTGATGTTGACTTGGGCTTTTGTAGCTGCCTCTGTCAGGATGAGAGAATTCTATTTCTAATTTGCTGAGAGACTTTATCGTGAGTGGATGTTGATTTTTGCCAAATGAGTTTTCTATCTCCACAGAGGGTCTGTGTTTTTCTCCTTTATGGAGAATGGCATTGTTTGATTTTAAAATGCTAAACCAACTTCATATTCCTGGCTTAAACCCCAGTTGTCACAATTCATCATCTATTTTGCATAAGTCTACATTTCATTTGCTTATTATTTTTTTTGCTAGGGATTTTTAAGCATGTATACACAAGCATATTGAACTATCATCCTTACAATATATTTTCTGTAACGTCTTTGTCTGGTTTTGTTAACAGAGTAATTCTAATTCTACTAAGTGTGTTTCATCAGATTCTGTTTTCTGGAAGTGTCTGCACTGTTTCCTAAGTGTTAAGTGGAATTCACCTGTGAGACCATTGGTCTTGGAGTTTCCTAACAGGAATCCCTATAGCTACATATTACATTTTGATTTAGAACTATCCAGGGCATTCCAGAGCTATTGTAGCTCCATTCTAAAGACTGGCTTCTCTGCACTCTCTTCTGAGTCTGCCGTGATGATCAGACTTCTCTCATCTGCCTGGAGAAGATGGTCAGTTTGAGTCCAGTGTGGACTCTGGGTACCATTCCCCTGCCAGCATGCTGCTCCATGGTTTCCTTGGTGAGCTTATCCTGCATATCCGGGGACTCAATCTGGCCTTTCCTGTGTGCTGACTAGCAGACAGTCTGCTGGGGGTCGATTTATAGAGGTGTTCCTTTGTAGAACTCTGGCCCCATGTTCAACTGCTCTGCCCTCCCTGAACGCAGATATCTTTACCAGACAGAGGCCAACCTCTGGATGTTTCTTAGCAACCATTAGCACCCAGCCAGCCCACTCAGGCCTTGGTCCTGTCTCAAAGGGATATGTCAGACTTTGTTGATTCCCTATGGGAAGCCTTACCCTCTCTGAGGAGTGGATTGGGGTGGGGTAAGTAGAAGGAAGAAAGGGAGTGGGAACTGTGATAGGTATATAAAATGAGAAAAGATAGTTTAAGAAATAAATTAATTAATTAAAAAATACTCCAGCCATATCTCCTGCCTAGATACCAACAAAGAAGCTTTGCTTAGCACCAGTGTGAGTGGGTTGGTTGGGTGCTTATGGCTGCTGATTGGTCATTATGTGCAGACTTTTTCAGGGATGTGTCTAAGAAACACTCAGATGTAGGCATAATTAAGGAAGTCCACGAGAGCCCAGAATAAGGGCTAACAAATGTTTATTTGGGGAAAAACCTCACAATAAGGGTAGAGAGCCATGGTCCTCTGCTCTGAGGGCATTGGATGCTGCAAACAGAACTCTGACCTCCCCCAAGAGAGTGAGCACACTTTTCATCTGTACTTATCAGTCCACAGGTAGCACCTCAGACCATGTCCTAATGTGCCAGTACCCAAAAGGCTATTGGCTGAATGAAGTCCCACAACACCCCCCCCCTTTTGTCTAAATAAGAGGGTTCTAAACCTAATACAAAACTCTATACAGTAAGAACAAATATCCTCCCCCTTTTGTCTAAATATGAGGGTTAATATAAACTATACATAATAAGAACAAATATCAAGTATAGTCCAGGAAAAAAGAAAAGACAAAACATATATAAAATAGAATTACAACCAACATGAACAACATCATGCAATAAACACAGGCTAAATATTTAGTCTACGGTAATTAGCAAATAACAGAAATTATTTCAATAGTTGTCCTATACTGAGGGTTCTAAGTCTTATACTAAAATATCTAAGCTAAGTTATGAGAGGGAAGTAGCTATAACTATCTAGTCTTTAACTATATCAAATACCTCAGAAGGAAAAATAATATTACCCAAATAAGCAGGAAGTACAAGCAAGAGACTTCCAAAAAGTACAAGAAACGACAGAGACAGCTGGATACCTGGGCTATCAATCAATATCTCATTTGCAATGTTGGGGCAACCAACTTTGGCTAATGCCTAAAGATCTGACAGACCATTTTCTGAAGCAAGAAAGTTAAAAAAAAAACTGTCCTACCCTGTCTTGGTAAGGATTGGCAGTCATTTTTACTTGTATCCTGCTTGTCCAGTTTGGACAATGTGCATATTGTCAGTAACTGAGGCAAGGGCAGTTCTTTACCCAAAGGCCAGTTTCGTCAAGAAAAAAGAAGCACTAAGTGGAGTGTCTTCAGTGCCCAACATTCTCTTGGAAATAGACCGGTGCTGCCAGGACCAATCAGGTCTCATGTCAACAGAATCCTGAGTTATTTAAATGTCATATTCTATAGTTCTTTGAAGATTTTGAAGATTGCCTATCTGAAGACACTAGCTCAGATTTGAGTATAACAGAGGGTTATTTATTTAGGGGTAGACTCACAGATTATAGTCCTCTGCTTGAACAGGGAATAGCAACTGAATCCTGCAGTTGAAAGGGAGGCCAGACATGGTCTTGACATCAGCATATATAATATAAGAGGCCACACCCAAGTGTGCAGGTAACTTAAAGGCTACTGGCAGTAGGAATTCCTACAACACCTCCCCCTTTTGTTTAAATAAGAAAGTTATGGGCTGGAGAGATGGCTCAGTGGTTAAGAGAACTGACTGTTCTTCCAGAGGACCTGGGTTCAATTCCCAGCACCCACATGGCAGCTCACAACTGTCTGAAGATCCAGTTGCAGGGGATCTGACACCTTCACACCAATGCACATAAAATAAAGTTAAATAAACCATAAAATATTTAAAAAAAGAAAGTTACTATTGCTTGCTTAATTTCTTTTAGATCATTCATTCCTATAGGCATCCATTCATCTTCTTTGGATCCTTTTAGGCCTTTAGAACTTGATGCTTTGTCAGAGTAGATTACAGGGTAGGAAGCTAAAACCCTGGGTAAGTCATCTCTGACAGCTACTGGTGATGTTAAATGCTGTCCTTGTACCTTCTTTCCCTCTTCATAGCTCCAATAATTTCCTCAATCATTTCAAATATTTTTACTACTGTCTTTTGTAAAGTCTGAATCTCCTGACCTGTGTATATTTCTAGTGATTTCATTGAGGCACCTAGTCTCATTCTGCACATGTGATTCCAAGATCTGAAGTTTTTTCTTTAAAGATAATATCATCTTTGGACATTATTTAGATAGTATACAGATTGCATTTCTGGAGAGATACTCTATCTGCTAACCTATCATAACTTTTTAACAAATTTTGATTGTCAAATTCAATAATATGAATTCTTTTAGATAATTTCTCAGTACCCTTTGACATAGATTCAATTTTGTCTGTCAAATTACTGTTACCCTTTTCAATAGCATTAATTTTTTCAGGTAACTCTTGATTTTCGATGCTATTAATTCTGTCAGCAAGCTGTTCATTATTAGTCTGTAAAGACTGTATCATTTCTTGGCTCTGTTATCAAGCCATTTTCTTAAGGATATAATATGAAGAAAAAACTGAGTCTCAATATCCAATAAATGGTTGTATCACAATAACCATATAAGCCTTGCAGAATACAATCCATAGTATTAGCAAAAAAGTTACTAAAAATTTCCATGGTAATGTTGTCTACAATTACATATTGATTTATTAATTACCTGTTATGAGGTCCAATATATTACCAATAGGTGTAATAATCTTTATTGTCCAGCAGGTGTCATGGTTGCAGAGTCATGACTAGCAGTGCAACCTTGTGCCACAAACAGTCCTGAACTGCTCTGATTTTTTTCACCTTGGTGCTGGTAAAATACTGAGAAATATGCTTTGCTTGACAAATTAAAAACGATTAAATCAATTCTGTACATGGAGCAAGAAGCCCAGAACTCATGGGCAGGGACTACAAATTGGAAGCTGTGCAAGTCGCCATGCAACAGGGAATGCAAAAGTGGGGGAGGGGAAATTTCCAAGTTGCTGCATGCAGTTAGCACCACTGTGGCAGGGGTTTTACAAAAAACCACTTAGGTAAAAGCAAACCAAATGAGCAGGGGTGGGAGACTTTCTACCGGTTAGGCCTTTAAGCCAGTCCACCTGGTAGGTGTGGAGTTCAGATCCACATGGAGCTCCAGATGAAGAAGGACGCTTAAAAGAAATCCCATACTAGCTCAGAATTGAATATAATAGAGGACTATTTATTTAGGAGTAGACTCACAGATCGCAGTCCTTTGCTGGAACAGAGAACAGCAACCGAATCTTGCAGCCTGAAAAGAGGCCAGACATGCACTTTACATTGGCATATATAATATAAAAGGCAATGCCCAAATGGGCGGGTAACTTAAAGGTTACTGGAGGTAGGAATTCCTACAGCACCTATCTATGCAGAATATAATCTCGGTGCTTCTAGAGAACCTTCTAGCCTAACTATGAGTATGACAAACATGGGTGACTATTGATTTGTAATTCTCTCTCTCTCTCTCTCTTTTTTTTTTTTTGATTTTTCGAGACAGGGTTTCTCCGTAGCTTTATTTTATTTTATTTTTTGGTTCCTGTCCTGGAACTAGCTCTTCTAGACCAGGCTGGCCTCTAACTCACAGAGATCCACCTGCCTCTGTCTCCCGAGTACTGGGATTAAAGGCATGCGCCACCACCGCCCAGCCTTTGATTTGTAATTCTTAATACCTACATAGCTTAAAGACTAAGACTTTACATTACAAAAATAAATAATCTATGGAATACAGTTATCTCTCTGGGACTGTTCTCTACTAGGAATGCACAGTTATCTTTCTGACACTTTTCACCACTAGGGACAGTTTATCTCACTATTACTCGTCACCACTAAAGGTATACAGTCGATTGTTCCCCACTAGGTATGTACAGCTGATTGTTCCCCACTCAGGGTGCACAGCCGATTGTTCCCCACTTGGGATGCACAGTCAGTTGTTCCCCACTTGGGATGCACAGCCGATTGTTCCCCACTCGGGATGTACAGCCGATTGTTCCCCACTCGGGATGCACAGTCGATTGTTTCCCACTAGGGACGTACAGTTTTCTTACTGTGATTTACAATTACCTGAAGGAATTCCCAAGAGGTTTAGTCATTGAATTAAAACACAGTTATATTCCTTTGAATTTTAAGAATAAATTTTTAATTTTGGCTTATAGGTACATGAAATATTTACCTGTTTCCACAGTCAAATCTAACCAACAAGGTCTGCTCATAAAATCCATGCTTGCTTCCCTGCTCTTTTTTCCCCAAAGGAAGGCATAATAATTATCTCTTGATTTAGTTTTCTACTGTTTTGTTCTTAGACATTCAAACTTATATTTGTATGCTCTAAAAATATCTCCTTTTCTCTCTCCCTCCCCCTTTCACTTCTCCCTCCCTCCCTTGTTTTCTACCCCACTTCATTTCTGTGTACGAAGGATCAAATCTAGGGCCTTGTGCCTAATAAACACAAGGTCCACCACCAAGTGTCACCTCAGCCTCTTTCCCCTCCCTGACAGGACATGTTTTCTTCTTTTTCATTTAATAATGTCTTGGAAAACACTCCATAGAAATATATGGAGAACTTGCTTTTTCCCAGCTGTGCTCTGTTTTGTGCTTGCATTATTGTTGAACCCACCATCCTCATTAAGAATGTTTTGTCTAGGGCTGGAGAGATGGCTCAGTGGTTAAGAGCATTGCCTGCTCTTCCAAAGGTCTTGAGTTCAATTCCCAGCAACCACATGGTGGCTCACAACCACCTGTAAAGAGGTCTGGCGCCCTCTTCTGGCCTTCAGGCATACAGACAGAATATTGTATACATAATAAATAAATAAATATTTAAAAAAAGAATGTTTTGTCTAAATATAGGCTCTTCCCATTAAATAGTCTATGTGCTTATGTCTAATACATGTTATGGCATCTTCTTTTCCTCCTCATCCATTCCTCTTATTTTAAAAAATATTTATTTTTATTTGTTTATTTTTATTCTTTATTAATTTTATTTTTGAGGTTATAATATAGTCACCCCCATTATTTCCCCCTTCAATTTCTCCCTTCAAGCCCTCCCATATAACCCTTCTACTCTCTTTCAAATTCATGGCCTCTTACTTGATTTACTGTTATTGAATGCATGAATACATACACATATACATATATATATTTTTAAATATTGCTTTCTTGGCCCATATAACATTACTTGTCTGTACATTTCAAGGGATGACTGTTTGGCACTGGACAACCAAATGTACTCTTCACTGGGGAAGACCACCTCTCCTACTTCCAGGCTTTCTCTGTTGCTTTCTGCTCTTTGTGTAGGGTTAAGGCCTTGTGGGCTTTTCCTTGCCCATCTTGGCATTGGTGTTGGCCTTGTTCAGCTCACATTTGGGCAGTCATGTGGTGAGACTTTATGGGTGTAGCTTCTGACATTGCTAGGAGACAGACTCTCACGGCAAACTCCCCAATCCTATGGCTCTTAAAACCTTCCTGCCCCATTTTTTGCTGTTTCCTGAGCCTTAGGTGAGGGAGTATTTGTAGGTGTGTCCATTGGGGACTGGGATCCACAACTCTGCATTTTGTTTGGTTGTGGTTTTTTGTATTGTTCTCCATATGTTGCAAAGAGGCGTATCCTGGATAAGGAGGGAAGACCACACTTAGGTATGGGTATAAGGATAAATGTTTATAGATTATTCTTAGGGATTATGCTGGTTTGATAAATAGTGGTTGTAGATTAGATTCCCCTCCAACAACCATGATTTCACCAGAACTAAAGAGCTATGTTTCCAGAACAGGCATAGTCTTCCTCTTATTGAATGGGACAAATTAGAGAGCTGTTGGTTACTGTTGGGAGCATGAAGGTCCTTGTTCCCACAGATCTTCAGGGAAACCAGGAATTTGAATCATGCACAGGTGTTTCCTCAAAGGAGGAAATACCTGTTCTTCCATCTAGAAGGCTGGGAATTGGGAGTGATTAACAGTTTGGTGATTGGTGTTATCTGTTAGACCAGACCATATCAAACTTCTACAACCAGGACTAGAGGAAGCTAGTTGCTTAAATGACCCTTATTTGTATAGCCAGAGGCTCCCTCAAGTTCCCACAACCAGGACCTAATAGCCCAAATGATCTCTGAGCTATCCGTCTGACAAGGACCATGCCAGATCCTTTCCTAATCCCTTAATCTAAGACAGGTAACCTACCTCTAGAACCCATCTTCTTGGAAGAAATAGCAAGCATTTTGAGTTGAGTTCCAATATAATTATGCTTCCTTGTGCACTGGGGATTGTATTACACCAGGAAACTTTCCCCCAAATTATACTGGGTTTGAATAGGCTACTAATAAACTGCCTGGCATTAGACTTTCTAGAAGTCAGGCTATACCAAGTTTTCATTCTCACCTCTTCGTTTCCCTGCCTGCCATGACTCCTGCAGGGACTCCTCTCAGGTTACACCCAAGGGATGCATACCATGCTGCCCCTTTAGGGTAATCATGCAATGTGTGGGCTTCACAGCTGGGCAGGACTCCTGGTTATCTCCCTCCTTTGGAAGCTTGTACGGTGCCTTCTCCTGGTATCAAATTCTGTACTAGGATTCTCTAAGGAACAGATCTGATAGAATGGACCAATACATGGAGCCTTTATCCAAGTGGCTTCTAGGCTGTGGTCTGAGTGGTCCTGTACTGGCCCTCTCCTAATAGAAAGAGGAATGGTTCAGTAGTCGCTCAGTCCACGAGACTGACTGTCTCAGCAGTCCCAGCCTAGTGCTGGACTCAAGAATGTCATAGAGAGCTGGCTGCCAGTTTTCAGTCCACGTTGGAATTCCCAAGGAGTGGTTTCTAGTGACGAAAAGAACTAGGAAGTGTGAGTGAGGGCTAGCAGACAGAAAGCTTGTTTTCCCTTCCCATATTCTTTTTGTGGGTGGCCACATATTTTAAATTATGTGTGCTTGTATGTGTATGTGTGTGAATAAGGGCAGGCACTCTCAGGGGCTGGAGGAGTTGGATCCCCTGGAGCTAGAGTGACAGGTAGTTGTGAGCCACCCAGCATGGGTGCCTCTGGGAAGAGACCTCAGATCTTCTGTGAGAGAAGTAAGTGTTAGCACTGCTGAGATCTCTTTCCAGCCCGTCCTCCTGTTTTGAGGTGCTGGGCTTGATCTTAGAGCCTAGCACCTGCTGGGTACACTCTGTACTGCTGAACTGTGTCTTGTCCTATAATAGGTTTCCGGAGACACAGTCTATGGATCCAGCACCTGCTGGGTACACTCTGTACTGCTGAACTATGTCCGGTCCTATAACAGTTTTCCGGAGACACAGCTCGTGGATCCAGGCATCACTCCTTGTTTACGCTCTTTAAGCTTTGCCGCATCCCCCCCCAACCCTCCAATGGCTTTGCTAGTCATGTGGTAAAATAAGAGATTCTGCCATTTCTGTCGTACTTACTAGCTCTCGCCTCCCAACAAACACGGTGTTGTCCTCATAAACCGAAATTGTTTTTCATTTTTTATTTTTATTGAGATGTACTATTTGTCCATCTTTATGGCGCACATTTGGTAATTCAACACATCTTCAAATGAGTCATAAGCAAATCGGGGCAATGAGTATTTCCTTCTCCTAAGACATTCATCATGTTTATGTGGAGGGGTGTTTGTGATAAACCGTGGATTCACCTGGGGAACAGCACTTCCCCACTCCGGGAGGCAAATGGACACATCACTGTCTCCTGTGACAACCTATTAGGCTGCTCAGGTGGAGGCAGCACACCATGGGGGGGGGAGGAGAGAGAGAGAGAGAGAGAGAGAGAGAGAGAGAGAGAGAGAGAGAGAGACTGCAGATTTGTTGCTCTTCCAGAGAACCAGCATTTGGTTCCCAGAACCTGTGTCAGGTGACTCACAACCACCTATAACTTTAGCTCCAGGACATCTGCAATCTGACAGCTCCTTTCCGGCCTCTGTGGGCACCTTCACTCCCTTGGGTATATACATACATAACACCCCCCAACACTAATATACACATACTATACACACCACATACATCTACCACACATGCTACATGTAAGCACTGTGCACACCACCACACACATATACACCACACACATCACCACCTCCCCACACGCATGCACACACACACCACAAAAAAGTCTTTTTTTTTTTAAAAGAGAGAAAGGAGTGAAGGTGCTTCCCCAAGACCCAACTCATTTTAGTTAGTTACCATCTCTCAAAGGCTCCATGTCCCAACCACGCAGAGTGCTGGAAACCAAGCCTTGTAGACCTGACTTGGGGGCATTCCTCATGCAGGGCGTACCACTTTTCCTGCATGATCTGTTCTTAGTTCATGAGGGTGGGAACTTCTAGACTTCTGAAACCCTGCGGATCGTACAGCTGAAGCGGCTGCCAGAGGAGCAGACGCATGAGCAGGCAGGGGAGTGAGTAACGGATAAGTCGTCCAGCCGTCAGCATTATGACTAAAAACAAGACTGCAGAGTTTGGTTTCTCTCCAGCCACATGTCATGCCACAATGAAGTCAGAGCAGACAGCTGCGTTTCAGAATTTCCCATCAGCAGGTTTTATCTGTGTGCTGGGGCCACCAGCTCAATCCCCTGTTAAGTTTCTCTTTTAAGTTGTTTTAATTTTTAGGGATGGCCACTTTCCTTTCTCATGTCTGTGTTACGTAGTTCCAAATTCAAAACATTAAACTAGGGGATACCCACCCCCATACACCAGGTGGCTCTGAACCCTCTTTCTCTCCCTTCAGCCATATTGAAAATGCTTGCCTTGCTTCTTTTATTTTGAAATGTTTTTTTGATAATACATGTAAATGTCCACACACCCATTGTACAGCAGACTTTATGCCCCAGTGTGGAGGATGTGTTAGCTTCTTGAGGCTGTTATAAATGGTCCTCAATTGTGCTAGATAGATCAGGACTCTATATCCTCAAAATTCTGGAGGCTAGGACTCCAAAATCATACTAACAGGTCAGTATCCCTTCTCAGGTCCCTGGGGAAGAATCCTTCCTTCTCTTCCAGGTTCTGGCCAATGCTTGGCAGTCATTGGCTTATGGCTCTGTTGCCCACTCTAGCTTCTGCCCCCATCATCAACTACCCTTTCCTCTGGGTGCCTTTGTTCTGAAATCTACCTTTCCCCATGAGGACACCATGGGTTCTACTCGACTAGGACCTCATATCAACTTTTCTTAAACCTCCAAGGAGCCTGTATTAGAGTTCTCTAGAGGGACAGAAGCAACAGCATGAATATATTCAAACATATATAAAAGAATTTATTAAGTCAGTTTATGTTAGAATAGTAACAGCAGCTGTCTCACGCTGCTGAGGCTGGGTACCAGTAGTTGCTCAGTCCATAGGGCTGGGCTGTGTGCTTCCATATCTCCAATCTGGTGCCTAAAACCTATAAGGTTCTGGAGAACCACTTAGTCACTTGTAGAAGCTTGAAAGCACCGAGCCTGAGACCAGCAACAGACTGCTATCATCATCAGCAATGGGGTTAGGGTTAGTCAATTCAGTGGCAAGAGGGAAGAAGGCCAAAGGGCAAAAGACACTTGGTCTTCCTTCCACCATGGCCCTTTTATCTGGGCTGCTACCAGAAGGGTCCTCCCACACTCTGGCTGGCTTTTCCATATCAGTTAAAGCAGTCAGGGCAATTCTTCCTAGGTAAAACCCTGGGCTGCAGCCCAGAGCCCTATAAGCAAAAACAACTCATAAAGGGGCTGTCTTCTCTGGTCTCATCTAGAGCTGCCCGGGTTAGCAGACCCTTTGTGCATTGCAGAGGAAATGTCATGGTTTAGAAAGAGAACTTTGACAGTCAGATGTACCAAACAGCAGTGAATGTCATCTCACGGTCCAAGTTCATGTGCCTTAAAATAAGTGTTCCAATAAACAGGGCTGACCTTTTAATGAAAACTCAGGGCAGAAGTCGCCTGATATAGTCCTGTCTGTGTCCAACAGAGTAATTTATTGTGACTTTCTGTGAAAGGACTTCCAGGAAATGCATCTGGGCTGGAGGTCACAGTGTTGGTAAGCTAACAGGCTACTCTGCGATAAGAGCCATGTGCTCTGCTGGCAGATTTAATATGATTTTTATCTTGTTTATTGATGCTGTCAGTTCAATAAAGGGGCTTAGGTGCTCCAACAATAGGGATTATCCGGGCAGGGTGTTGTTTGTATTAACATGGTAGAGTACGTGGGGATCCTGTTTTACATTTAGAGGACCAGGTACCCAATGCCCCAGACACAGAAGGATTAAAATCAGGATTGGGAATCGGCTGTCATTGCATGGCAGCCTCTTTTGGGTTCTAATAGCCCATATCACCACTTTTCTAGAAATAATCCTGACTATAGGTTTGCATAATGGTGCATGACTTACCTGTGAATTCTGCAGTCAGGCAGCCTAGCCAATTGGTGAGCTCTGGGTTAAGTGAGAGAACTTGTCTCAAAAAATAAGATGGTGGAGATGGATCGCCCTGGGAAGGGGAAATAAACGAGATCTGGGTAAACTGGGGGAGGGGAAGAGGTACAGGGGGAAAGATGGGGGTTAGAAACATGAGGGATTGGGATGGTCAGATTGGGGGAGGGATGGAGAAGGAGAGCAACAAAAGAGATATCTTGATAGAGGAGACCATGATTGGGTTAGGGAGAAATCTGGTTCTAAGGAAACTCCCAGGAACTCACAAGCATGACCCCAGCTAGAGTCCTAGCAGTAGTGGAGAGGGGAACTGAACTGGTCTTCTCCTGTAGTCAGATTGATGACTACCCTAATTGTCATCCTAGTACCTTCATCCTAACTGATGGAAGCAGATGCAGAGATCCACAGCTAAGCACTGGGCTAAGCTCTGAGGGTCCAGCTGAAGAGAGGGAGGAGGGATTATTATATAAGCAAGGAGTGGGGAGTCCAAGATCATGATGGGAAGAGCTGCAGAGACTGCTGACCCGAGCTTGTGGAAGCTCATGAACTCTCTAGACCAACAGTTTGGAGGCCTGCATGGGATCAACTTAGGCCCTCTGTATGTGGAGGACAGTTGTGTAGCTTGGTTCATTTGTGGGACCCCTAGCAGTGGAATCCCTGGTGCATGAACTGACTCTTTGGAACCTATTCCCTAAGGTGGAATGCCTTGCTCAGACTTGATGCTACATGGGGGAACTTGGTCCTGCCTCAACTTGATATGCCATGCTTTGTTGACTCCCATGGGAAGCCTTACCTTTTCTGAGATGTGAATGGGGAAAGGGTAGAAAGGAAGTAGGGGAAGATAATGGGAGGAGAGGAGGGAGGGGAAACTGTGATTGGTATGTAAAATAAATAAAAAATAATAAAAAATTCAACCAAAAATAAATAATATGGAAAGGCTAGAGGGATGTATTGGTGGTGAAGAACATTTAACTGCTCTCATAAGGGACCTAGGGTTGGAAACCAGCACTCACATGGAAGTTCACAAATACTTGTAATTCCAGTTGCAGAGGATCCAGTGTCATCTTCTGATCTCTGCAGCCTCCTGCATGTGTGTGGAACATATACATGTACTAAGGTGCACATGTATACACAGACAGATAAATAAATATTAAAAGAATAAGATCGAGAGCAATGGAGGAAGACACCCAACTTGACCTCCACCTTCACATGCACACACATGCACATACATGTGCTTGGACACACATAAACATAGTACATACAAACATACACACACTAGACACACTCAAAATCATGTCTATAGTCTACTTTGGTGCCCATTTATTGGGAGATGCTTAAGAACTTTGGTGACTAAATTAGAAGGTTTTCTCAGGGTCTAGAAGTCTTGTGGGAGTGTTGGTCATTGACTTCTTGTCTGTTTTACTAAGCTCCTTGAAGGACCAGTTCTAGCCCGTGGCCCAGTGATGGAATTGCGGAACTGCTGGATTGAGGCATGGAACAGACAGACACTATTCAAGCAGGCTCTGGCCACTGCACAGAAATAATGAGAAGCAACACTGTAGTTTTCCTTCTCCCAGAGGCTTATTTTCTCTCTTCTTTGCATAAGATTCCCCCATCACTACTTTTTTTTTAAACCAAAACCAACCTACTAAACGTAGCTTTGCAAAAATTGCTTGTTCAGAACTTTACAAGCTCCAAAATGTATTATTGCAATCTGTAGTTATATAATAAACAGCCACAGAACTATGTAACAATTCCCAGTATGAAATAATCATAAAACCCAATATTACTTTTCCCCGGCATAGCCTATATTTTTTAATAAACTGTCACTTCGCCTGCTCTCTGCAAGCCCCGCACTTCCTGTGCAGCCTGAGTTGTGCGCTTTGTCTCATCTGGCGTGGAACAGCAAGAGCTGTATCTTATCTTCCCAGGCGAACTGCCCAGGGATTTACAAATGATAAACAAGTTCTCTTTTAAGTCAGCCTGAACTTTCCAGAACGATTCAAATGCCAAGTGCTTCTTGGGAGGACACAGATAGATGGCTGCCCCAGAAGAGTGGATTCGCGGTCCTCCAATGTGAGAGTGCTGTCCTTTGAAAGAGGTCTGGCCAGTTGTGGCTGTGGCCTAGGGTGTGGCCCAGCCTAGACACTCCCCTCGCCTGGGCTCCCCTCTCTGAGGTCTATAGGGCTGGTCACTTGCTGCTGTTCCAGGCACACAACGGGGGGTATCCTCTTGCACAACCTGTTCAGCCTTTTCTTTGCATCTACTTAACAAATAGTGAGAGCTGGGTCAAACCTTCCAGAGCTGTCTGGAGTGAGAACTGGCTTTAAGAACTCAAGCTAAGCCTGCTGAGCTGTCTTCCGGCTCCACTCCAGGTCTTGGAACCCTGTTTGCTCTCAGCTGGGGAAGGACTGTATGCAGGGGACTGAATGCAGGGGACTGTTTGCAGTGTGACAGAGTGCTCCAGCTCTGGCTTCTCCACCTGGGGGCAGCAGGAGTTTAGGATGGAGCTGGGCTCCCCAGGTTTCTATCTCAATTTGAAGTCTTCTTTCCTTCCTTGCATCACAGGTTTGCTGTGCCCAGCAGAGGGGCATTTTCTCCCCTATATTGCCTGCTTTGTGTTTAACATAGTTCCCACGGAGCCTTCTGGGCTGGGATTGGCTGCTGCCGAGGGGCAATAATCTTAGGGATAGTCTCAGGGATGGGATTGATGGAGAATGAGCTGCAGGGGACCCTGGAATAGCCTATGTGGTCTGCTGTCCTGGGCCTGGAGTGTGGCCTCCTTCTTCTGTGTACGGCCAGGTGTTTTGCTGAAGACATCTAAGTTGTTCCCTGATGGAGCACACTGACCACTCTCTCTCCGCTTTGCTCTTTCATCCCTCTTGATTGGGTCAGAACCCACAGGGAGCGTGGAGGTCAGGAACCTCAGGTCAAGGAGCAGTTTGCACATAGCCACGATGGCTCCATTTAGCAGTGGTGAGGGGTTAGGAGTCCTGGCAGGTCCTGGAGCTTTGTGCATTCTAGAAGGCATTGCTGGAATGCCCAGGTGGAGAGAAGGCCTTAAAAACATCTTAACCAATCCCGGTTAGATTTGAACTACCAGCCTTCTCTGTTGTTAACAGCTGGGATGAACTAACCAGTTGTTTCAGAAACAAAGCTGAGCCCACACCATTTTAGCAGAGAAAAGCCGCTTTGTAGAGAAAGGTACCAGGAGTGACAGCTTCACAATAAAGTGACTGCAGCAAACTACAGTTACACAGTCACTAACGGCTGGTGTCTGGATGGCAGGCAGACAGGTCCTCTAAGGATACATTGCTCCAGAGAAAGCTTTGTCCTTCCCTCTAGCATCGTGGCTCTCAACCTTCCTAATGCTGCGACCCTTTAGTACAGTTCCTCAAGTACAGTTCCTCATCTTAGGGTGGACCCCCAACCATAAAATTGTTTTCATTGCTAATTCATAACTGTGATTTTGTTACTGTTATGAATCATAATGTAAATATCTGTGTATTCTGATGGTCTTAGGTGACATCTGTGAAAGGGTTATTAGTCCCCCCCCCCCCCCACACACACACAAGAAAAGGTCTCAAGCCACAGGTTGAGAACCCCCTGCTCTAGTAGACTGATGTTTTAGGGCCGAGCCTGCATTGTTCTTCTGAACAGCATATGCACCTTGTGACTGACCCACACCTGCGCTGCCTGACTTTGACTGGCAAAGGTGGCAACACTTTGTGCTATGGAGCACATAGCAGTCAGATTCCTACGTTTGGAAACATCAGTGGAATTGCTGACGGAGCCCTGGCGTTGGTAGGAAAGGCTCGGCCCTGCAGATCCCCTGGTGGGATGTACCCTGTGCTTGGCTGGCCTTAGTGCAGGGTTTGCTGTTAGCACCTGTGCTGGCCAGAGTTCCCTCTTTGGGAAATGGCGGGAGAATGCAGCACAGAAATTCTGGCAGCCACTCTGCGGGGCAATTCCTTGGATGCCTCAGCCCACTTTGCTGAGTGCTGGGCTCCCAGGTTTGGCTCTGTGCATTTAGATAATTTATATAGAGTTTGTTAAACAAATGAATAGTTTAGTTGTTGTTTTTTATTATCAGATCGGCAGGTCAATTATTAGCAATTCAGGAGTGGAGGATAAAGCCTTCTTCCCCTTATCATCTGCTCCAGGGACAGCACAGACATTGGTGTCTTGGGTGCCATTTCATGTAAATGATGTCATATGAAAGCATTTTGAAGACTGGGGATATGGCTCAGCTGGTAAAGTGCTTGCTTAGCTTGAATAAACCTCTAGGTTCAATTCCCAACACCATAAAAACCAGGGGTGGTGGAACAAACTGTGATTCCAGCATTTAGCAGGCAGAGGAAGGAGGGTCAGAAGTTCAAGGCCATATAGCATATTCAAGGCCATCCTGGGCTGTATAAGAACCCACTTTCTGTTCTCCGCAATAAAATAAGTCACTGGCATATGTGTGCCCATGATTGAACGAACACATTCTGATACTTCTCACCCATCATGCCTAGAATGACTCTTTTGTCATTGTAGAATTGCCACTTAGGTATCCCTTCCCTGTCCACTAAGAGCTACCAGGAATAACATCAAATGCATGACCCATAATTTGAAAACAACCCTTGGTGGTGGCTCTGAGTCAGTTCTTGCTTCAGATACTGGCACAAAACATGGCTGTTGCTTAGGGCATCCTCCATGTTCAGTACCAGGCTCAGATTGACAGGTTGGGGGCTTGAGACTGCTGAAGAGTTCTCTAAAGAGAAGGTCTTAATGATGGGTACCGGGCCTTGTGTGCACAGTACACCTTAAAGAGCCCTTTCCTGATTCTTGCCAACAGGGACAGCTAGTCGCCATAACCTCAAGTTTAGGAATCCAATAATTATTTGGTGGTTTGAATTTTTTCAAGACAATGCCCTGCTATGGAGCTCTGACTGGTCTGGAACTCGCTACATAGAACAGTTTGGCCTTGCACCTGCAGAGATCGTCTTGCCCGTGCCTCTCAAGCAATTGAATAAAAAGGCAAGGGCCACTATATCTCACTAAATGCTGCTTTAAAAGAAGAGTTATGCAATGGCTCTGAAATAAGCCAAATCCAGAAAGACGTGAGGGCACTAGATTTAAATACGTGTACGATGTCGTATATCTGACACACATCATTTCACGACGGTACAAAAGGGAACTACTTTGCAGAAGGGCATCAGTGGGAGGGTGAGGGGAGTCAAGGGAGAAGGAGCCAAATGTGATGATCTGTATTCATGAAAATGTCTCAGGAAAACCCATTATTTTTTATGCTTACTAAAATAAATGAAAGTGTTTTCTCTTCTACCCCATGTGAGAAGGGATGGGCAACTGATAGCTTCTGTTAAGGGAGAGTCTATCTATCTATCTATCTATCTATCTATCTATCTATCTATCTATCTATCTATCTATCTATCTATCTATCTATCATCTATCTATCCAT
>NC_022015.1:30398449-30399053 GCF_000317375.1 Microtus ochrogaster
TTATTTATTTATAAAAATATAACAAAACAAAATATAAAACAAAAACTATAACATCAAAGTTGGACAGGACAGAGCACAAGGGAAGGCATAAGAATCAGAGACCCCCTCATTTGCACACTTAGGAATGCCCCCCAAAGCTAAACTGGAAGCCATAATATATATGTAAGTCAGTGCATGCTGCTTCAGTTTCTGAGTTCATCTGAGGTTTTATTCATGTTAATTTAGTGGTCCTTGTTGTTTTGGTGTCCTCTATTCCTTCTGGCTCTTATATTCTTTCTGTCTCTCCTCCACAGGATTCCTTGAGCTCTGGGGAAAGTATTTGATAAAGAGTGTACTAAATGAGTATACTTAACATTCATTTAGGGCTGAGTGTTCTAAGTTCTTTCATTCTTTGGGTAATGGCTGTTCTTGGATTTCTGTATTTCTTACCATCTGTTCCAACAGGAAGCTTCTCTTATGATGATGAACTAGAAACTATCTAAGGGTATATTATAATGTCATTAGAAGTCATTTTATCACTACCTTCTTCTTCTTCTTCTTCTTCTTCTTCTTCTTCTTCTTCTTCTTCTTCTTCTTCTTCTTCTTCTTCTCCTCTTCCTCCTCC
>NC_022015.1:30399153-30431204 GCF_000317375.1 Microtus ochrogaster
CCTCCTCCTCGTCTTCTTCTTCTTCTTCTTCTTCTTCTTCTTCTTCTTCTTCTTCTTCTTCTTCTTCTTCTTCTTCTTCTTCTTCTTCTTCTCCTCTTCTTCCCAGTAGTATTTGGTTTAATCTTAGGCTCCTGGGCTATCTAGTCTCTGGTTCTTGGTCACCTAATCAGTGTCAGGTATGGGTTCCATCTTGTGGGATGGGTTTTAAGACAAATCAGACGTTATTTGGTTACTCCCATAAGCATTGTGCCACCATTGCCTTTGTTCAAAGGGTTTGTGGCTGGCTTGGTGTTTAGATTTTTCTTTTGGCAGCATGCAGGGTATCTTCCTGTACTAAAGACTCTAGAGCATAACAATAGAGGCTTTTTGTAGGCACCAGCTTGACTT
Organism: Microtus ochrogaster; assembly: GCF_000317375.1. Classification (NCBI taxonomy): domain Eukaryota; kingdom Metazoa; phylum Chordata; class Mammalia; order Rodentia; family Cricetidae; genus Microtus; species Microtus ochrogaster. The sequence continues at coordinate 30,399,541 of NC_022015.1, forward strand.
CTCTATGTTCAGTGTGTTGTATAGGTGTTGTCTTCAGCAATGGGGCCTTGCATCAGTTTGTGGAGAGCAACCTATTGTCTTGCCAACAGCTTGAGTTGTTTGAGGATTCCCATGGGACTCCTTTGGTCAACAACTCGATAAGATCTATCTCAATTTTGGAACGGGAAGCTTCATTTGGTGACAAGAGATGGCCAGTTAAGACTCTGTCTCCTTCATTATTTCACAATTTCATTTAGATCACTTTCATAGATGTATATATTTTAGGAAGCTTATACTGTACTAGGTTTCTATACTACTTCTTAATTTAATTAAGTTGCCTCTTAATTTTAGTTGTCTATTCCCATATTCCCATCTCAACCCCTCTCTTCACTCCTCCTCCCCACTTATCCCTCCCATTTCAGTCCATCCATAAGTCTTATTCTATTTTCCTTTCCTAACAAGATCTATCTGTTCCCTCTATTCTGTAACTGTATATCTATACCTTGTGGGTCTATTAATTGTAGCTTGGTTATCATTGACTTAATAGCTAACATCTGTATATAAAAGAATACATACCACATTTGTCTTTCTGGGTCTGGGATACCTCACTTAGGATGACTTTTTTTTCTAGTTCCACCCACTTGCTTGCAAATTCCATGATGTCACTTTTTTAATAGCTGAGCCATATTCCAGCGTGTAAATGCATCACATTTTCTCTATTAATTATTTTGTTGAAGGATATCTAGGTTGTTTCCAACTTCTGACTGTTATGAATAAAGCAGCAGTAAACATGGTTGATCAATGTCTTTGTGGCAGGATGGAGCAACATTTGGGTTTACACCCAAGAGAAGTATAGCAGAATCTTGAGAAAGATTAATCTCTATCTTCCTCAGGAACCGCCACACTGATTTCCATAGTGGGTGTACAAACCTGCACTCTCACCGGCAGTGGAGGAGTGCTTCCCTTACTCCACAATATTGCCAGCATGAGCTGTCACTTGTTTTGTTGATCTTAGCAGTTCTGACAAGTGTAAGATGAAATCTCAAAGTAGTTTTGATTTGCATTTCCCTAATGGCTAAAGATGTTGAGCACTTATCTAAGTATTCTTCAGCCATTTGAGTCTCTATTGAGGATTCTGTTTAGATCTGTACCCCATTTTAATTGGGTTATGTGTTTCATTGATATCCAGTTTCTTATAAATTTTGGGTATTAGCCTTCTATTGGATATGTAGTTAGTAAAAATCTTTATCCATTCTGTAAGCTGACACTTTGTCTAAATAATGATGTTCTTTGCTATGCAGAAGTTTTATTTTTAATTTTTTGAGGTTCCGTTTGTTAATTGTTTATCTTAGTGCCTGTACTAACCGTATTCTGTCCAGAAAGCCTTTTCCTATGCTAATGAGTTCAAGGCTAGTCCCCACTTTCTTTTTTATTAGGATCAGTATATGTATCTGGTTTTATGTTGAAATCTTTGAGCCATTTGGAGTTGACTTTTGTGCAGGATGATAAATATAGGTTTATTTAGAGTCTTCTACATGCAATCATCCTGTTTGACCAGCACCATTTGTTGAAGATGTTGTCTTTTTTTCAAGTGTGTATTTATGGCCTCTTCATCATCAAAGATCAGGTATCCATAAATGTGTGGATTTTATGTCTGGGTCTTCAATTAGATTACATTGATAAACATGTCTTGCTTTATGATAATACCATACAGTTTGTATTACTATAGTTTTGTTGTACAACTCAAAGTCAGGGATGGTGATACCCCCACCAGTTCTTTTGTTATTTAGGATTGTTTCAGCTCTCCTTGCTTTTTTTGTGTTTCTGTATGAAGCTGAAAATTGTCCTTTCAAGACCTGTGAAGAATTGTGTTGGAACTTTGATATAATTGAATGTTTCTCTTCAGCCTGCCAGTTCTCAAATACTTGGCAGCCCCTTCCCAAATCGCCACACAGAGGCTTATATTAATTATAAATGCTCGGCTCATAGCTCAGGTTTGTTACTAGTTAACTCTTACACGTAAATTAACCCATAATTCTTATCTATGCTTAGCCATGTGGCTTGGCACCTTTTCTTAGTAAGGCATTCTCTTCTTGCTTCCTCTGCATCTGACTGGTGACTGCTTCTCTCTGCCTTTCCTCTTCCCAGAATTCTTAGTCTGTTCACCCCACCTATACTTCCTGCCTAGCTACTGGCCAATCAGCATTTTATTAAACCAATTTGACAGACAAATCTTTACAGTGTACAAGAGGATAATTCCACAGCATTTTTATGGGAAGTGCATTGAATCTGTAGATTGCTTTTGGTAAGATGTGTGTTTTTTACTATGTCAATCCTACCAATACATGTGCATGGGAGATCTTTCCATATTCTGATATCTTCTTCAATTTCTTTCTTCATGGTTTTAAGTTTTTAATTATGCAAGTCTTTCACTTGCTTGATTAGAGTTACCTCAAGACATTTTATTTGATTTGAGATTGTTGTGAAAGATGCATTTTTCTGATTTTTTTCAGTCTATTTTCCATCTATATATAGGAAAGCTACTGATAGTTTTCAGTTAATTTTACATCTAGCTGCTTTGCTGAAAGTATTTATAAGCTGTAGGAGTTTCCTGGTGAAAATTTTTGGGTTACTTACATATTTTATCACATCATCTGCAAATCAAGATACCTGACTTCTTCCCTTCCTATTCATATCCTTTTTGTCTCCTTTAGTTGCCTACTTGTTCTAGCTAACTCATCGAGTACTATAGTGAATAGATAGGAAGAGAGTGGACAACCTTGTCTTCTTGCTGAATTTAGTGGAATTGCTTTCAGTTGCTCTCTATTTAAGTTGATGTTGGCAATGGGCTTGCTATAAATTGCCTTTATTATGCTAAGGTTTGTCCCTTGTATCCCTAATCTCTCCAAGACTTTTTTTGTATGAGTGCTCTCTCTACATGTATGTCTGCATGCCAGAAGAGGGCATCAGATCCCATTATAGATGGTTGTGAGCCACCATGTAATTATTGGGAATTGAACTCAGGACCTCTGGAAGAGCAGCCAGGGCTCTTAATCCCTGAGCCATCTCTCACACTCTCCAAGACTTTTATTATAAAGAGGTGTTGGATTTTGTCAAAGGCCTTTTATGCATCTAATGAAATGATCATGTGGTTTTTGTCTTTCAGTTTGTTTATATGTTGGAGTACATATTGATTTATTGATTTACATATGTTGAACCATCCCTGCACCTCTGGGATGAAGCCTTCTTGATCATGGTGGATGATCTTTTTGATGTGTTCTTGGATTCTGCTTGCTACTATTTTATTGAGAACCCTCGCATCCATGTTCATAATAAAATTGGTATGTAATTCTCTTTCTTTGTTGAGTCTTTATGTGGTTTGAGTATCAGGGTAACTGTGGTATAACAAAATGAATTGAACAATATTACTTGAGGAGTATTGGCATTAAGTCTTCTTTGAAAGATCTGGTAGAATTCAGCCATAAAACCATGTGACATGGGGCTTTTTTTTTTTTTGGTTGGGAGACTTTTAAAAAAAAATTATTTATTTATTATGTATAGTGTTCTGCCTGCATGTATGCCTGAAGGTCAGAAGAGGGCACCACATCTCATTATAGATGGTTGTGAACCACCATGTGGTTCCTGGGGATTGAACTTGGGGCCTCTGGAAGAGCAGACAGTGATCTTAACCTCTGAGCCATTTATCCAGCCCAGTTAAGAGACTTTTAATGACTGCTTTATTTCACTATGAGTTATAAATCTGTTTAAATTGCTTGTCTGATCTTGATTTAACTTTGCTAAGTGGTATGTATCAAGAAAAATTATCTATTTCTTTTAGATTTTCCAATTTGATAGAGGACAAATTTTTATATGTCGTTATGATTCTCTGAATTTCCTGTGTTTTTTGTTATATCCCCTTTTCACTTCTAATTTTGCTAATTTGGATAATCTTTCTCTGTCTTTTGGTTAATTTGAATAAAATTTGTCAATCTTATTGATTCACGCACAGAATCAACTCTTTGCTTCATTGATTCTTTGTATTGGTTTTGTTTGTTCGTTTGTTTCAATATTTTTGATTTTAGCCCCCAGTTAGATTATTTCTTAAAATCTACTCCTTTTGGGTGTGATTCTTTCTTTGTTCTAGAGATTCAGGTGTACTGTTAAGTTGCTAGTATGTGATTTTTCCAGTTTTTTATGTATGCATTTAGTGCTATGAACTTGCCTCTTAGAACCACCTTCATTGTGTCCCATAAGTTTGTATGTTTACTTTTTAATTAAATTTTAAAAGGTCTTTGATTTCTACCTTGACCCCTTTTTCATTCAGTAGAGAGTTGTTCAATTTTATAAATTTGTCATCTTTCTGTTGTTTCTGTTGTATTGATATCCAGCTTTAATCTCTGGTGGTCAGCGGGGATTCAGAGTGTTAGTTCATTTTTTTTTATATCTATTGAGACTTGCTTTGTGTCAGAGTGTGTGGTCAATTTTGGAGAAAGTTCCATGAGGGGCTGAGAAGGAAGGATATTCTTTTGTGTTTGGGTGAAGTGTTCTATAAAAGTCTTTTAGGTCCATTTGATTTATGTGTTGGCTAGCTCCAACACTGGATGTTGGATGACCTGCGTATTGGTGAGAGTAAGGTATTAAAGTCTTCCAAAAGTGTGTGAGGGTCAGTATGGGACTTAAGCTGCAGTAGAATATCTTTTACAAACTTGGGTGCCCTTGTGTTTGGGTCATAGATGTTAAGATTAAAATATAGCGGATTTTTCTTTTGATGAGTATGCAGTGTCTTTGCCTATCTCTTCTGATTAGTTTTGGTTTGAAGTCTATTTTGTCAGGTATTAAAATGGCTATATAAGCTTGCTTCTTAGGTCCATTTGCTTGGTATAGCTTTTTCTAACCCTTTACCCTAATGATGTGAAGGTGTGTTTTTTGGATACAGCAGAAGCTTAGACCCTATTTTTCCATCTATTCTACTAGTTGGTGTTTTTTTATTGGGAAATTAAGACTGTTAATGTCGAGAGATAACAATGACCAATGATTGTTAATTAATTCCTGTTACTTTACTGTTGTTGTTGCATGCATATGCACACACACACATACACACTTCTCTTCTTTTGACTTGCTGGGCTGAGATCATTTATTTCCTGGGTTTTCTTGAATGTAACTAACCTGTTTAGGTTGAACTTTTCCTTCTAGCACATTCTGTAGGGTTGACTTTGTATATAGATATCTATCTATGGTAACTGAGAGTTTTACTGAGCATAGTACAGTGGGCTGGCATCTTCAGTTTCTTAGAGTCTGCACCATATTTGACTGAACCCTTCTGGCTTTAAAAGTCTCCATTAAGAAGTTAGGGGTAATTCTAACAGGTCTGCCTTTATCTGCTTCATGGCCATTTTCCCTTGCAGCTTTTAGCATTCTTTCTTTGTTCTGCACATTTAGTGTTTTGGTTATTATGTGCCAAGGGGTCTTCTATTTTATGGTCCAGTCTATTTGGTGTTATGAAAGCTTCTTGTATTTTTTAGGCATCTCCTTCTTTAGGTTGGGAAAACGTTCTTCTGTGATCTTATTGAAAATATTTTCTGGGCCTTTGACCTGGAATTCTCCTTCTTCTATTCCTATTATTCTTAGTTTTGCTCTTTTCTTAGTTCCAGATTTTCTGACTGTTTTGTGCCAAGAAATTTTTAGATTTAAAGTTTCCTTGGACTAAAATATCTACTTCTTGTATTTTGTCTTTAGTGTTGAAATTTTCTCTTCCATCTTTTGTATTCTATTGGTGAAATTTGCCTCTGTTGTTCCTGTTTGGGTTCCTAAAGTTTTCATTTCCAGAATTCCCTGAATTTATTTTCTGTATTGATTCTATTTCCATTTTCAGATCTTGAACTTTTCCTTCCATTGTTTATGTCTTTAAGTGACTTAATCATTTCCTCTGTAAGGACCTCTAACATCTCCATACAGGCTGTTTAAAGGTCTTTTTCTTGTCTTTCAGCTAGCTATGCAGGAATAGTCAGGGCCTGCTGTTATAGGGCTTCTGGCTCTAGTGGAGACATATTGTCCTGGAAGATGCCTCTGATTGTGTTTTTATGCTGGTATCTAGGCACCTGGATTGGGAAGGTTGTAGTTCTAGATGTTTCTATCTGGTCTTGTCTTTATCGGGTGGGTGCTTTCTACATTGGTTTCTGTTTTCTCTCTGGTTCTTAGGATGGATGTGGGGAGTGTGTGTTACCTGGTAGGAAATTTTTCTGGGGTCCTGATAGATGTTGCAACTCCTTCTTTGGCAGGAGTGGCCTCTTAGGAGAGCCAATTTATTTGCTGGTGTGGCCTCTGTCGGGCTGCCCATGCTCCAGTGGGTGACTCACAGCCATGTGCACATGGGCAACACCGCCTGGAATTTGGTTAGTTTATAAAAAGAGAAGAGGACATGGAGTTGGAGTAGAGAGTAGGAATGGGTATGACTCAAATGCATTGTATACATGCGTGGAATTATTAAGAATAAACACAAACTATTACACCCAATAATTCCTCCTTAGACATTCAAATTATGTCCAACAGTGAGTGTTTTGCACGTCTTAAATAATACTTCAAATGAAATAGCAGGAGCCTCCCATCTCCGCCCCACCTTGTGACCACAGAAAATATTTGGAGGCCTTATTCAGTTCCTCCCTGAAGGATATATTATCTGTGGCTGTTTTCAAGACAAAAGAAACATTTTCTGATGTGCCTCAGAGAAGGAAATGGGGCTGAGCCAAACCTTTGTAGAGCCTGTACTTGGTGCTGACATCACACTCTTAGAGGCGATAACTTTTCTACTTTTCCACATAAGAAATGGCTCTCAGAGTGGTCAGGTGTCTTGTCATGGCCACCATCTATGGGTGGCAGAGCCAGAGGGGGCCCTAACTGCTGTGCTTTACCTGATTCCAGTTAGTGCCAGATTTTTCTATGTGAGGACTCTGTAGCAAGATGTATTTGTAGTGTGAATTCTAATTGATCTTAATAATAAAACCCAGAGTCAGATATTAGAGGGTGAAAGCTGAAAGATCAGGGAAGCAAAACAGTCAGCTACTAGAGTTCTTTGTACCTCTACTGAATCCTCAGATGGAAGGGGGCAAGATACTGTCTATGTAAATCTTCCTCAGATTGAATCGTGAGCTCCCGTCTCCTCCCACCTTATATTCTTCTCTCTGCCCAGTCATATCGCTTCCCATCTTCACCTCCCTGGAGCTGGGGTTAAAGATGTGAGCCACCACCACCTGGTTCTGTTTCTCTTTTGAACTGGATCAATCTTGTGTAGCCCAGGGTGGCCTTGAACTCACAGAGATCTGTCTTGCTCTGCATCCCGAGTGCTGGGATTAAAAGTGTGTGCCACCACTGCCTGGCCTCTGTGGCTTGCTAGTGGCTAGCTCTGCACTCTGATCTTCAGGCAAGCATTATTTGTTTGATTGCAAACAATATATCACCACATGTATGGAAGACTTTTCTTTGTATATGGGTATGCATGAAGTTGCTGAGCCAACAGTGACCCCTGTGGAAATGGGGGTCAACCTCATGCTCAAATTTTACCTAAGCCACCATTTCAAGCTCTGTTGCATGCTCAACCAAAAGATTTTCATTGTGCTTTTCAACTTTTCAAGCCGGGGGGTGGGGTGAAAGCTGGAAATGAAGTCATGTACACGCCTGATACATTATTAATAAAGCAGACAAAAAACAAAAAAGCAATCAGAGTTTTTGAAAAGTAATTTTAACTTTGATGTGGCCACATAGATTTTAGAGGGGAAATAGGGTCATTTTAAACCATGTTCTCCGAGTCTTCAAATGAGGCCGAGAAATGTATAATGAAGCCCAAAGGAAAGAATTTTGACAGGTGAAAACCTAAATCTCTTCCCGAAGAGTAAAATATTTGGTAAAATATTTTTCTTGTAAGTGTTCTCAGCAGTGTAGGGAATTCTTGAATGACAGCTCTGAGTCATGCCCTTTCAGACGTGCAGGACGGGCGATGCTGGGGTCGTGGGCTGCAAGGGGCAGTTTCTGTCCCAGGAGGGTTAAGGCTGTCCTGCCTTCAAAGTCTGAGCTGTCTCAAGTGTGAGGCACAGGACATGCTTGTCATCTGCTCTTAAAGTGTCCAGCTTTGGAAATTCCCAAGTTGACAAAGTAATTAATGGCTTGATTACTTAATGGGGATTGCTGGGGACTCTTACAGAAGCCCAGGACTTACCATTGCTCCATAGCTCTGGCAGTTATAATTCTAGAGCCAAGGTTTCTTTCCTTGTGTGACTCCAGGGATAATCATTCCTAGTCTTTTCCAGCTTCCTGGTGGCCCTTGGTACTCCTGGGCTTGTGACATCATCACTCTCATTTCTGCCTCTGCCATCACATATGATTCTCTCCATCCCCACTGCTCGTTTGAATATAAACAGTAGATAAGGGTGCAGGGGTCATCTTAGCTCAGTATGACCAAATGCAATGATGTATTTCAAAATGAGGTCACATTCTGAACGGTAAATGGATGTGACTCTTGGTGGTCAGGGCACTAATCCATTACACTAAATAAAGCATCTAGCTTATAGAAAAGTAAATCTAGTGTGCATATGTTATATACAGAGTTCATTTAAATGAAGGAATTCGGATGTCTTGAATGGCCACGTCTAGTGAGTAACTGTGACACTACACTTCAGCTCCTGTAGCAATTGCTAAGGCAGGACAAATCAAAGAAGTGGGACCACCCCTGAACAGCAACCATGGAGTCAACTATTTCCAGTGTCCTTGGACTTTAGAGGCTCCATGGCTTTATGGCATTGACCATACCATTGTCAGAGACTTGACACTGGCCTCGTCGTATTTCCTCCTAGTATCTAGGGCTTTGAGTATGTTTCAAGTAGATCCCATCCGTGTCCTACTGAGTATGCAGAGTGGGCATCCCAGGCCATAGCATGGAATACATGAGGGTTGCCATCCTACAGCAGGTGGCATCGTGCTAAGTAGAAGTCCACAGTGCTGAGACTGGGGAAATTTTGGGATAGTCCCTGGGCGAGAACTGCATGTGGTTTTTGGAAGTGGGTGGATGTGTGACTTAGTGTTACCAACTATTAAGAGTTTAATCCTTAAAGCCAGAGTAGAGGGTTATTTTTTGTTATTTTCCTTTAATTACCTTATTAATATTCTATATTTCCTCTTATTTTTATAACCAACTGGGTTTTTCTTCAACTACAGTTTAACAACGTAGAGTTGTAACACCATGAACGGTATGACAAACTCCATGTCCCAAAGTTTGCAGAGATAAAAGCTGCTCTTCTGGGGGCGAGGAGGGCAAAGGGCTGGCTGTGGTTGAAGGTGGCTGTCAGATGCACTATGAGACGGGGAAGGAGAGTTAGGCCAGTGTGGGACGAGGGCCCCACTTTCTTCTGGATTCCTCTGGTTCTGATAATGATGCTTCGCATGGAGTTCTGAGCAGGTCTTTGCTGTTTTGGAGGCACATTTGTATCTTACTTCTGCCTCACTAAGTTCCTTTCTTAGATGAGCAAAGAGTGCTGAGTGCCCAGTGTCACCCTGAATCAGTGCCTCAAGGGGGCTATGAGAGGTTAGGCAGCTCTTATCCCTTGTCCCTCCTGAAAAGCATGAATGCTCCTGGGGTAAAGTAGAGTGATCTGCTATCTGATAGCTACTGTTGAGTCAAGACTCTGACCTATGGGCTTCTTTAACCATAATCACCTCCTTAAAGTTTCCACCTTAAACAGGGTCATACTGGGTACAGGGCTTCTACATATGTGTTAGGTGACTTTTCCTGAGGTGTGAACAGGAATCTAGATAGGACACCAATGACAGATCCAAGTAGTAATTCACAGAAAGTCTAGCCTAGTGAACAAATGAGTTTATTAGGACATCATAGTATTAACGCTCAACTTGAAATACCCTAGAATAACCTGAACAAAGTCTCAAGGTTGGGATGTGGACATGTGTGTAAAGAGACTATATTAGTTTATGTGGGAAAGCCCAGCCCACTGTCGGTGATACCATTCCCTGGGAAGGTAGTCCTGGACAGTATATGGAAGCTAGCTAGGCATGAGAGAGAGAGAGAGAGAGAGAGAGAGAGAGAGAGAGAGAGAGAGTCCTTTATGTTTCCTTCTTCCAGATAGACTGACTTGGAAGTGTAAGTCAAATAAACCCTTTCCTTCCTTAGGTTTCTTTTAGTCAAGGTGTTTTATAATCATCACAGGAAGAAAATTAATCATAATGCCCATAATGCCTCTTACAGAACTGGAGGGTAAATAGTGATTTATAGGTCTGTGGATGACTCAAAAGCAGCTGCATCATGGAAAAGCCCCAGCAAGGTTGACAGTTCAGCAAAACAGCATAGCTTTGGAATCTGGCTGGCGGAAGGCCTCCTGAACTGCCCCAGTTGCACTGGGCACTGGAGCTTATGCTTGGGAGGCTCACCACTGAGCACATGGGACTTTGCTTCCTTTCACAAGAGCCCGCTGCACCCCTGCCCCTGACATCTATGTCTCTGTGACCTACACAGTCCTCTGACATCCAGTCTGGTCCCACCATCTGCACTGATCCTCTTAATTTTTTCTGGGTTCGAGGCAAGAAAAAAGAAAACAGTTAGCCTTTGCTCTGCAGTAACTGAGCAGAAGTCCCGTAGATCTACAGCCTGCCAAATGTCAGGGATGGTGAGCAGATTAGCAGACCAGCATGCAGGCAGGAGCAGCCATGCCTTTGAATTCCTGTGACCCTAACAGCCTGTCGCATGTGTGTTTGACTTTATCCCCAGCAAGACCACAGAGTTAAACCTCTTTTTTCATAGAAAACCTTAGAAAGGGTCTTCAAAACCAGAGTGCAAAAGTTCAAACAACACACACATGGGATGGTAAGTGTCGTCAATTTGATAGGCTCTGAATTCCTGAAGAGACAAGCCTCCATGTACATCCGTGAGGTGTTGTATAGCTCTGAATATGCCTGTACGAGAGTACCTGGATGAGGTTCATTGGTGTTGGGAGACCCAACTCACCTGTGGACAGGGCCATTCCCTGGGTGTGGGGGGGTCTTGATCTGTGTAAAATGGAGAAACTGAGATGAGCACAAGTTGTCACTGCTCCCTGCTTTCCAAGCATGACTAAAAAGTGACCAGCTGTTGCCTTGATAGCCTGTCCCCATGATGGATACCCTTGGGCTCTTCTGCCGCCTTGGCACCCCACCCATTCCCATGATGGATACCCTTGGGTTCTTCTGCTGCCTTCCACCCCACCCATTCCCATGATGGACACCCTTGGGTTCTTCTGCCACCCTGACAGTCCATCCCCATGGTAGACACCGTTGGGCTGTGATCCAGGGTCAGCCCTTTCTCCCTTAAGTTGTTTTGGCCAGACTATTTTATCACAGCAACAGGAAGTGACCGGCACAGCTAACCAGTTTCATTTTGAACATAGGGAAAATATAGCATGGAGGGGAAGGAATATCAAGAGGCTAGGAGCATCCAACAGCGACGGATAGTGAGTGCCTTGTTTCTGGATAAATGGAACCCAGGAAAGTGATGCAGAAAGGCAGACGCTTAGCCCTGGTCTGTGCGGAAAATATTGCTCCTTCTTCCATGCTGTCTATGTGGAGTTTCACACACCATTGTTTCACTTTGGTGCTGTGTTCAGGCCTCTGCTTCCTGTTCTTTTCTGTTGCTCAGACTCCTGTTATGACCTTAGTATCTTACCTCATCAACTATCAAATAATAAAGCAAGCCAAGAGGGGATCCATTCTAATTACTCCCTTGAAGTTTTATGGGTAATGTATATGGGCTTCGCCAGCCTGCGGCTGAATAACCTTCCCTACGCTGGAGCACTCCATCCTCTGATGAGCATAATTAATGCCCGAGTCCATAAAAGAGCTGTGTGTGCCTCATAAAACTCAGAGAAGGCATAAAACCCCTCTTGTGCCCAGGGTTGCCATGGTTACTGTTTGGGGAACACTTTATTATCGATTCCCAGCCCCCTCCCCAAGGTATTCATCCACAGATTTGTGGGTCTCAGCGTACCTCTGGTGCGCCCCTGGTTTTAGCTCTACTGTTGCCAGGCCGGTGCCTGGAGGCTGCCCGCTAAGATGTAGGAATGTGGCCAACTGTGTGGTCATGGGGACATCTTGGTGACATTGGAGGTTAGGCAGGGTATGTCAATGTAAAAGGTACTAGAATCAACACATAGACAAGACAGACCTGGGAAGGAAATGGGTACTTGAATGGGTGGCTGGTTCCACACCTTCTGAAGGCCAAGCTCTTTGAAGTCCAGGGGCTGCTGAGCTGTCCTGGCTGAACTGCATGATAGGAGTGCTGGCCCTTATATTCTTGATTTCCATCCTTGCCTAAGCTAGTGGACCCTAGCCTGAAGGTCAGTAGAACGAAAGTCATGGCTTGAACTCCAGAGTCATACAGGATGGGGTTTAGGTTCCATGGACTCACAGAGTTGGGGTGGAGCCTGGTTCTGATCAATGCCAACACTAAGACTTTAGATTAGTCCCATAGCCTCTCAGTGCCTCAGTGTACTCATCTGAGAAATGGAGGCAGTAGTAGTACTGTCCTTGTATTCTTGTGAAAATCAATCAAGATGAAGCACGGTGTTAGCATTTAGCACGAATGCACAATGGACCAATTCCTAGGAGCTATTTTCTACTCTCCTTGTTGGTTTTAAAGTTGACCCTGTACAGTCACTTCCCCCCTCGGGCTGGCCCTGAAAACTGGGCCCTTCTCAGTTGATGACAATAAACTTTCAGCTTTCTGCTAGTCTGGACAAGAATAATGGTGACCATGGCCCCTGAGAGGGGCTGTGGAAAGATGAAAGAGGAGGGGCTGGGGAAGACCTTCAAGGTCATTGGGTATAAAAGCATCCCCACACATCTTGCTGTTTTTCCCTTAGAGAAATATAGCCAGAATTTGCCTGTCAATGGCTCCCATGGCCATGCAGCAGACAGCTGCAAGGGAGTCAAGCAACAGGTGTGCTGGCTCCAGTTTGGGAAGATCTGATGTTGGTGGGTAGCTCTGATACAGCCATACCGAAGATGGATATATTGCATATGCCCTGGGAGGGCTGGGACAAGGAGAAGAGATCAGTGCTTTTCTTCCCAGGGCAGAGTCAAGAAGAAGTTATTTGGAGCAAGGTGGATGAGGAAAGAGGCTGCAGCCAGACCCTAACTTTTAGCCCACATGGGCAACGTAGAAGAGCTTCACAGGCCTGACTTTGACTCAGAGGAAGCAGGTACAGGGAGAGCTCAGCCTGAAGCTTCGATGCCAGTGGGCAAGGAGGGAGAGAACAATGCTGGCAGATCTGCCTCATGCTAGGCTTGCTCTCTCTCATGGGTTAAGCTAGTGCCCTTGAGCAGCGTCATTCCTGTACAGTGGCGGCTGCTCTGCATTCTAGCCTTCAGGATCCAGATCCATCTGCTATGACATGGTCCTCTCCCCCTCAGTGGGGGAGGCCAATCAGAACAGAGACAATTACACAGGCTGCTGGGTCCCATATTTCAGGGTGTTCTGAGTCGCTAGTCATGGTGGTGCTACTGGTGACCCTACAGGACAGTGCAGTGCTATCCCACAGTGGGATAGCCTGTGGGTGTGTGAGGAAGAGCAGGCCTGGCTCACGACAGTGCCCATACCCATGTGATGTGTGTTTGGTTGCATATTATAGATATTGTCTCTAACCCTTACAGCTTTAGGCGAGAGAAGAGTGTTTCTCTGTAGGTAAGGAACCCAACTTTGGGATGGATCTATGAGCAGAGCTTTTCCTTGGGGGGACCATTGACTCCTGGTCTCTCACTTGCTGAGAATATAACCAAGTTTCTAAGTGGGGAGCCCTGGCAGGAGGGCCTATTCCATAAAAAGGAGCACTTGTGCCCCTCCCTTGGCTGGCTACCAGACTACTGCCTCTGTTCATTTGCAAAATTAGTGTGTTTACCAGAAACACAGTGTGTAGCATTTAAAACTGACTCCCAAAGGAAGGATATGAAAGACTTCCACCTATATCATCCACAGGTAAGGAGTCAGGGACAACAGAGTCCACCAGGCCTGGAATGGAGGGGAATCTCACACCTCACATACCTGATTCTTTTCTCTTTCAAAATGTAGGTTCTTTCCCATTTCATTTCCCTTAGCCTGAACCTAAATGAAAACTATTTCTGTTACAGGAAGAGAGACACCCTAGGGTCCAGATCCCCTCCGACATGGAAAGGACTGGTTAACCTGTCTCCCACTTAAATTTACATCTCCTCTAGCCCTTTGCTTATGGTTTTCTATGAATTTTTATATGGCCACAGGCACAGGAGGTAGGAAATTAGAACCACCCTAGTTTGGCCAAACTGCAAATAAATCCATTTTCCATTACCGATTTCTATTTCCTAATTTCTCTTAAAATACAGGGGAAGTAGGTGGCAGGTTTATAGATTGCAGTACTCATAGCAGGAATATATCATTCCATGCCCAGGCAGCTCTCCAGTCCTGTGGACCTCACTGAGTTGGTGCTGATGAACATGGGAATCATCCAAATACATTAATTTAAATGGAACAAAGCCAAGGGTCCTTTTGTCAAGTACATCAGTCACATTTCATATGTGTGAAAGCCACTTGTGTCTGGGCTGTCATTTTGGAGTGGAAGACATTGGTGCAGAAAGTTGTGACTGGCAGCGCGGGACTAAATGCTCCAGGATTGTTATCTTAAGCGAGCCAGGGGCTTTTTAAAAGGTTGCCCGTGGATTACTTTTCTCTTTGCTGTGACAAAATATCTTTCAAAAGCAGCTTGAGGAAGGAGAGGTTTATTTTGGTCTGTGATTTGTGGGGATAAAGTCCACACGGAAAGAAAGGCGCGAGGGAGGAACCTGGTGAGGCTGGTCGGTCATCCTGACTGCATCCGTGTCAGGGAAGCAGAGAGACACCAATGCCGGTGCTTAGTTCACGTTCTTCTTTTCCCCTTTCCTTTCAGTATGAGACCCCCATCCTCAGCACCACTCTCATCCATGAGGGATCTTTCCTCCCTAGTTAAATCTCTCTGGAAGCATGCCAAGGTGTGTTTTCTTGGTGTTTCCAAATCCAGTCAAGTTAGCAAACACGATTAAGCAGTCTATTCCCCTTCTTGGAGAGGGAAGGAACTAAAATACTTGACGGGTCCATCTGAAAGGCAGAGGTTCTTTCTGCTCATTGGGCTGAAACTCTGCCAAGGCCACTGCCCTTGTGGGGAGGGGAAGTACTCCCATCTTCTGGAAGGTCTAGGATGCACTTTCCTGTGGGACTCTGCCATCCATGCTCCCCGTGTTCATCTTTACATGCAGGGCCAGGCCTTCATCTGCTTTTTTCTTTATAGGCAGGAAAGGGCTATAAATTCCTGTTTGAAGCCTGGTTTGTAAAATGCAATTTAACACTAATTAAAGCGCTGTTTCCATTTTCCCAAAATTGGTCGTATGTATTATTTCCTGTGCTTGCTCTAACTTGGTGCCTTAAAAAAAAACCACAGTTGAATTTTCATGTGTAGTTCTGGGGTTCCGAAGTCAGGAATTACCCTCACAGAGCCAAAAGGGGCCTGTTTGGTGGTGCACTGTCCTCCCTGGTGCGCGTGGTGCTCCAGGGAGAAGCCTTGCTTCTCACCTTTTTCAATATCTGGAGCTGCGTGGGTTCCTGGTCCCTTTCAGTCTTTCCTTCTTCCCTCAAAAACAATAGCATGTCAGCATCTCACTTCACTTGGAACACACAGAGCCTTCTTCCCTTGTCTTGAATATCCCCGTCCCCTCCTTTGAAAGGACCCTTCCAATTAGGGTTTATGTGGATAATCCAGTATAATCTTTTTAACTTTGGGGCTCTTTGCGGTTAAGACACAGGGCAGCAGCACACATGCCCAAATCTTGGTGAAGCAAATGTTTCTTCCGCCTCAAGGGTCCTCAGGACAGCAAGTGAGTCTGCATGCTCTGGACCAGGCTTGACTGGGCTCATCTGGGCTGACTTCTGTGTCTGTGGTCATCTGGCAGGTTGGCTGTTGTAGGTTGGTCTCGTCAGAAAGAACGTCCTTCTACTCTGTGTCTTATATCCTGGCATCCCTGTCCACAGGCTCATCTCCGGGCTCATGTAGCTTTGCATCCCACTGCTGCTACAGAGACCAGTGAGGAAGCAGAAACACAAAGTACTGCTTAGCTTCTTGGAAACAAGTTCGCTGCTGCTGCGCTGGTCAAAAGTGTCCCCAAATCCAGCGTCAGAGGGGACCACAAAGTTAGAGGGCAAAGAAGAGGAAGGAAAAGTCCCCTTATCAACTCTGCAGGCTATAGTGGCCTCTGGAGTCAGGATTATGACTTCTGAGTTCTGTTTCTATCTGCTCTGAGTCCTTGCTTCTTTATTGCATAAGATACCAAATCTATGTCATTGAGATGCTGTGTGTGTCTAATAAAGTAATACAGTAAAAACCCTGAGTAAAATGCTGGTGACATGATTAAAGCCAATAAATATAATCTACTAATTATCTCCACAGGAAAGTAAATAATGAACCATGTGCACAGCCATTATTATTTTTGCTCGGGTCGCCACGGAGGCCATTTTGCTGTCAAAGCTCCTTCTTCTTTCTTCCTGTGATGGAAGAGGACACATTAGAATGTGAACCTGGGAAACATTCAACCGGAAGCCTTCATCGGCTCTCAACTCAAGTAGAAGCAGAGATGGGTTAGCTAGCAGAACTGTTTAAATGGATGCAAATCGAAGGAGAGGTGTGTGCACTTTGTCTTTCAAATAAAATCTAATTTTTTTTGTGTGCTCCCAAGTGGAATTAGTGGTTTTGATAGCAGATTTATAATTGGCCTTAACTATCAGTTATTAAAAGCGATGATTTTACACATTGGCATGTCAGATGGAAATGCACAAAGCCTGTCTTTAAGAGTTAGTGCTTGGGCGCCTCCCCTCCTTGCGCCAACAGTGCCAGGTGAAGAAGGGATGTGATGACGTTGGAAGCCGCCCAGTGTTTGAGCTTGTGAAGAATGAAGGCTTTTGAACTTTAATTTGCCGTTGAATGACTTCAGTGGAATATCTAAAGCGAAGAGGCTTTGGGGAATTCTATTGTTCCTGAACTTGGAGGAAAATGGGATGAATATGCAAGAAATGACAGCCTCTCAAACTAATTCCACACGGCTGGTGCCTTCCCAAATCGGATTTCTCGGTAGTTTCTTGTCTGCGGCTTAAAGGCATTGAGCTGGTGAGGCTGGGCTTGCAGGTGCACCTCATCTTCAGCGCTTTCCTGAGGACCAGTTGGCCTCGGCCAGAGATGCCAGATGCGTTACCATGACAATGAAGCGCCACCTTTCTCCTGACTTTTGTCTAGAACCCTTCAGGGCATTTTCCAGCAATCTGAGAAGTTCTTTCCGACAACCCTAACTCCCCTTTGTCTCTGTGTCGCTGCAGGTTTCTGTGGGTTCCTAGAGAGATGTTTGAAATTATAATTGGTTTTCCTGAAGCCCCTAATCCATGGTTTTTCTTTATTTCTTTCTTCATTTCTTTCATGCTTCTTCTCACTGAGTGACCACGCGGGGGCATGATATCGGAATGACAAAACTCATGATTATCTCAGAGAAATAGGAATCTGAATTTCATGGCAGCAAAGCACAGATTCTGGACTTAGATGGGGAAGGGCGATGTCTCTGTACCTTTGTAAGCACAGTGCCTGCTACGAAGACATTCCTTGATTGGTGTTGCTTGGTCTATGCTTGGTGACTAGCTTTTTAAAAGGATGAGACTGTAATTCTCGAGTGGTGAGAATTAGCTTTTTTCCCCCCATGTATCTACCAGTCCATGACCTCAGCATGGGTCTACTTTGGTGTACTTCTGTAGGAAGTAAGTTGGGTTCTCCCTAAGGAGATGCTAAAGACAGAACTTCAGGGGCAGGAACTTGAGTTGGGTAGAGATAGAAGCGGAAGTGTAACCTAAACCAGCCAGGCAAAGCTCTGAGTTATGTGACCCATCTCAGGTAATGGCATTGGGCTCTGCCATCCTCACTCAGGTCAGTCTCTGACTTCTCCAGGAAGGCTGTCCCCACCATATTAAATGGCTGACTCTCTAGAAAGGAAGCCACTACCCAAAAGAGTTGTCATCCTCCATAGTATAATTGCTCAATGACTGGACACAGATTTGGGCAGAGATGTACTGGCTGGTTGGTGGGATCTAGAGGGATCTTGCTCACTGTGACCTCAGGATGCATGGCTCCCTGCAGATGTGCCGCCTCTGATGGTAGGCAGGTAGAACTGGCTTGCGGAGCCCGGTCACTGCAGCAGGTCATTCAAAGAGTAAAATCACTGTGGAACATCTCTTTGGCTACCACAGCTGGTCCTTTGTACCTCTGTAACCATTTTCCTATGTATATTATGGGAGAAGGGGCTTGAAGACCCCAGAGTTTTCTTTTCTGGAGGAGAAAGGGAGTGAGGAACAGTTCTTACAGTTTTATTGGCCTTAGCGTCAAGCCTGAAGCTCACTGATGTCCCCTTCAAGATCTCTTCTAGATAGGTACTGCCTCAACACAGGGCCCAAAGCAGCAAGACCAGTTAGCCTTGGTACAAAGCCTGTAAGACTGTGAACCACAGTCAAACTTTCCTCTTTGTAGGTGCCTTATCTCAGGTACTTTGTTACCAGAATGGTAACAAGATTAATCATCATTTGCTAATTGCACATTTGGCTCATTAAACAATGAACAAAATTTATTATAAATGAAATTATTTGCTAGTGCTTAGAATATATAATCATTTACTGTGATTTCTGCCTTAATTTTTGCAGTAAGGTGTTTGATAGCACAACCTGAAAACTTGGATTTCACAGGGGAAGTATGTATGTAGCTTTTAAAGGGAGGATCAGCTCATCAAAGCTTTCCTACCGGGGTGCCAGGCTGCTTGGGTGCAAGCATCACAGACTGGGTGACTTGGCTGGTGGGATCTCCCCCTGCTAACTCTGGAGATTGGAAATTCATGACCAAAGCGTTAACTGGGCTGTTTTCCCTTGAGGCCTCTTCCTCTGTGTGGTGGTTTGAATAAAAATGACCCTCAGAGAGAGACCCATAGAGAGGGGGAGTATTAAGAGGTGTGACCTTGTTGGAGGAAGTGTGTCACTGGGGGTGGGCTTTGATGTTTCAGAAACTCAATCCAGGCCCAGTGGCCCACTCTCTCTTCTTGCTGCTTGCCTATCTGGATGTAGAATTCTAGGCTCCTTCTCCAGCACCATGTCTGCCTGCATGCTGCCTTGCTTCCTACCATGATGAAAACAGAATAAGCTTCTGAATCTGTAAGCCAGCCCCAATTAAATGTTTTCATTCATAAGAGATTAAACCCAAACTAAGACGCCTTGGCTGATAGACAATGTATGTCCCCATAGGCTCTGTATGTCCCAACAGGTTCTTTGCTCGGTGCCATTCTCTTAGGAGGACATTTATCTCCAAGTACAGTCATATTCTGAGGTGCCAAAGGTAGAGCCACATACCTGAATTCTCGGAAGACACAGTTCAACCCCCAAAAGAAAACTTCTGCAGTCTCAAAGGTTAAGTCATGCCAGGATGACTGGCATCAAGCCCTTAGAGAAATGAGCGATGCACACGTTCATCCCAGTGTGTGCTTTTGTAGATCTCCAGAACCATTTTGTTTGTAAGCGATGATGTCATTGAGTCAGGAATATCACGCAGCCTCATGGCAGGAAACAGGTCTGATGAGGTGGGCTTTCTGTTCTGTTCCAAGGGGAGGTCAGGAGGCTGTTGTCACCAGAAGCCTCTTTTGGTCCCTTCCCTCTATTTCAGTGGTGCATTAAATTATTATGAAATCTATTAATCTCTTACTTGGCTTCTTGGGGATGGTTTGGATTTTTGATGGGTGGAGGTGGCCATGGCCTCACCAGCTACCCCTGAACATTGAAGACATTGGGGAAAAGTCAGACAGTGTCTGGCTTTGTGTCTTCCAGCCCGATAGCTAGTGCTGGGGTCTGCATACTCTTACCTAAGGCCTGTTTGTGCTACCAGGGAACACTTGATCTGGTCTCACTTATCTCCTTAGAGAAGTCTTCTGCTGGTGACTGACAACAGAAGGGTAGGTGAGGCCCATGTTCCTATGTCTCCTAGGTATGGGACACTTTGGCTCTAGGCATGTTCTCTGTGGGACACCATAGCTCCCCTTGGGATTAAGCACTGTGTTCCATACATGACTTGACTAGTGAGTGACACTGTTATTTTATCCTCTCCCAGGTCGCTGTCCCGCTGTCCCCTCCAAGCCTGCTACTTCTTGGATCACAATTCCAGGCAAAATCTCAGTACTCAAATATTTGTGTTAAGGTGGACTTCTAGGAACCCCAGCTGAAGACTAGGTGACTCCCCCACTTTTTATAACGCTCCAGTGCCTGTTCAAAATGAATTACCTTTTGAATTTTGTCAGTGAACCTTCCTACACCCCACACCTTCCAGAACACCTTTTCCCTACTCTGCCGAGCTTTGAGGAGAGCTGAACCAACACCAAATTGCCATTATCTGGGAAATACTCTGGGCCTGGAGACAGTTTGTGATCGTTTACCTGAGAGGCTAAAATACCAAGGCCATCCATGAAGTAACAAGGGGCAGGAGATGGTATGACATCCATATACCAATCTCCTTATTGTGGACACTGAGTTCCAAGGCCTCTGTCCTCCAAAGCTGTGAATTCGCTTTTCTCCTTCAAGTGCATCCCACTGGGAGGAAACCTGCTTCCCTTTGGCCATCCACACTGTCTTTCCACGCATCTGTCCCCTGATTCATCAGACCCTGACCTAGTGGTAGACTGTCAGAGAACTTCAAATCTACCCTAAAAAGACAAAGACTCCAAATGAGTAGGTGAGTGAGAGGTAACATAAAACATACATTAACCAGCAGATCCCATTGCGGCTCACCTCATAGCAGAGGATAGAAGCCACGGGCGACCACTTTTCAAGAGGAAACCTAAAGGAGAGCATTGGGATTTAGCAGGAGAGCATGGATGTCCCCGTGAGACACAGACACATGCTCCAGCAACCCCACTCCTGGGTGTATGCCCTGAGGAAATGACGTTATCATGCTGAAGGCGAACCTGCTCTCCCATGTTCACTACAGCACAATCTGTGGCCAGGATGTGGAATCAATTGTGGATGGGTGGTTAAAAAAGCACGGTGCTATATACACAGTAGAATACTATGTGCAGTGGAAGCCTGTCGTTTACACCTGAGGAACACATGGTATTGAGAGTAATAAACAGAAGCCAGAAAGACAGATTCCACATGTTTAGAGTACAGCTAAAGAAGTTGATTTAATAAAAGAGAATGGTACAGCAGTGATCAGAAGCTGGGGTGGGGGCAAGGCAAGGGGGCTTCTAGGAGAAGTTGTTTAATGGGTTAAAAAAAAAAGCTATGGTTAGGTAGGAGGGATTAGTTCTGTGGTCCTGCTGCACAGTTAGGCAATGGGAGTTAATGCTAAGATACTGCTTTTTTCAAAATGTTTAGGAAAGGGTTTTTCACCCTCTCCAATCACAAAACTGATACATGTTTAAGATGGTAGCTATTTTAATACTGTAATTTGATCTTTGCACTGTGCACAGGGCACATGATCGAAGCATGGGGCTGTGCTCTATGAACGCAACTATTATGTCAGTTAAAAGCTGAATAAAACCCCTCAGTTCTCCAAAGCAGCCCACCTAGGGTTTCTCCTCATACTGAAGCAAACTAGAGCTGTTTTCAGAATGCCAGGTGGAACCAGGTGTATGAACCCGACCCATTTGTCAGGAAGCCAGTCACAGTGTCTGGGCCTGACGTATGACCATTTTCTAATGGAGTGGACTCTTGGGACCACATTTCTCTTTCTGTAAGAACACCATTTTTATTCTTGAGAACTTCATTTTCATACTTGGTTGAAAATCCTGCTCCATCCTGCTGAGGAAAGCAACCCTACCACTGCAGCACACGCCCTTGGGTGTTAGGGGAGATTCCCCAGGTTCACAAGGGAGTGTTGAGGTCTTACAGCAATGAAGAGGAATCGGCAGTCTAAAAACACAGGTGTGGCCAGTGAGTGCTTCCAACAGAACACTCCCCCTATCTGTGGCTGAGAGCTGACCTCCCAGACAGAGGGAGGCCTACTGTATACAGCAGGAGATATGTTCGTGTTTTATTTATGAAACACGCCTTTCAAAACACCATTAATCTAGGACTTTCCATTAAATAGATTCATATTTGTATGCCCCCCCCAAACCCCTATCAGGGTGGAGAGAGGGCTAGAACTTAGTTTTTATTCTGTGACTGTGATCTAATACTCTGAGCAAAGCAACTCATTTTGGTTTACAGATCCAGAGGTATAGTGTCCATCAAAGCAGGAAAGGAAGAAGTGTGAGCTCAGCCAATCACATCGCACCAGCAGCGAGGAAACAGAGAGAGAAGAGGGAGTGGGGCCTGAGTGTAAATCCTTAAGGCTCACCCCAGTGAGCTTCTTCCTTCAGTGTGACTCCACTTCCTTAGGGGCTCACAGCTTTGGCAACACCATCCAGGGAGACCATGCGTTCAAACTCACCGGTTTCTGGGGGGACATTGCATGTTCAAACCACAGTAGACATTGAATTCTGCTTTTTTTTTTTTTTTTTTTTTTTTTTTTTTTTTTTGCTAACAACAACATGCACAAAAAACGCACAAGCACAGTTAGGTAAATGTAAGAAGTGGCATGAAAAGTAAAACCACCAAGCTTTCGAAAACCATTATCAAAATACTACTAAAATATATTAAAAGATAAAAGGGGGAAACACAAGTAACAAAGAGGAAGTTTTGTGGCAGCCCCTTCCTCGGTCATCGAAAATTGAAGTCATGCAGACTAGGTGGTGGTCAGAGTCTCTTGCCTTTCCTAAGATTTAGGATGTTGCTGATCCTGGATGAGTCAGGTATTCGGTGTCGGGTAGACTGTCTTCCTGTTAGGAGAATTTCTTCATTGGTCAACCAGCAGTCCTGTTGACCTCACTTGGCTTTGTGGTCTGTGGATTTCGTAGGTCCTCTTGTGTTCCTGATGCTCCCAGTGTGTTAGCTCCTTGCTAACATCCTCTAGCCGAGGACGTCTCTACCCGTGTTGCAGACTGGGGGAAACAGAGCATTGAGAGCTGCACAGGGTAACCAGTATTGGTGCTTTCAAAGCCTGGTGAAATTGAATACTCTTTGGAAAACACAAGGGTGTGGAATCTGAGTGCTCTGGTTCTACTGGAGCTTCTGGGTTCCCAATCTGACTGGCTGTGAACCTCATGACAAATAGCTGACTTGAGAAACTGGGCCATTGACTGATCCCAGATGCTGCATTGTCAGACGCTGCATAGGTTCAGGGCACAGACTCAGCAGCTAGCCA
This sequence comes from Microtus ochrogaster, assembly GCF_000317375.1. Classification (NCBI taxonomy): domain Eukaryota; kingdom Metazoa; phylum Chordata; class Mammalia; order Rodentia; family Cricetidae; genus Microtus; species Microtus ochrogaster. The sequence goes on from NC_022015.1 coordinate 30,422,853, forward strand.
CTGTGGACGGGGCACCACATACCGATCTCCACTGCCTGGACTGTCTTCCCACCGCCTGAAGGTCTCCAATGCGCCACACCCTCTCCTTCTGCACAGCTGCCGCATGCAGCTGTTTCTGCTGTGATTGTTTTTAGCTGCCAGGCTGGGATGGCAGCCCAGTCTTAAAAAACAGGTTCCCGCTCAAGATGATGCCCAGTCACAGATCTGTAAGACCTGCCAGAGGAGTCACTGTCTCTCCAAACCAACTAATTCCAGGCTTATAAGGACTCCGTTGGCTTGTCCTGTGGGTAGGACTGCTCATGCCTTCACCAAGGCCATCCTGTTTATACTTTGGGTGAGGCTTCTGGGGTCCCTGCCTCCCACCAGGGTGCCTGGAGCTATATGCCGCTTTCTCCGTTTTGCTAGGTTGCCCCTTTGCAACGTCAGATGCTCATCCAATATTCTGCTTCTGAAGAGTTTCTATTTTGTCTCATTCACTTTGTCATGCGGAGGTGGCTTCTAGTAAACCCTCCAGTTCCATCGACTATTAATCGGAACTTTAAAAGTGATAATCCCACTCCAAGAGATTTGCTTCGGGAGACACCTAGAAAGTGTACAAAAAGTTGTTAATTTACAGTAGTCTGGAAGTCTGCCAGGAGGGAATTGACTATATAAATTAGTGAAAAAAAAAACCCAATACCTTCAGAAGACAAGAATCTGAAATCTGCCCCCACTTCTTTGGCAGGTGACAATGGTGGCCAGTGAGCAAGGTCACCTGGACTCATCTCTGAGCAGTGTCCCCTGCTAGCGAAGTGTCTTTAGGCTCATATGAAGCGCTGTCGGCTCTGCTTTCTCATTGGAAAGCGTGGTGTTGTGGGGATTATGCTAGCCCTTGTAAGGCGTATAGGACTTGGTATTCATTCTTCTGCCATGAGGAGAGTTCTATAGAAATTTGCCATCATACATGGCAAAGCTCTGTAGGCATAAACATGCCGTGGGATAGTATGCAGATGATCATTCTAATTTTGCATCCTATGCGTATGCACACACCACACTTGTACCAATATGCCAATGCACTTGTTAGGAAGTACATGGTACATGGTTTTCATCAAATCATGGATTTAATCAAGTGTCGGGAGTTTCTGTAACCCTTGGGGAGACTTTCAAGTTCCTGATTCTGTCACATACTCACTAGCTGGGTAGCTGGGTATTGAGCATGCCGTACCACTGGGGACTAAGACAGCCACTCTTGTCACAGAGATGATGAGGGACTGGGCAGATAATTACCTCCATCAAATTCTAGTAGGAGCGAGTGCGGGGCAGGGCAGCTGCCTGAGAGTGCAGAAGAGACCTAGCCTGGGATCCTCTGCTAGAAGTCCTTTGACCTGAGAGATGAGGGAATAACAGGGCCAAAAGGAAGGAGGAGCAGAGTCTTAAGGCCTTGAGTTACCATGTGCCCTGGAAGGGAGATGGCTGGGAAGCCCCAAGGATAATGATGGGCTCATGAGGCAGGGGGATATTATGGACGCGGAGATATAGCTAAAGCAGCCAGCCAGCCAGATACTCAAACAGAGGTTGGATGCAATTAAGCTAGGGCGTGAACTCATTTCATTAGTTTCTCAGAGCGAAATGGTTGGGAGAGAGTGTTCGGAGATACTGCCAGGAGGCCCTGAATTCATCGAGGGGAGAAATGAGGTGGCCAATGTGAGGATGCTGCTTCCAACAGGGAGAGAAACTGACTTCCTGGAGGGGTGATCTAATTGAAATCCAGGGAACTTCCCAGTTAGCTCTCTTTAAAAATAATTCAGCCAACACAGTCAGCATGGCCAATGGACACAGGTGGTGGGAAGTTACAGAATGCACGCAAATCCCTTGGAGCGCCACCTTGTGGCTGGGTGGCCTACTTTCTGTAGCAGCATCTATGCCGGATGTCTAAGGTCCAGGCCCAGGAGACACCCAGAGATGAACGCTCTCTTGCTCTGTTTGCTGCGCTGTGGTCTTTTCCATTCAAAGTCCGTCTCACCCATGCAGACCCCAGGTGGCATCAGCACCATGTACCTTAGAAGATGCAGCCCGAGAAAGGGCTTCAGGCGTACCTTGCACTTTCTGCAGTGGAGAGGGCCACTAAGCTTAGGAATGAAGACAGAGGAGGGGACTTGGCAGGCCTTGTTCACAGCTGTGTCCCCAAGCTGGTGGTGTGAAGCTAGTGTCCTAGCTAGAGGTCTGAGGCAGGTTGATCATCGGTAGCTCTCCTTGTGTAAGCATCAGAACAAGTCTGCCCCATGACCCCTAGCAGCTGTCATTCTGGGCTGGACAGCAGCATAAAGTCAGGGCAGTTTAAGCTCAAGGAAAAGAGGTAATTGCTCTCCCATGGTGATCCTTGCACGCTCAAAGTGAGACGTGAACACTGATTATACCTGCTATACCCCATCAGCTGGGAACTTTTATTGGCATATAGTATATATGTGCATGTGTGTTTAAGGCTGACAGTGCTGAGTACAGCCATTTCAGTTTTGGTTTTGTTAGTATAGCCTTTTTTTTTTTTTTGGATAATCATTCAAACTTTTAATCTCCCTTTACATATTATATTAACATTCATATTACAAAGCATTCCATTCACAAATATTACAGTTTGATTAAAAACTTTAAACACACACACACACACACACCCAGAAGTCTACACCAGATTCAATCACTTTACTAAATCATTAAAGTCATGAAAACATTATCATTCTCTTAAAGCAATCAGGTCTGAGGCACTCTGGAAAAGATGATGTCTTAAAGTATGTGTCACTGGTATCAAATTATATTACAATAAAGTCATGAGATAGCCAGGAATCAAGGATACTCTCATGACAGCTTTATGATCTGGTATGTCTCCATCTAGAGTGAGGTACATTGCGACACAGGACAGCAGCATGCATGCCCATGGGCACTTAGAGTCCTTTCTCACTGCTGCCAGTTACTAAATGCTAAACTCTCAGTCACCACGACTCTGCGGACACCTGGAGACATTGGAATTCTTCCCCCATCATCTGCCTGCCACGGGACAACTGTCACTCTTCTCTGAGTACTTTGGAGGGAAACCTCAGCAAAAAAGAGTTCTGAAGAAAAGGGATTTGTGACCTCTCACTGGCCAGATGGGTCTGAGACAGCGGTGTACTGTGAAATGACGCTGCAGCGCAGCTATTTCCCCACACCAGACCTTACACTCTGACAACCTCCCAAGTGAGCCTTCCCATGCACTCACTGAGTCCACACTGCAGGAAGTCTTTCCTACACGCATACAACAGTAAATAATTAGCATGAGGGTGAGCGGAGTCCAATTCCCACCCAGGAATTAACCACTAACAAATTATGGATCCACTTATGACAGCAGATATCCTGTCAAGGTAGAATCAACCCAGACCAAAGGTCAGTGTTCAATAATTTCGTATATGGAATTTAAAATGTATGCATATATATTTCCATATATACCAATATATAATTAAAAATCTGGAGCAATGTGTTGCTAGTTTCACGATTTCTCATCTCCAACACTCTCCTGGAAAGCAGCTTGTCTGTGGCAGTGATAAAGCAATGGGAAGCACATCAGGGTCAAAGACAGAGTACAGAGAACTGAGGGGTGAGGCTAGGGACCGAAGGAAGTAAGCAATGTTTCCTTTATTCTTCTCAGCTCTTTCAGACCCCCAAAAAGCTCTGAGGACACACACCAAATGCTGCAGTCCCTCCTCAGCCACAGTCAAAACAAACCGAGGGATTTCTAAAAGGCTCTTCATTTCTGTACTTTCAATAAAAAACACAGTACAAGATGGTGTTCAGACATTAGGCATCTTGGGAGGATTAAAACTGGGACATGAAATGAGGCCGAGAGCTATCAAGTCTCCGGGTAAGAATTTCACAGCCAGTGTCCGTGACCAGCAGAGTGTGCTCAAACTGGGCGGATCGCTTCCCATCCCTCGTCACTGCAGTCCAGCCATCTGGCCAGGTTTCATCCTGCCATCCACCTTCACAAATCATTGGCTCAATTGTAGACACGTGGCCAGACTTCATCACACCAACTGCCTTATTTTTGGCATAATGTGGCACATTGGGGGCTGTATGGAAAAGTTTGTGGATTCCATGCCCACAATAGCTTCGAACAACTGAAAATCCATTTGCTTGGGCATGTTTCTGAATGATATTTCCCAGCTCTCTGTATTGAACACCAGGCTTCACTGCATCAATGGCTTGCATCAGGCATTCATATGTAGTCTGGACAAGCTTCCGTGTTCCTTCATCCACATCTCCAACAAAAAAGGTCTCATTTAGATCCCCGTGATAACCATTTCGGTAAAGAGTGATGTCCACATTAACAATATCACCTTCTTGCAAAGGCCGTCTGTCTGGAATCCCATGGCAGATGACTTCATTCACTGAGGTACAACAAGACTTTGGGAAATTATAGTAATTCAGGGGAGAAGGATAGCAATTTCTTGCAATGCATGCTAAGTGTACAGCGTGATCAATTTCTTCAGTAGTTACACCTGCTTTAATCATCCCAGCAGCAATATCCACGACTTCTCTAGCAAGCCTACAAACAAGTCGCATCCCTTCTATATCTTCAGCTGAGAGTAATTTGATTTGAAAAGTACCTTTGAGAGCTTGTTCAGATTCAGACATTCCTAAGGGATGGTCAGCGTAGTCTGGCCTCTGAATGTAACTGGGCACTGGCCTCGTTGGCATCAGTGGGTAATGTGGTCTGAGTTTACCAGTGTACCGGTAGCCTGCCCATGGATCAGTGTTCACATCTCCTTCTACGGTCCAGGAACACACTTCCCGTTTTGCCTTTTTGTCTTTTGCTTTCTTATGTAGTAACTTGTGAGTAGCCCAACTTCCTTTAAAGCATTCCTGCGAGCAGAAGTACGAGCCCTGGATGCCCAGCTTGATGCAGGTGGGACACTGGAGCTTGGCCTTGCTGCTGCAGCCGTCCGTCTCGCAGACCCGCGTCTCCACCGCCGCCATGCTGCCTGCCTGCCGGAGGAGGAGGAGGAGGAGGGAGGCTGTTAGTATAGCCTTTTATTTCTCTTTTATTGATGTTTACCCTGAAGTGTGAGGGCTTGGCGTATGGTGTGGTGTTGCCCCCAGTGGATAATGGTAGAGGTGTCCGGATATCCTGCAGAGTAAGCAGAGGGTCAGAAGCAGCAGTGAGCAGAACCCCATTATTGTGTGTGTAGCCCGGTCTTCTAGGATGGGCCTACTGTGTGCATGAAGTGTTCCCTCCTGAAGGACCATTTGCTGAACTGAAAGTCAATGGGGATGCAGAAGGGGCCTTGTGCTGGTTTTGTTTCAGCACAACAGTATGCAACTTCTAGGGCAGAAAGCAGCTTGAGGGAGAGCGATTTCATTTGTTTGTAGTTCATACATTCCAGCCTCAGGGAGCTCGAGGGAGCTGGTCAAATCACATCCAGACAAGAGTTGAGAGAAAATGAATACATTTATACTCACCTGTGCTCACTCCCCTCTCTACATTTCTTTACATCCCAGAACCTAAAGCCAGAGAATGGCGGCCGGCAGCGAGTAGGCTTTCCTACCTCCGTTAATATGACCGGGACAAATCCTCCACAGACAAAGGCAAATCTGATCTGATCATCCCTCAATGAGACTCTCTTCCCAGGTGATTCTAGATCCTGTCAAGTTGATTAGGAACACTAGCCAACCCAGGCTTTGCAGAACTGAGAACTTGATGGAGGAGACGAAGAAAAAAAAAATCACTCTAGGAACTTCTCCCTAAAGTTGGCTCTGTCCCGGGTGCTTAAGCGAAATTGAAGTTAAGGATAATGCATTAGTTTGTTTGTCAGAGAAAATTTTGAGATAGGAGAGAGTTCAGGCTGGGACCGAGGAAGTAGCTATAACTGTTGAAGAGATCACACTATGAAGAGAATACCCTGTGCCTCCCATGGGACAGTAGGAAAGGTGTCCTGTTGGCAAAGAGTCTGTTGGTAAGAGTCTTTAGCTTACGAGCATCCAAATTTATTTAAAAGCATAAAGCCTAGGCTGAAAAAGCAACTGCCTAGGAATTTTTTTTTTCAGAGTCAGCATATGGTCACTGTAATATATGGCTGTGTTCTAAGGGGGCCGAGTTCCCTGCTGAGCTGGTGACAGAGGCTGGCAGCAGCATCCGTAGGGTACTGGTTTTCAAGGTGTGAAAGATGCCAAGACTGGAGGGGTTGTGGAAAGACGCTGGAGCCATGCAGTGTAGAGTGTGGTTGGAGTCCTGGCAAAGAGGCCCCTAGAGTCCATTATGAGAAGCCATGGAAGGGATGCTTAATCCACAATGGTGACTCTAACGTATTGAAGATGTCAGGACCATAGGATGCGCCCTGAGAAAAGCTGCAGGCATGGCTTGAAGCTGGTCCAAGAGAGCTGCCAGGGTGGGACCACCCAAGCACTTTGGAGCTCAGTCTGTGTCATCATAAACCCCAGGTATCAGACACCCAGTTGCAAGGCTTGATGATTTCCCTGATGGGTTTTGGTATTGCTTTGGTCTGATTGTTCCTTGTTGTGCCCTGGTCCTTCCATTTTGGAATAGTGAGTGTTTACATCATGCCTTTATATGTTGTAAGTGTGAACTTGGTTTTAATTTTATAGGAGCCCACAGTGAAAAAACTTTGGTCTTTTCAAGGGTCAGGATTATTAAAGACCATGAGTTCTTTTAAAGTTGGATTAAAAGGGTTTATAACAGAAATGACTCTATGGGAACAAGAACTGGAGGGTTATGGCTTCAGAGGGATGCTTTTGGGTGTCAAGTTAGCAAGGGGTGGCATTATAATAGTTAATGTTAGATGTCGGCTTGACAGAATTTAGAGTTTAGAACTAGGAGGCAGCGCTCAAGTGGGCCACGCCTGTGGGGTCAGATATTGGTTACATTAGTTGCTGTGGGAAGACCCATCTGGACTGTGGTGGGACTATCCCACGGACAGGGGCTCTTAGACAATAAAAAAATGGAGGAAGTGAGCTGAGCACTGACTGGCATTCATTCTTTGTTTACAGACAACGGATGCAGTGTGACCAGGCTGCCCAGGCTCCTGCTGCATTGGCCACCTCACTGCGATGGACTGCACCTTGAATGGTAAGTTCAAGTGACCCCTTCCTACGTCGCTTTTGTCAGAGTACTTTAGCACAGCAATGGGAAAAGAAATCGAGGCAAATTGTGCATAGACTAACTTAGGTACAATGTCAAAATAAAAAGGAGACTGTATAGTTGTCTTTTAGATACGAGACAGTGTTTTGTGGAAAAGTCAAAGACATGTAGCCTTCCCTTGTGAACCTCATGTTTGTGAGCCAAAAGAAATCTAGTTGAGAGTGCAGAGAACACACACCCCACAATCAGAATTGCACAGAGCCGTTGGCCCTGGACAGATGAGGCAGCGCTGAACTGAAGCCCTCACTCACCCTCAAAGAGAACTAAGCTGAAAACCACCACCAACCAACATTCTTGCAACAAGATGATGTCTGCATGGCAAACTGTTGACCCCAAGCCTGAGAAGACAGAGAGGAGCATGGGAGTCACTACTGTACCACAGACAGAAATTCGCATAACTAAAATGATGCAGCCCTGGTCCCCCTGCTTTAGTCTTATCTTCTAGACCTTTGTTCAAACATGTTCCAAACGCCTCTTCTGGATGTCACTAAATGAACAGGTAAGAGCATCCTGGAATGTACTGTTCATGATCTGCTGAGAATGACATCTCCAGTGTCACAAGGCTAGTATGTCAGCAAGTGACAACAGCTCTTTCTCTCACACAGTCACTGATGCAGAAAGAAAATGAAAGTCAACCAAGAGTGCCCGGATTGACCCTCAGTGAATTAGCCCTGGGAGAGGGAATGGAGTTCAGGGAGATGGCTCAGTGGTAAAGCCCCTGTTGTAGAAGCTTGTAAACCAGAGTGCAGACCTCTGTACTCACCTAGAAGCTTAACGGCTGTATGCGTCTGTAACCCGGGGGAGCCAGGCTAGCCAAAATGCAGACTCAAGGTTTGCTGAGAGACTTTGTTAAAAAAAAAATACATGGTACACAGTAGAGAAAGATACCTGATGTTAACTTCTAGCTTCCATACATATTGGTACATGTATGTACACACACACACACACTACATACACACATAGACACTCCCATTCACACATACATTCATATACATGTACACTCACGCAAAAATACACTCACACACATTCCCATGTAACACACATACCACATATACATATACACTTACACACACCCATATACTCACATACACGTACATTCACACACATACTTACATATGCATACACCCTCACACACACACATACACACACTCACACATATAACCACACATGCATACACCCTCACACACACA
>NC_022015.1:30431304-30467915 GCF_000317375.1 Microtus ochrogaster
CACACACACATACACACACTCACACATATAACCACACATGCATACACCCTCACACACACACATACACACACTCACACGTATAACCACACATGCATACACACTCACACACATACACACATATACTCACACATTCACATACACTCACGATAGGAGCATTTAGGAGAAATCCCTCACAGGTGATTTGGAAGTATTCATTGTGTGAAGAAGAGGGGAGTGCAGGCCTGGCTTGGTTGGGGAGACACCAGAGTGTCACTGAGGAAAACTAAAAGAACAAGCTCTGTTGAGGAGAGGAGAGGGATTCTGGAAAAAGAGAAGGAAGGATCACTGAAGTCTTCTCAGAAACCAGCACAGGGTTCCTGAAAGATGAATGGCGTCTTCCAACACGAGAATCAAGCGAGACACATCTATACATTAGCTCCCACCATCCACCCTAAGTCACAGAGGGGCGTGAGGTGTGAACTTGATCACAGTGAGCTGGTGACAGTGCAGATGACCGCAGAAATGCGTGCATTTCCGCTGCTTGCCGTACAGTCTCCAGGAAGGGAGAAGTGGGAAGAGGTTCAAGGTCACAGGTCAGTTCACCTTTCCAGATGTTCAAGGCTTCACCCAGAATGCAGAGCGACCTTCCAGATGCTTTATGTGCACAGCACTCCCGACCTGTCTGAAATGCTATCGAGAGAGCTTTGTTGCTACAGAAGAATCCTAAACTCTTCTGTTTTCAGGCAGGCATTTCCACAGTGTCATACATGTGGTCAGTGGGGTCGGGACTTGGATTTTGATGCCCACGGGTGTTTAGCACACTCTCTTGACTCCTTTTGGACTTTGCGGTAAATGTCCCTGTCTTTGGCCTTGGCTTCATAAAGACGAGAGGTTAGTGTTCCGTCAAGTTAGGTGATCCAGTCTTCCAATCCATGTACACTGGCACAGCAGCTTTATCTTACTGGCAGCCCGGCTTTGGCTGCATCCATTTAATTTCCCATTTCCCTTTAATTCATGGGCTTCTTAAGATCCCTAAAGTACAACGTGAGACAGAGACTATTTACTCTTATTATTTTTCTATCCCTGGAAGTGCTGCTGTGTGATTGGAGTAGATTGAGATTAGAACCTGAGCGCTCCCACAGAGTCTCCCACCTTAAACTCTTTATTTTAGCTGGAGTTGAAAATAAAACTTCCCAGAGGATAAATAGAACATTATGCCTCAATATAAGGCTACAAGACTCCATGTTTTGATTATTGACCAGACATGTATACCGATTTAGTCAGGGGTCATGATGGCTTGTGTTAAGGGTCTAGAAAACCAACTGAGGCCAGGCAATGAGTGTCAAGATTGGAGTCTCTGGGCCCAAGAAGCCATTGTGGGAAACCATGAAGGTAGAACTTAGTTGTAATGGAGCCTCTAACATGTCTGGAAGGCCGGGAACATGGGGCATTCACTGAGGAACCCTGTTGGTCCAGAGAGAAGCCAGTCCAAGAGAGAAGGTTAAGCATGCTGCAGGGAGCCATACTTGGAAGGCAGGACTGACCAAGCCTTCCTTTGAAGCCAGGATGATTCTTTCATGTTCCGGATGTGGGACATGGAGCTGCAGGGTCAGACGTTTGTCCTGTAAGGGTCATCCTATCCCCCACATCCCACGGATTGTGGGATCATCTTCTATCCTCATAGTAACTGTTGAAGACATAGTCTCGAACCCAGTTCCTTGGAATAGTACCAGGAGAGTCCAGATTCCAGACTCTCCAGTTGAAGATACCAAGGTTGGCACAGACGTAGAAGGAACCTGGAAGAGTTTTCCTTTGGCTTTCCGTAGGTGACATACTTGGAGAAAACTCCATTTCCCATGAGCCTCCACCATGAGGCTATTCATTTTCAGGATGCCATTTGGTCTAAGATGTCTTTAGTCGTACTTTTGCAGTTTGAAAAGAAATTAGGAGGGAATGCACTGAATGGTTGGTCCTGCCTGTGCCACCTCCGCCTCCACATGCCGTGGCTCTTCATGGGAATCTCATCAGACCAGGCCATTTCATCCCTCAGTGTGCTGGGACCTTGATCCGTTTGAGGATTTTGGAAGCATTGCTTCCAAACCGAATCCTTTGAGTTCTGTGGCTGGGTGTAATCCCGCTCGCTGGGGAGCGGCTCTCCTACTTCACAGCTAATCTTCAGCTGACCCAGTTGTGGATTTTCTTTTGAGGCCACTCTCACTTCTGTGGTCTCTGAAGGCAGCTCTCTGCCATGCCTCATTTTAATCCTGTAAGCGGGGCATTAATGTCTGCCTCGGAGGGTATTTTCTCAATAGTTATCAGGTGTCTGCCCTGACTTCTTACATAGCAATCCTTGCTCACTATGCATTTCCCTTCTTGATTGGGGCAAAACCCTCAGGGGGTAAAAGCTGACCTCAATGTCCTCCTCCAACTTGGAGACTCTCCAGGCTGTTACTGATGAGTGCTGAGCAGCCACATAACCCTGGGCTAACATTTTCTCGACTTTGACATTTAGAAATAAGGCCTTGTGCTTTACCAGGTTGCAAGGACAGAGCGAGGTTTACACATAGGACTCCTGACTTGGGACAGGTGACCCATATGGGATGTTTGCTACTTCTTAGACTTTTGGTCAGATTGTTGGGTGGGGCTTGTGAAGGTTTTCATCACATATGAAATGAGCTCTTTCTTTAAATAAATATAAATGCAGGGTGATAGCTCAGACATTTATTATCTGTCATATTTGAAACAGGCAAATATATTCCACAAAATTTTCTTAGACTCGATGTAAGAACTGTGCAGATTGGCTAGGGTGACTCCCTGCCTTCTTGTGTTCTGCACTCTGAGGCATTCTTTAATGTTCTTTGCCTCACCAACTCTGCTCTGGTAAAGGGCACGGCGCTGGCTGGCTTCCACATCCTTTGTGGTCTTCCCGATATTCCCAATGCTTTGGGGGACTGCCCTCTGTGGTCCCAGATTATCTCCACCTTTGAAGAGTGACTGTTTTTGCTGACATTCCTTCATCTGCTCACTACCTAGATGATATATTGTGTTTCTCATGAGACTGTGGATAAAGAGGGCAGGCACTACGTATAGGGAACACCAGACAGGAGCAGAGAAGTGAGGACAGGAACAGAGAAGCAAGGACAGCAGCAGGCATGGCATCCCCCCTCCCCTGGGGCTCATCACAGCTTAAGAAATGTGTTTGGCTCCTGGAGGATTTGGGGGCCAAAACATGAACCCTTAGCATGTCAGTATGAGCAAGGCAGGGTGAGGGGGCACAAAGGGGCATGCTGGTTACTCTGCTTATACTTTCCACATGCCCTGGTATTCTGGCCCCACGCGCCCTTGCATTGGGGCCCTATGTGCCCTTGCATGCTGACCCAGCTTTCTAGCCAGATCTTCCAGCATATCCACCCTGATGGATTTAAAGGACCTATGCTGGCAAAGGGTCTGACTGTATTGATTTCTTTGTTGTGGTTCTTACTTGTGTTTGTAATCTTTTTAATTGAATGTGGACCATCAACGCATACAACGGGGAGAACTGTGTTAAATAAAAGTTGCATTGGAAGTGGGCTTGTCTCTTCCCTGGAGAGGCCATTACTGTGGAGGGGTGATGAGGTACAGAGAAGAGATCAGAGAATGGAATCTCCTGGTGTCATCAAGGTAACTGTAATTGTACAGCCTTCTAATTCTTCCTGCAGCAACTCTCGTTAGTCTGGGTGGCTGACAGGGCTGGGGTGATGGGAATCTTCCATGCTTAGGTCTTAGCTATGAATCCATGTATAAACTCACCTCAGGTTTCTTTTCTCCCAGGCAGATGCTGTGGCTTGTGACTTGCTTCTAAGCTTCCTGTGATTCAGGGTAGGGACCACTCTGGTTTGGTCCAGCTCTATTGTCTTTGAACCTGAGCTTGTACCATCCCCGCTCCTCTTCAAGTTGATGATCAAAGTCCAGTGGGAGTTCCTTCTGTCCACCTCTCCGGAGGCAGCTGACTCTCCTTGGCTTTAGTGTGGGATTCTGGGTCTCACGCGTCTTCTTGCCCTTCCCTTAGTCCCACAAAGGTTAGCTTCCAGGTTTTTCTAGTTCACTAGATGTTTGATCACCCCTGGTCGTGGATCAAAGACTTTTGTGTTGTGAGGTAGAAGGACTGAGGGGTGGGATGACCTTGATTGCCAGCCTTCCTGGATTGAGAGCTGACTCAATGTTTAGTACAGTACAAACACAAATGGCAGAGACACCATGGACCAAACCCTCTGGAACTGTAAGCCCAAACAAGCCATTTCTCTCTTGAGCTGTTCTGTCAGATACCTGGTCACAGCAATGAGACGGCTCTTAGTACAGGCCTGGTGGTGGCTCCGTGTCTACCCCTGTGCTTGCCTGTCTAGCTGACCTGGCTCTCTCTTTCATCCAGACTCATTTTCTCATAAACACCCCTGGGCCATATCTAGGGCACAGACAGTACCTCATGGTGGTCAGTTCTGGCTTTCAGAAATTGCTGAGCTTTTGTGTAGATTTGTTTTTATTTTTACATGTGGAAGACTTCTTCCTGTGTATTTTCTACCATGTCTTGGTGCTCCTTGGTGCCATTTCAGGCTTCTTTGCTTCCCTGTGATCTGAACATTAGACAGCTCCAGAGAAAGCCTGACATACAGTTTATCTGGCTTTTCTTTTTGCTTGAATGCTGTTCTTTCCAGATTCCTCCCTCCCTGGTGTGAGTGAGAGCAGAAATGACAATTTTCAAACAGTTTCTTTCTTGGTAAAATTTGTTCATGTGTAAAGATTGTTTCTGTGGTCTAAAAATGCCTCAAGCATGGTTACTTCCCAATTTATAAAATTAAATTAATTGATTGATTGATTGCAAACTTGTGTGTGTGTGTGTGTGTGTGTGTGTGTGTGTCTATCCATACATACATATGGAGGTCAAAAGACAAGTTGTGGGAGTCAATTCTCTCCTTCCAACCTCCTGGGTCCCAGAGATCAGACTCACGTCATTAGGTTTGGTTGCACATGCCTTTGCCTGCTGAGCCAACTCACTGGCGCCCCACTTGGCACTTTTGTCATGATGAAGCCACATTTGTTCATCTCAGGTGTTTATTATTTAATACATAACTCTGTGATAATGCTGTTTAAGTTACAGGATCACATCTTATTTTTAAAACTAGTTATACTGGCTTCAAAGAATAGGAATGATTTTTTCATTCATCATGAGGCTTGATTCTTGTATATTTTTACTTAGAAATTTTGGGCATGAAGGGGAGACTGAAAGGTGAAGGGATGTCTAAGCATCCATCTACGTCAGGTCAGCCCTCCATTGCCTTGTGTCAACAACAGCCTTTAAGGATGGATCAATTTCAGGAAGAACAAAACACCTCCCGAGCAAAGGTTTCTCAAAAACTTGCCTGATCTTATGAAAACTGTTATTAATTTAAACTAAAATTTATAAACGCAAACCAAGTCCTTTGTTCTCCAAGGATGACTAACTCAGGGGCTTGTAGTCTGGGGTTAGTGTGTCAGAGTGAGGACAATTAGGTAGCTATTCTAGAGTCCAGCAGGACAGAAAGTTAGCCAGCTACAAACCTTGGTGGTCCTGCCATCACCCTAACTCCTGCATTCTTGTTACCCTTGTATCCAGCAGGATAGAAAGTAAACAAGGGTCAATCAAGCCTTGATATTGATGTCACCCTAGATCCAGCCCCCTGTGACCACTCTTGAGGTGCCTGGTGTCCTCACTGTTGGTATTCCACATTCACCCTTTAGGTGTGACCACTCACGTTCTTGGGGTGCCATGATAACACCAGTGGAGTCACCCATTGACAGTGTCCACATACGTCTGAGACTGTCTCAGACACAGGAGAGATACCAGGGAACAGTCACCATTCACCTGGGAGTTCCCAGGCACAGGAGAGACAGCAGGAAATAGTCAACATTCACTCCAGGAGTCCCCAGACACAGCAGAGACAGCAGGGAACAGTCAACATTCACCTGGGAGTTCCCAGACTCCAGTAGGGACATGGGTTAATGTCAGAAGAGGTCAGTGAGGAGGCCACAGAGGAGAGAGGAGAAGAAACACTAGTATCTCACTCTCCAGAGAGTGGAGAGGATTGTAGGTTTGCAGATTTTAGGGTTTCAAATACTTTGCCTTGAACCTGTTTCCTGGGTTAAAAGGTCCAAGGAGAGGGAATGGCAGGTCAGTGTCCCCATGCTTCTGCATGGCTCTCAGGCATCGAGGGGCAGGGTACTAGGAAGCGAAATTTACTGATGAAGGAAGCTACTAGATCTATATTTGCTTCTCTGAAGCACGAGGAAGTGAAGAGATCCCGGTGGGCCTTCTTCCCTCCTCTCCCCACTCCCAAGCTGGAATATCTGGCAAAGAGGTGTGTGCTTTGGATAGCACACACAGCAACTTCTCAGTGAAGGTGAGGTCAGGGCAGAAGGAACATATACTTGATCTGTGGATAAGCTGATGACTGTCAGAGTGAGCAGACACATTAACAGAGTACAGGTCTCAAAACTCATCTTAGAGTCTGGACATTAGTACCTAGGACCCAAAATGACGGTGCTATTTGAAGACAGAGGACCTTACCTGGCAGTGAGTGACGGTGTGCATACAGTTTGGATGAGGAGGCCAGCCCTAGGTTGTCTCACACTGAAGGCCAGAGGCTGATTCCCATGTTCTTTTCTGTTGTGCCAAGATACACATCCTTTCCCAAATCAGAAACCTGTTATGTGAGCACTGAACACCTCATGTCCAGGAAGCCCTAGATGGAGGAGGCTTAGCTTCTCATACCCAGTGTTCATGTGGGCAGTATCTAACTGTGCCCCGGGTCAACGGAAGTACTGTTCTCCGTCATCACCTAGATCAGCTATTCAATCATTCATCCATAAGCACCTGTTAACAGTGCTGATGGGATGGTGAGTACCACATTCCAAGTCACTGTGGACCTATTATTAATTAGTGACTGGCATCTGGTCTAGGGTCCACACCGTGTCAATGTAACTCGGTCCATTTCATGTTTGTTGGATTAACACAGCCAGCAACAAACAGCACAAGTCCAAAAATAGATACAACATTGAAAACATTGTGTACCTAGAAAGTAAAATAATGACAGAAGTATGTGGATCTCTGCCCCCCAAACTATAGAGTCTGCAGAAAAATTTAAAAGACCCAAGTAAATGGAAAGGCAGAACATGCTCACGGATTGGAAAGCCATTATTGCAAAGGTGACATTTCTGCCCAGAACGAAACAGAAATCCATTATGGTTTCAAAGAAAATCACAGAAGTCTTGTATAAGTGCACAAGCTGATTTAAGAATATGGAAATGCAATGCCCACACATCTCCAGCACAGCAAATGAGTGGGGCGGGAGGGTCTCCCAGGTGGCAGGGCATATTTAGGAAGGGACAATGACTAAGTAGTGATGGAGGGAGGGATAAACGACACTAAGGGAGAATCTGGGAGGATTTTGTTGCAGGCTACATGGTGGGAAGCTGTCTTAGCTGGGGTTTCTATTGCTGTGAAGAAACATGATGACCATGGCAACTCTTATGAGGGAAACATTTAATTGGGGCTGGCTTACAAGTTTAGAGGTTTAGTCCTTTGTGGTGGTGGCGGGAAGCATGGCAGCACTTAGGCAGATGGGGTGCTGGAGGAGGAGCTGTGAGTTCTACATCTGGATAGGCAGGCAAGAGAGAAAATGAGCCGCTGGGCCTGGCTTGAGCTTCTGAAAACTCAAAGCTCACCCCCCAGGGACACACTTCCTCCAATAAGGCCATTCCCTGTAAGCCTATGGGAGTCATTTTTATTAAAACCACCACAGGAGCCTTTCTCAGTATGGGGACACACTGGTACCAATGACGAGAAACACTAATGTTTAATGGCTATGTGATGTCACATTAGAAGATCCATAGATTCAAATGTGAAAAATACTTTGGAGGAAAATACCACTTTCTTAGGAAATAATTCAGATACCAGATTTTCAAAGAGCATAAGTTGTAGAAATCATTTGACAGTATTATCACGAAACTTTATTAATAGAGTTAGAAAAGTTTCTGTTCCTGAAGGTGTCACGCTGACTCTACAAAAGCAGGATCATTTAAATCTGAACTTGATCCATAGACTCATGTGTTGAACGCTTTGTTTTTAGTGGATGGTAATGATTTTAGAATTTCTGGACACTTAGGAAGTGGAGACTTGTGGGAGGAGACAGGAGGCTGGGGCATGTTCTTTGGAGCTGTGTCTTGTCTCTGGCCCTTCTCTGAGCTGCTTTCCGATGTGAAACGTTCTTCTCCCCTGTGCCCTTCCTGCTGTGATGGACAGCAGCCCCTGAAACCAGGGGCTAAAATAAGGAAGTCTTTCCTCCAAGTTGTTAGGGTATTTTGCTCATAGCTCTGCAGTAGTAACTTAGGAAACTGGTACCGCAAAGTAAGAGTCTTTGCTGTGACTACCTGACAGTCATAATAGCAGCCTTTGAACTGATGTTTTGGGAAGAGTTTGGGAAGAAGCAGGCTACAAAATCCCTAGGGCGCTATAAGCAGAAATTGTTAAGCAATTCCAGTGGAAGCTCAGAGTACCATATTGCCAATGAAAATGCGGACTGCATGGACTTTGTGCACAAGGGTTTAGAGGGAAATGATCCCTAGACTGTGAACTGGACTAGAGGCCAACATAGACTTTATTGAGATTTTGTCTGTTATGAGGCTGAGAGAGGCCAACTCAAATAGTTAAAGAATTAATTTGGTATGAGATATTTCAAGATAGCATAACATTTGGTTTATGGCATGGGTATCTCTGGTTGCTTTTAGCTGATTTCATAATGAGTATAAAGGGTAAAAATTAGAGCAGAAAGAATAGAAAAGAGGTAGTTTGGTGCTAAGGGGAGCAGGCTTAAAGTTTCAGTAGTTAAAGTAGGTATTGAAGAGATACATAGATAGATAGGTAGGCAAGTAGATAGATAATATGAAGTTGAGAAAGGAAAGGCAGAAGGGAACAGGGGAGGAGTTGGAGGGGAAGAAGTGAAGGTAGATTTGATAAAAACAAATTACATTCATGTGTGGAATTCTCACATAGTAAGAAGGGAAAGAAAAAAAGCCAAATGGGGGAGTGCTTTGTGTCAGAGCAAAAGGGAAGAATTCTGGAGGATGTCTCCAGAACTGGCTGGATTTGCCTGTCTTGGAGTAGAGACTAGAAACACTGTTTGGAAGTCTGCTCTACAGAGGGCTCCACGACACACTGCAGATTTCTGGACTCCTAGAATAATTTTCCTCAGCTTCCTAGGCACCCAGAGCTGCTGCAGCTGTAGTCCAGAGGGTCCAGACACTTGCTAGAGCTGAAGACAGACCTTGGTAGCATCCATCCTTGGTGGCAGGTATGCAGAATACAAGAGTTGTGGGTCATGGAAGCTTCCACTCAAATTCCAAAAGGAGGGCTGCATTTTGATATTCAGAGACTCACAGCTAAGAATTTGCCTCAAGTCTCTCAAACTTTCGAACAGTATTAGAAATATTGAGGCTTTGTGGAATCTCGGAGATGGACTGAATGCATTTTGCTTTATGAGCAGAACAGTTTTGTTCATGGGCCTTTGGGGATGGGAATGCAATGTGCTGGTCTAAATAGCACGTTTTGAATACATAGTCCCTAGCTGGTGGTGGTATTTTGGACCTTTTGGATTCTTCAGGAAGCAGATCCCTGGGATAGGTATGCCCTGAGGGCTGTGTCTTGCCAAAAGCTCGGTTCTGCTATGTCTCTCATCCCCACCATAATGGACTATAGCCTCTGAAGGCATCAGTTAAAATGAACAATTTGCATTATTAACTTGTTCTCTTGAGTATTTTGTCTCATCTATCCAACAGTGCAGGCGCAGATCTGGAGATGGACAAAAGGCTTATACAAAATATAGAGGAAGTACTGTGTATTTATTTTCTTTCCTTTTTAAAATAAATATTTATTTTCAAGGTGCTCAGAAGAAGGTACATTCTTTTGCATTGGGTGAAATGTTCTGTAGCTATCCATTAGGTGGACTTGCCTCATAACATCTGTTTGATCCAGCATTTCTCTATTTAGTCTATATGGATAGATGACCTGTCCATTGGTGAGCATGGGGTATTGCAGTCTCCCTCTATCAGCGTGTGAGGGTGGATGTGTGATTTAAGATGTAGTAATGTTTCTTTTACAAACATAGGTGCCCTTGCATTCGGGGCATAGATGTTAAGAATTGAAACATCATCTTGGTGGATTTTTCCTTTGATGAATATGGAGTGTCCTTCCCATCTCTTTTGATTAATTTTGGTTTGAAGTTAATTTTGTTAGATATTAAGATAGCAACACCAGCTTGCTTGGTTCATTTGCTTGGAAAATCTTTTTCCAACCCTTTATTCTGATATAACATCTATCTTTGATGATGAGATTTTTTTTATGCAGCAAAAGGATGAATCCTATTTTTGCATCCATTCTGGTGGTCTGTGTCTTTTTATTGGGGAATTGAATCCATTGATATTGAGAGACATTAATGGCCAATGGTTGTTATAATTCTTGTTATTTTGTTGTTGTTATTGTAGTGGTGGTGGTATGTGTTTCCCCTCTTGATTTTGCTGCTGTGAGATTATTTATTTTCTGTGTTTTCATGGGTGTAGCTAACCTCCTTGGGTAGGAGTTTTTTTTTTTCTATCACCTTCTGTAGGGCTGAATTTGTAGATAGATAGTGTTTGAATTGGGCTTTATCATGGACTATCTTGTTTTCTCCATCTATGGTGATTGTTTTGCTGGGTATAGTAGTCTGAGGTAGCATCTGTGGTCTCTTAAAGTCTGCAGGATATGTATCCAGGACCTTACGGGTTTTGGAGTCTCCATTGAGAAGTCGGGTATAATTCTAACAGATCTACCTTGATATCACTTGCTCCTTTTCCCCTAGAGCTTTACTGTTCTTTCCTTGCTCTGTATGCTTAGTGTTTTGATTATTGTGTGCTAAGGGACATTTGTTTTCTGGTTCACCCTGTTTGGTGTTCTGTATGCTTCTTATACCTCTATAGGCATCTTTTTCTTTAGGTTAGGAAAATTTTCTTCTATGATCTTATTAAAAATATATTCTGGGTCTTTGTTAGAATTCTTATCCTTCTGTTTATTTTTTGTTACATTAAATTAATAAATAGAATATTTCTTTTTTTAAATTTATTTATTTATTAAAGATTTCTGTCTCTTCCCCACCACCGCCTCCCATTTCCCTCCCCCTCCCCCAATCAAGTCCCTCTCCCTCGTCAGCCCAAAGAGCGATCAGGGTTCCCTGCCCTGTGGGAAGTCCAAGGACCACCCACCTCCATCCAGGTCTAGTAAGGTGAGCATCCAAACTGCCTAGGCTCCCACATAGTGGATATAGCAGACAATGAGGACTACTGAGAACTCAAGATCAATGGCAATGGGTTTTTGATCCTTCTTCTATTTCTATTTTTCTTGGGCTTTACCTTTTCGCAGTGTCCTAGATTTTCTGGAGGTTTCATGTCAGGAATTTTTTAGATTTAACTTTTTTTTGAACTGATGTTAACTATTTCTTCTGTAATATCTTCAATGCCTGAGACTCTCTCTTCCACGTCTTGTACTATGTTGGTGATGCTTGCATCTGTAGTTTCTGTTCGCTTACCTAGATTTTCTGTTTTCAGAATTCCTTCAGTTTGTGGTTTCTTTATTGTTTCTATTTCCATTTTCAGGTTTTGAATAGTTTTATTAATTTCCTTCAGCTGCTTATTGTTCTTGGCTTTCTTTAAGGGATTTACTCATTTCCTCCAATTTTTTGTTTGTCTTTTCTTCAGTTTTTTTAAGGGATTTATTTACTTCCCCTTTAAGGACCTCTCTTATCTTCATAGGATGTTTTCAAGGTAGTTTTCTTGTGCTCTCTGTGTTGGAATATTCAGGGTTTTCTGTAATAGGATAGCTGAGCAATTGGTATTGTTAAACACTGTTGGTGGCAGAGCAGCAGGCAGAGGTTTGCTAATGCCTGGTCCTGCATCATGACCAGTATGAGCCAGTAATTCCTAGGTGGCCCAGTACCTACACATTTCCCAGGAGAGGTCTCACAGCATCTAAAAGGAAAGCAGTGGGGATGTTGGGCTGGGGGGCATGAGAAAAGACAGGAAGGAAGAGTTTGCTGAGGCATTGCTGGGCTAGGCACTGGCTTCCTATCAGTGTGCTCAGCCCTGTGCCCTCCTGTGTTGATAGACGGCAGCCTCTGAAGCAGTGAGTCAAAAATGAACGTTTTCTCCCTTCAAGCTGGTCCCTGGGGTATTGACTGACATGGGCCTGAGGAGGGAGAAGGGCCTGGTGGATATCTTTGTGCCCTGGAGAGTTGTAATGGTTTTCCTGCTTCTACGAAATGTTTTCCTCAAAAAATTGAGAATATTAAATAAATAAAAAATTATCGTGGAGCAGAAGACTGTAAAGGGGTGAGAAGGCGCTTATGGGTAAAGAATGTGGCTACCAGGCTGCCCGTGCCAGAGGTTTCTTGGGTGTGGATACCTGGCAGAATGAAACTGTTTGCTGAGAATCTTGATGAGATTCTCAGAGCTCGTGACTGCATCTTCTAGTAGATGAACTTTTCTTTTCAGGTCATAGCTCACGCACATACAAAAGACTCAGAGACTTATTAGTATAAATGCTCAGCCTTAGCTTAGGCTTGTTTCTGACTAGCTCTTATAACAAATTCACCTGTATTTTTAATCTATGTTCTTCCATGAGCTCGTTACCTCATGCCCATTGTGCCCATCTTGGTTATTCTGCATCTGGCTGGCAACTCTTTTTTTCTTCTTCACAGAGCTCTCTGTCCCCAGAAGTCCCACCTAAACTCTCCCTGACTAGCTAATGGCCATTCAGCTCTTTATTAAATCAACCACAATGATACATCTTCACAGTGTAAAGGAATGTTTCATATCACTTGACCCTACAAAAGGAATTCTGCAGATGTAACTCAGTGTCTTGACGTAAGGACACACAGTCCTAGGTTGTCTGGGAGTGTCCTATAGAATCATTACATTAATATAAGAGCACAGCAGGTGGGTGGTTGCACAGACTGGCATAGGTCAGATGATGAGGGAAGGGCCATGAGTCAAAGCATACAGGTAGCCTCCAGAAATTGGGGATGGATCCTGCCCTAGAGCCTTCGAAAGCACTGGCCCTGCCATCAACAGAACCACATTTGTGTAGCTTTAGCTAGACCCCAAGACTGTGGCCCTTTGTTCCAGCAACAGTAGAAAGCCTACCATCTGGTGGCTAATGCCGTGACAAGTGTCCCTGCCCTATGCTTAGACAGATGGCCACAGGCATTCAGAGACAGCAAGAAAGGCCCTCAGCTCTACACTGGGCAATGGAGGAACTGTGAACTGTGGCTGTGGTATGACCTTTTGGGATAGTCGAAGAGCTACATAAGGTGGAGGAGAAAAGCTCAGGCTAGATCTGCATCTATTGTGGAGGTACCTGCAGCAGGGTATCATACTTCTGACCCAAGAGATGCGGCTCAGGTTGCAGACAGGCTCCGAGGTGCAGCCTCATCCCGCCACAGCCGCTTTGCTGCCTGGTGCTCCGTGGTCCCTCTGCAAGCAGATGTGATTTATATCTCTGAGGCTCAGACCTCCCTGAGGAGGAGGAATGCTCATCATCCCCCTCTCCCTCCCGTATATGTGGACATCACAATAAGCAGAGTTTGTGCAATCTATTTATGCAAAACACTGGGTTTATTGCTCGCCAAGATTGAAATCTGCGGCAAGCACTTGCTTTGCTGGTCGGCTGAGCAGCACGTTTGGAGAATGTGTAGTTAACGATACAGTATAAAGCAGAGAGCTCAGTTCTTATAATAATTTTGTTATGGTCAATCTAAACCTAATATCCTTTTTCATGGTATTTTCTGCTATCCTAAATCTTTCCTTTGAAAGGCAATAATAGGCAGGCCATCAGCAGAGCTTATGGGGAAACGACTGTGCTTAGAGCAACCCTGATTAGTGGCTGATGGCCCCACACTTCATCCCACATAAGGTGACGAGTCCGAATGACCTGCATCCACGGCCCAGGTGGTTTGGCTCAGCTTGGCTCAGCCGTGTCTGCACAAGGAGGGATTTGGGATCATCTCTAAGGATGGTTGTGATAACTGGTACTTCTGACAGACATTCAAGTCCTGATGCTGGCAGCCCCAGACTGGAGGGGTCACCCCAGAGGAGAGCAAATACAGGCATCTAGGAGGGGTGGGAGGACCACTGGCTACTGGGGGTATGGAAAGGGATGACAACTTTGCCATGGGGGTTACTCTCTCTCTTTGTTGCACAGGCAAATGTCTGAGAGCAAAATGCCCTTTGCAGAAGCCTTGGTTAGGTTGGGATGGGGGTGAGGTGGGAAGGCAGGAACAACACAAGCTAGAGTTATTTAGCTCTTGCCCCAGCTCACATGCTGCCCTTGTCATGCTGGGAATCCCATGGGGTTTCTAGAGACCCAGAAGGAGATCTGCAAGGCAGGAGTCATGAGCAGACTTGGCACATGTGGTTAATGCCCAGACTAGCAGCGGTCACCCATGTTTAGATTTTCACCCTACCACAAGGACCAGCTATAAGCCTCATAACTGTGGGATTTGAGGAGTTAACCGGATAATGAGTTCTGGCTGATCCGCTTCCCTATTCTCTCTGGAAGGTGACCACAGACTTGGAGATGGTTCCAGCTTCAGAGGCAGGAGTGTAAACTTATGTACCTGGCTGACAGTGTCTTCTAAACAAAAGGCTGCACATGTCACAGGGACAGGGCTCATGCTTCTGTCTCCTGAGAAAGGAAACTGAGGTTTGTGATCCTGTGAGATGTTTTTCCTGAGAGACAACATTGGCCCACAGGGATCACCTGTCCTGTGCTTGTATGGACATGTTTAGGAAGTGGCAGCCATTTCACAAGGCAGAAAGAAAGTGGCTTTAATCTATGGTGTTAGTCTGCTGGGGTGGCTTATAGAAAACACCTAGGCTTGCAGGGCTACACAGCAACAGAAACTTGCTATTTTCTTCTTTGATGTGCCTGTGCTTGTATGTATATGCACATGTGTATATGTGCACTCGTGCAGGTGTGCACACACTTATGTGCATATGTGTGTCGTATTGTATGGGGTGTGCGAGTAAGTCTGGGTGTTCGTGCATGTGTGAGCGGAGGTAGATTTAGGCATCTTTCTTGATCACCCTCCACTTTACGTATTGGTGCACAGTCTGTCATTTGAACCCAGGGTTTGTTAATTTGGCTAATCTATCTAGTCAGCTTGCTCTGGTGATCCTGTGTCTGTCTTGAGTGTTGGCATTAAGGGAGGCTGTCCCGCAGGTCTGGTGTTTTCATGAGTGCTGGAGCGCCAAACTCTCATCCTATGCTTGGGTGGTAAGCCATTTCCTTACTCCCAGAAGCTTACTCTCTTGCAGCCCTGGCCTAGAGATCCAAGTTTAAGATGTGGAAGAATTGACTCTTTCTGAGGCATTCCTCCTCAACTTACATACAGTGCCTTTTTTGGGGTGATTGAGTGGCGTTTCCTCTGGGCACATGTACCTCTGGGTTTCTGTGGGTCCAAATCCCCTCTCATCAGATGTCAGATTGCTTTTCCTATTATTACCTCTTTAAAATCTCCTCCCAAAGTACAGGCTCTAGGGTTTAGGTCTTCATAGTGAATTTCAGAGGGCCCAAAGCACCCTGTCAGCACTTGGCATAACGATACTGTGAAATAGCCACCCTCCAACGGCATTTGCCATTCATTCTGACCTGGGTGAAAGGAATACTGGTCTGCAGGTGGGGTTGCTTTGGGAAGATTCAGGCTTAACATGATCCAGGCTACAGGATGGAATCCAACTGGACTATCTGGGGAACAGAGGCCCCTCCTGCCCCACCCCTCTCCCAGTGATGGCAGGAGGAAAGGGGCCAGCCAGGGCCTCCAAGCACTCACTATTCCTCCTGGACAAAGCAAGTCTTGTACTAGGATTACTGACTTCACTCACGAGGTCAGCCTGATGTCCATGCTCTTGTTTCAAGCTGCAGCTTCTTCATTTCTAATTGGTTATTTCTGATGATCTTGTCTCAGCTGGGAGATTAGAGGATTGTGGAACTTTCTGTCCATGGTACTTTCTTCTGAGTCGCTCTTTCGTCGTGCTATTTTCAGCATGGGGTGCATGTGATTCTAACCCTCCCTACTCTCATCCAATGAGTTGCTGTAACCTGCTGCCCCGGTTATCTCGGCTCCTGTGATTCTCAAGGTGTAATAGAAAAGATTACAGAGCAGATAAAAGCCAGGGGGTGATGGTGTCCTGCACGAGTGCTTTCTTTTCACTTGTCAGATCCACAGAATGCCTCACAGTGGGGGTTGTGTGGGGTGTGTGTGTGTGGGGGGGGGGAGTGGGCTTTGCCAGCCTCAGAAGTCCACACTGGGTGAGTGCAGATTTGTGCAGTGGATGCAGGTCACCTCCCCTGTTATTGAAGTAGCCATGGGCCTGCTTTAGAGGAATTCAGCCTTCCTCTCTGCTGTCTTCTGTTTTGGGAATCAAGTCTTATATTTGTGTTGCCTGTTATCTATTCCAAAAGCAAATGTGTTTACTCTTTCCGAATAGTCCTTGGCACCCCGCAGTCCCCTGGCTCCTTAGCTGAAGTCCCTCTCTCCTTTGCTGCCCCAGGTAGCAGTGAGACAGGGCCTGGGCTTGGGCTGGCTCAGATCTCCTCAGCTGTTTATTTGCTCCTCAGTGCTTCAGTCTTGCTCTCTGATGATGGATACATTGATAGAACCTTCCAGATAAGAAGAGAGGTAAATGGTTCCCCACACAGGTCTGCATAAATGGGGGCTCAGCCCATGACTCAGGAGATGTATGAAAGGGGTAGGATTTGTGCGGTGCTGTCTGGAGGGTGTTCCTAGTAGCCCTAAACTCCGGTCTTCTCAAAGCAAAACTTGGGGGCTGGACTCTAAGACAGTAACTGCCCTTAATGTTTGCAGTCTTCAAGGAGCAAGGACGCACAGTGCTTTCTTGTCTCTGGTTCAGGGAGATCTTCTTGTCTTTCTCCAGGTTCCCGGATTGTGGGCCCTTGAAGGGAATGGGGACCACACTGCTCCTTTCCAGAGTCTGCAGGCTTCTGCTCTGAAGGCAGAGGGATTTTCGTTCTATTTCAGTAGAACGAAAGCCTTTGCAATCAAGTAACTTGACCTATGGTTCCAGAATGCATTGCTGTGCCTTTAACAATCTACCAAGGTGCAGCCTTCCTTCCTGCTTAACAGGTGGGGGAGGGTATGAGAGAGAGATTTCCCTGAAGTGGCATTTGAGACCCCAAGTCTTGAACTAATGCATTAAATACTTGATTCTCAAAAAGCTATGAGGGGAAGGAACAAGGGCATTCACAGTGACGTGCACACTGAGGGTGGACATAGACCTTGCAGCCTAAGATAAGAGGCATCAAGCACTGTAGTGATAGGAGCGGCGGAGCTGCGTCCCCAGCACCCCGGCCGCCTGGCTAGCTTATGCCCCGAAATGGCAACACACAAACTGTATTCATTTAAACACTGCTTGGCCCATTTCTATCTAGCCTCTTCTAGGCTAATTCTCACATATTAATTTGGCCCATTTCTAATCATCTATGTAGCACCGGTCTTACCAGGAAGATTCTAGCCTACCTGGGTCGGAGCTTCATCGTGTGCATCTTCCTGGGAGCGGGGAGCATGGTGTCTCTCTGAGGCGTCTGCCCCCGAGAGGAGAGCTGTTGAGTCTGAGCTCACTTCCTCTTCCTCCCAGCATTCTGTTCTGTTTACTCTTCCCACCTATGTTTTAACCTATGAGGGCCAGCCAAGCAGTTTCTTTATTTTTTAACCAATGACCTTCCTCCATCAAAGCACTTTTCTTAAGAAGAATATCATTATTGACAATTCTATGGAACCTACATCCAGAACTTGTTTTCCAAACCGCTTTCCTCATCATCAGGATGAAACCACACACACACACACACACACACACACACACACACACACACACACACACACACACACCTATCATGACTCTAAGTTATAACACCAATATACCAGACTCTGGATATAAAATTCTTTATTCCTCGGAGATCTTGGTGTTTCTTTTCCTTTACCTGCTGGACTGAGGCCACTCAGTAATTTATGGAGGGCAGTGTACCCTGTACAGTCTGTAGATTCAAACGTGGAACAGAGATTTGGAGTGTGGTTTGGTCCCGTTTGGGTACACAGCCCATCATGACTGCTCCTGAAGTCTATACACATCATTATCCCCCAGGTGAGGCTTGTACAAGGAGATTACCATGACGTGTGCTTTGAAACAGAGGCATCTTTCCTTCTAATCATGAGCAGAACGTGCAGTCATGTATCTGATCATGTAGCATGATGAACAGGAAAGAGTCCACATCTATAGGCCTCTCTCTGAGAGTCCACTTCTTAAGGGCTTCTAGGCAACAGGTCTGGAAGATGAGTGTACATACATGCAGCTTTTTAGTGTGTGTACAAGGGTGTGTGTGTGTGCATACAGCCACGTGTGTCTGAATGGTGGACAGAGGTTGACATCAGGCATCTCTCTCAATTTCTTTCTATCTTATTGTTGGGGATGGGGCTCTTTCACCAAACACGAAGCTCGCCGATTTTGATAGACTGCCTGGCAATGAGCCCCTGGGATCCTCTAGCGCTAGAGTTACAGGTACACATTGACATTTTATACAGGTTCTCGGAGACTGAAATCAGGGCTTCATGTTTATGCAGCAAACTGAGTCATTTCCCAGCCTCTTTCCTCCCAATTTTACAGACTCCAGATCGGGAGGCTCAAATGTAATCACCTTCACTCAGTAATGCATTTAGCCCATGGTCTGTTCTCAGCCACAGGCATATTGGATCCTTGCCCCAAGACTGGTACAACCCCCGTGCCATCGTGAATGTTTGGGTTGATTAACTGTGGCCTGGAAATCACCCAGCTGGAACAAGTCCCTGGGAAAGGAAGGACAAAGGCCAAGGGCAGATGTAGTTTTCAGATTTGGTTTCCTCTTGTGAAGGCGAAGGCGTAAGTCAAAAACAATCCCACACCAGTTTAGAATTATGATTAATAGAATGGTTATTTATTTAAAGGGGAAAAAACTTACAGATCACCGTCCCAGACAGCAGCCCTCTGCGCAATCAGGAAGGGAGTCGAGTCGCCGGAAGCCAAGCAGGAAGTAAGAGAGAGCGAGAAGGGAAGTGGCCGCTTTTTTAAAGGGAAAGAGACCACGCCCCAATGGGCTGGTATCTCAGCGGCTATTGGCTGGAGGAGCAGGAGGACCTCCTGCGCAACATTCTTGCTCCCCTGGTCTGTGGTCTGTGATGTATCATCTCAATTTATGCCCCCCATGAGCAGTGTTCTTTGAGCCTTTGCTGATCTGATATGTGGGATGCTATATCCATGGTGGGTTTTATCCCAGAGTCCTTGAAATATGTCTGCCATTCTCATGATTTTAAGGCCACCTCCTCTGTCCTGCCACCTCTGTCACCATCATGAAGAAGCTGCATTGT
This sequence comes from Microtus ochrogaster, assembly GCF_000317375.1. Taxonomy (NCBI): domain Eukaryota; kingdom Metazoa; phylum Chordata; class Mammalia; order Rodentia; family Cricetidae; genus Microtus; species Microtus ochrogaster. The sequence continues at coordinate 30,450,795 of NC_022015.1, forward strand.
TACCTGTTCAGTGTTTGGTGTATTCAGGTGCTCTTCCTGGGAGCAACCAGGAAGAAAGGTGTAGAAGGGGCCCCAATGACCTGATTTTTAGTTGCTGGCATCAAGATGTTAGGACTCACCAGCGCAGTGCAAACCTGGTGATTAACTGTCTGTCTACTATCAGGGCTGTGTCTGCAATATGGCGGAAGAAAGATGAGGAACAACGGGCAGCAGGCAGTGATGATAAATGCATGGGGAGATTTACGAGCTCTCACTCCTGCCTGAGAAGAGAAGAGAAGAGAGCCTGTGAACAGAGTAGGTGAAAGGCATTTAATTTCAAATGCTCTGTCCTTGCCAGTGGGAGGGCATCGTCTGGGGGAAGTGCACTCTGTGCAGAGCAACGTTTGTTGACCCTGCACAGAGGACACGCCTTTCCCGCCATTCACTTCCTCCTGACCCTCTCATTGCACCTGGAGACAGCTCTGCGATGAGTGTCCCACAAAGGGGTTTTATTTCTCCGAAAGGCAATGCCACAGGGGCCAGGACACCACTCAGGAGATCCTCTGAGAGTCCAGCTCTAAAGATGGGCACAGGGGAAGGAGGCCCAGGCCGCCTGACTCCATCTGCTTGCCTGTTTCTCTGCTCTGTCTCTCCTGGGCATCCAAAGCCGGCTGGAGATCTTCAACTGTCTCCTGTCCTACCGGCAACATCCATCAGTGAGCTCCTGACCAGTGCCTGTCAGACAGGGCTGGGTGGAGTCTCTCTTGGTGAAGATGAGTAAATGTGGGCTGTGCGCGCGCGCGCGCGCACACACACACACACACACACACACACACACACACACGCTCTGCAAGGCAACAATTGCCATGGAAATTTCATTTCTAACAGAAATGAGGCCCATATGGAAAGGCACACATTTGGAGATATGCACTCTGAGGCGAGATGGCCATCCACAGGCCATAGAGATAGACCAGGATGGATACGTCCCCTACAGTCTCCAGAAGGAGCCAGCCCGACCCAGACTGTCTGGCAACTTGGACTGTAAGACCCCCAGCCTCTGCTGTTATATAGCTATCAGTCTGGGGTACTTTAATATGGCAGTTCTAGGAAACAAGAATGAACTTGAGTTAGGATAATGAGCACAGTACTCTGGGACATCCCAGGAGCTCAGCATTTAAACCTTGCTGAATGAACTTGGTGGTCCAGGAACCACAGCATCATGTCTAGACTCCAAGGTTACCAGGTGACAAAGGTCAGAATTTCCCCGTGGTAAGGTTGCTGTGTGGCTTGTCTTCCTTCGGAGAAGTTTCCAGAATAACGGGTTTCTGTCAAAGCTGCGTCTAACCCAACTGCTGCTTCCAAGCCCATTGATGGATGTGAATTTAGGCATTTTATCTCGGGCAGGTTCAGAGGCCTGGCCAGACATTTAGCTTGAACTGGGTCTCACGAAGACCCCGAGTCACCAGTGACTCTAGAGAGTCACTCTGGGATCCAACACTCAGCTCTACCCTTCCGGCTGGCAAAGATCCTCCTCGAGCCTCCTCTTCCCCCAGGCTGTGCTGCTGCTCCCCTCTCAGGTCCTCTTCCCCTTCCTCAGAGGATGGCTCAAAGGCTTCCTCTCCTTCCCTGTCCTTCCACAGTGCTGTGCGCAGACTGCTCCATACACTTGTCCTTCCACAGTGCTGTACGCAGACTGCTCCATACACTTGTCCTTCCACAGTGCTGTGCGCAGACTGCTCCACACACCTTGAGGCAGAACCTGCCTCTTCCTTTTTGCTGGTCAACCTTCCTAGACACACCCACCCAGCAGCATTTCTTCCCTGAGTCTGGTTTCCAACCTCTGTCTTCTGAATGGGTTTTGTTGTAGTAGGAGCACTGGGAATCCAGTGTTCATAATTGTAATCCAGGCTAAAACACAGAGCCGTTTGTGCTTATTCATTCTCTACCACCCAACATGGGCGTGGCTAGTGTAACGAGGTTGACTCTGAGGTCCCCCTGTTTGTCTATTTTGCAGGTATCTGTTTCTCTCTCACCCTCCTGTACCCTGGACTTCCTGCATAGGCGGGTAAAGGACGTGTTAGTCTGTAGTAACTTTTTCTTTCAATTTTCTCTTACAGGCTCCCCCCCTCCCCATTTATAAATTCTTCTTTGCTACCATTTTTGAGAGTCACGTGGTCCCTTGCCTTCAGAAACTTAAGATAGAGTCCAGCATTGCTTTTCTACATTTGAATGACAGCTTCAGTCCCAGAATTTGACCCCCTGCAGGGCTTGCAGTCTGTAAGGCACACAGGCACGCTGCAGGAGAAGGTCACAGAGGTGACGTATAAGGTCAAGGTGTTGAGTGGCCCTTGAAGCTACTGGTCCTGACAGTGCCATCACTGGTGGAAAGCCCAGACTGGTGGACACTGCCCTGGCCTCAAGACTAGTATCTGACCTGAACCGTGTGGCACCGTCAGGATCTTGCCTCATTAGCATCATGCCCTGAGAACTGCCCCATTGGCTCCTCCAGTCTGGTCCGGGGTGGGGGTGGGAGGCAGAGTGAGCAAAGCCACAGGCCAGGCTTTTATCCACTCTCATGTTCTCTAAGTGGGTAAACAAGGCAGGATGCTCCCTGTCTCCGTAAGGGCAGCCTGGCATGGTCAGCCTTGAGCTAGGCACGATGGGAGCTCCTGCCTTCAATCTACTCAGGTGCTGGAAAAATCCAGCCCACCTTTGGCCCTTTCTCAGTGCACCTGCCTGGGAAGGCCTGCTGTGTAAGGTGTTCTACCTTTGAGGGGAGAGACAGAGGGAGAGACAGAACAAGATGGGTAGAGGGGGAGAGAGAATGACAGGGAGAGAGAGAGAGTGAGCGAGCAAAAGAGAGAGAAAGAGATAGAGAGAGAGAGAGAACAAAATGGGTAGAAGAGGAGAGAGAACAACAGGGAGAGAGTGAGATCGAGCAAGCAAGAGAGAGCGAGAGAGCGAGCAAGCGAGAGAGGGAGAGAGAGAAAGAGAGTGTGCGAGAGAGTGATAGAGTGAGAGAGCGAGAGCAAGAGCGAGCAAGTGAGAAAGAGAGAGAGAGAAAACAAGATGGGTAGAGGAGGAGAATGGAGGAGAGAGAGAGAGAGAGAGAGAGAGAGAGAGAGAGAGAGAGAGAGAGAGCGAGAGACTATGTATAAATAGTACAAATGTGAACGTGAAGGAGTACGGAGACCAAGCGAGTGTCTGTGATTGTGCAAACGTGCACAAATGAGGGTGCAGGCTTGTGGGTGTGAACTGAGCATGATCACACATGTGAATATGCAAATAACTGTGAACATAGGCAAGTGAGAGAACCAAGGTATCACGTAGCTGTGTTGGAGTATAACCGCTGTATTGAGAGTGTGTGTGGAGAGTGTGTGAATGTATGTGTGTGCAGGTACGCACAGAGTATGAATGTGGGAGGGCGTGGGCGTGTCTATTATGGTTGCATGCTCAACACTGTTGGGGATGACCTCTCCACTCTCTGGACTGGGCTGGAGCTGAGCCCTTCTGCTTTGTGTCACGACAGAGCCAGCCAATTCTTGATTCCAGTGGCTCAGGAGCATCCAGATTCTGACTCTGTCTGCTTTAGCTATGCTGCTTATCACTGTGAGCAAATGCCTGAAAAGAGGCAACTTGAGGGAGGGAAGATTTATTTTGCCTCCTGGTTTTGGAGGCTCGAGCCCATCATGGCAGCAGGTGGCTCCATGGCCGTGGGAGTTTGCCGCAGCCAGCAGCTGCTTACTCACATCTGAAGATCAGAAAGCAGAGTGGGGATGGGAAGTGGGGTGAGCTACAAACTACAGGCCTGCCCCTGGCCACCAGCAGTCTGCTTTCTCCATTGAGAACCTCTCTTCATAATTGTTCTACAATCTTCCAAAAGCAGTGCCACCGTCTGGAGACTAAGTGTTTAAACACGTAAGAGGTGTGTGTGTTTGTGTGTGCTTTGTATTTGAACAGGCATTCGAGGTGACTGCCTGCAGTACTGGAATAAAGATACCCAAGCCCTGCATAGGAAATGATACTCCTTCCAAACCAGGAGCAGAGATGTGTGATACTCCTTCCAAACCAGGAGCAGGGATGTGATACTCCTTCTGGACCAGGAGGCAGGAGACCCCAAGTCAGCCCAGACTCGGAGGAAGACTGCCAGCCCAAGCAAGGTCAAAGGTCTGGTTCTAAGCCTACTGGAGCCCTGCACATGCTGGGCTGCTTACCACTACCCAGAGGCTTTCGTTTCCATGGTTAGAAACATAGCAGGGCCTCTTGGGGTCAAGGTGTGAGTTGGGGGAGATGTCAGGAGGGTGGCATGGTGGAAACCCTCTGACAGACACCCTGTGGATAAAGGTTTGGGCTGAATGAGGATACATCTTCCATCATGGGGATTTTGACAGGGGAGGATTCCTGGGGGAGCTGTGTGGGCAGGAGCTACGTCCTTCACGGGACTCTGCAAACAGGGTTTCCACAGGTGATTTTCCCACCAGCTGGGAGTTAAACCTAAAGATAGAGCCTGGTGTTAGATCCTGTCACGAGCATTGTGCCACTGTGCTGGCTTCTCCGGAAGTCACCTTGCATCTTAAGGACAGACTATCCCTTCAGGAATGTGGCTTGGTTAATTGAGTACCACTGTTGTTTTCTGGGAGAGGGGAAAAAAAAATGTTTTCAGAATGTGGTGTTATATTTAGTTTTTCAGCAAATTACCCCAAATTGTTTTCAAAGCTGTATTTTATTGTTGATAAATTGAAAATGTCATCTTGAATTATTTCTTTTTCGTAGGCCGCACTATCTTAATTAGCCAGGTAAATGAGGAGAATGTTCTTTTAAATGGGCCTTTGTTACTAGGCTTGTCACAGTGGACGGCAGGGACCAGCAGGGAGGGCAAGGCTGGCTCTGGGTGTTTCTCATCCCCTCCGTATGCTGATAGTGAGTACTGGTGGCAAAGCCAGGCTGAGAGTACGGTTGGGTCTACCCAACTCAACAAGCATCTCTCCACTCAGCATTTGCTACTGTTGCTTCATTAAAAATAATTAAAAATGCATGGTGGCGCTCGCTTCTAACAGCAGTGGTCTGGAGGTTGAGACTGGAGGACGGTAAGCTCATGGCTGATGTGGGCTACAGAACAAGTTCAAGGTCAGAGGGGCCCACATAGCAAGACTGCGATGTAGCTCAGTGGTAGAGCGCACATGTCACAGGCACAGGGCCCTAAGTCCAGCCCCTCACTGTTAAACAAATCAGGGGTAAATGTTGACCTGGGTGTGGCTGTAGGTTAGAAGGTCTAGGCTGAACTGTTCAGGAGGCGTAGGATACCAAGTTCCCCATAAGAGTAGAATGTTGCATAATGTCACCTGGGAATCATCTCCAGCAACTGGAGCTGTTTCAAGGCCCCAGGAGTCTCCAGGATGGAGTTCTGCAGGGTTTAGGAAGGGGTCTGAGATGACTAGGGAGTGCAGGCATCTCCAGTGAAGGATGCAGTGGGGAAGGTAGCCCACCTAGTGACTTAAACCACACACCAAGGGGCAGTGACAGCTGTCCATGTGACATTCCAGATGTTCCCCCAATAGTTTCCTTAGCCTTTCTAGGAATGAAAGGGCTGGTGGCCAGCTGTGATACCGTACCACCACTGTCCAGGAATGCCCTGCTCATCCTCTCCATAGCAACGGCTTCCACATAGAAGTCAGGTTCCAGTTCAAGCGCGACCTGTCAAGTGCTCTGCTTCTAAACCGGGCTAGCTCCCTAGAGCAACTGCTCAGGTGGCCATGGGCCAGGGGATGTACGACCACACAGACCTGTCGCAGTGCAGCTCTGGAGGCTGGACACCCAGGTTAAGGTGTTAGTAGGGCTGGTTCATCTGGGGCTTAGGGAAGCATCTGTTCCGTGGTTCTTGCAGCTTCTGGCTATGGCTCACAACCCGAGGCTTATATTCCAATCTCTCTGGTCTGTCTCCATCTTCATCTGGCCTTCTCGCTATTGTGGTTCTGTGTCACAACTCCATTTTCTTCCTCTTAAAAAAAAGTCCTACTTAGTTTTTCTTGTTTATAATTGTGTGTGTGTGTGTGTGTGTGTTTGGTGGGAGCATGTGACTGACAGAGAGTGGCTTCTGAGTGTCTGTTCTCACCTTCAAAACCTGTTAAGGCATGCTTACGGCATACTCCAGGGTAGCTGGCTGGTATGTTACTGGATGATTCTTCTGCCTCTGCCTCCCATATTACATTAGCTGTGCTGGATTACAGATGTGTACCACAACATCTGGCTTTTGCATGTGGGTTATAGGGATCTCCTTCCAGGTCTGAGGTTTATATGGCAGGCAAGTGCTTTTACTCCCAGAACCGTCTTGCCAGCCCCAATGTTTTCCTTTGATTTAAAAAGGCGCCAATTCACTGGGAAGAGGATCCGCCTTAAATCCAGGCTGATCTTTTGCGAGCTAACATGGTTAGATCAACAAAGCCCTTCTTTCTGAACACACTCAGACTCACAAATCTCAGAGCTAGACCCAGGCTGTATCCTTTGAGGCCACTATCGACCCAGAGCTTCATTCCCTCATCTTGCCTTGAACTGTTGCTGTTGCAAAGAGGTTAAAGGGGTGCTAGCTTGTCCAAAAGGTGCCCAGTGTGGCGTGTGCTGAGAGGGTGCCTCAGAGCCTGGCACCCCGCCTTCTCTGCCTCTACCACTCACTGCTGGGGCTGGAGCTAGGTATTCCTGTCTCTTCAGCATCAGTGATTCTTATAGGTAACTCCTTAACCCCTAAGACTTAGGTTAGGGCTAGATCTGGGCTTTAGGAGGAGGGCACCCTTGCCTTGTGGTCCTTTATCCCTCCTGCCTTTTCCCACAGTACCTTGCAGAAAAGGCTGTGGCTCAGGGTGTTTGCTATAACTCTCTCTAATTAGTTTATTATATATATATTTTCCTAAGCCCGGAATAGAACAAACACTAAACGATTATAGAGAGCTTAAATTTTTTCTTCACAAATGTGACATTAGAAAAAGTATGAAATTTAAACTGAAGCCTGAATTGTGAGGACAGCAGTCTCCCACCCCTCTAACCCCCCACCCCTGCTCCCTGAGTCTTCAGGGTCAGGAGTGGTGCATGGGCTTGGCATCGGAGCTGAGGAAGGCTTGGTTCTGAGGCTTCTGTATGCCAGCGGTCATGCTGCACGTTCCCGCTAGGAGGCGCTCTAGACACGGTTTCAGCACACAGCACCTCCAGGGACCTGGCACCTCCCCTTGCTGCTGGTACACAGGTAAGCAGGAGACTGAAAGATAGATGTAGGCCCCAGTTTACCCTCATCAACCAGTCACAAAGCAGTCAAGGGTGGAGTATTTTCCCTAAAACCCCCTCCTCTCTTGGATCCTCTGGAAGAGCAGCAAGAGCGCTTATCAACTGAGCCGTTTCTCTGGCTTGTTGCTGGTTTCCTTTTAACTCAGGTGAGACCCCAGCCCACAGAATGATGTCACTCAAAATTCAGGGTCGATCTTCCCATTTAGATTAACCCAATCCAGAAAATCTCTTGCAGACATGTTCAGAGGTTAATTACCGTGGTAATTCCAAACCCCATCAAGCTGACAAGCAAATTAACCAATATAGCATATGTTCTTTGCACAGCTTCTCGATACAAAGTAACACTTTGGGAAGATCAGCCCAGAGCCCTGGATGTGGTTTAAGCTTGAGTGAGAACAAAGAAGTTTTGGACCCTGACAGAGACGTAGAATCGCTTCAGAGTCTAGCCTGCAGGTGCCCAAAGTACCTTAGAAACTCGGTCACGTGCCTAACTGCGTAAAAGCAAGAGCTCTGGAATAAAGGGGAAAACTTTACCACACTTTGCAAGGGAATGGAATATCATCATGAAAATATTTTGCAGCTAAAAGATTTACCTAACCTAAACATAATTTTTCTTTTGTAAAATAATGTATTTTAAAATTTCTGATCTTTTCTATGATGACAAGAGGGTCTCAGAGTATGCTGCCTGGGATATATGTCTGCAAAAAATCAATACATTTAATCCAAACCTTCAAAGTTAAGATGATATTTAGCCAACATGTGAGAAATATTTTTTTTTGGAAGGGACCTGGGCTATGGAGAAAGCATTAAAACTCCCAAAGCCGATGTTTGGAATTGCTATTCGATTTTGCTGTTGACATCTGTATGTGCCATACTTGTATCTATGGCTCCGAGGAAGCAGAATTGTCTAATGTAATTCAATTTTCCAAATGAAGACTTTGAGCACATTTGTGGAAATAGAAAACGACACTAAGCATTTTAGCCGACGAGGGAAACTGGATGATACCAGTCAAGCTCTATCCACTCCTGGTCTGCACGCAGATGTGAGCAGGATCCATGCAGCCCAGGGCCCGGTTTTGCATCCACTGGAATATGGTACTCTGGCTTTTATGTTTAATGCCAACAGACCCTAGGTTCAGTTCAAGTTAATAGTCCTTGAGTGTTCAGACTGCGTGTGCACTGGAGCTGGCAACACATGTGGAGAAGGGCAGGGACGTCTCCTGAAGGGAATGAGTAGGGTAGGCAAAACCCACAGTCTGTTCGCTGGCAGCTCTGTAGGGAAGAACTTGCACTGTTGGGCTGGCATGGAGGGGATCTCTGGTACAGACAGGATGCTGAGGTGCGAGGAGAGAGTTACCGGCCAAGGGGAAAGAATGCGATCGCCATCCATAGACACAGCAGGCATCATATGTTTAGGGCTTCCTGTGCATATCCCCGAGACCCTCTGGGCCAGCCATGCTCAGAGCAACCGCCTGGGAGGAGGAGGGCTCTGTGTGCCTGTAAACAGGCTACTGGTTACAGAGCTCATCTCCACTCTCATTTCCTGGGCACAGGTTGGCCTTGCCAGGGGCTGCTGTGTGCAGATCATCACAGGCAGAGAAGCTTAGCCAGGTGTGCAGCCAGAGAGTGGAACCCGATCTCAGAAATGATGGTGCTCCCAAGACTGGAGCCCAGGGGCCTGTCCTCACCAAAGGTGCTCTTCAGCTGGCACCCTGATGGAAGAGGAAAAACCGGTTAGACAAGATGACAGACATGAGCCCACTGCTCAACTTCCGGGGACAGAGTTTTCCTGCCAAGGGACTTCCACAAGGGTGTCTACAGCTCTCCACCAGTCTTGGGTCTACTCAGCTGTTCTGTGATGGTGGTTCAGGGCCACTATCACATTTGGTGTGACCGCGTCTTCCTAAGAGCCCATGGCCTGGTCATTGCCATACTTTCACATAATCTGTAACGCTGATTTATTATTTTCTATAGTGCAATAACTGAATCAAACAAAATATACCTTGGATTAGTATTTTAATATAAAACAGAGGACTTCCTTGTAAAACAAATTTTATACTCAGCAGAAAAATTTCAAAAGTATATCTATATCTATATAATTTATAAACATATACATTATTCCTATGTATAATAATTTAGGTGGGGTTGCTGGCGAGATAGTTCAGTAGGTAAAGTACTAGCATGAGGACCCGAGTTCATATTCCCAGAACTCACACAGAGCTGGTCATGGTAGCTTGAATCTGTAATTCCAACACCCCTACGGCAGATAGGAGGGAGAGACAGGATCACTGTATGGTGGGGTGAATGAGAATTGTTCCCCATAATCTTGGGTTATTTGTTCTGCAGTTGATGGTGCTCTTTGGAGAGTTTTAGGGGGTGCAGGCTTGCTGGAGGAATTACATCACCGAAGGCAGGTTCTGAGATTAAAAGCCTTGCACCTCTTTCAGTTTACTCTCTGTTTTCTGCTTATATTTGAAGATGTGAGCTCTCGGCTTCTCTCCCCGTCACCATGCCTGCCACTTGTTGCTATGCCTCCCACCATAATGGACTTGTATTCGTCGAAAACTATAAGCCAAAATAAACTGATGGGTTGTATTACAACAGAAATGTAACTAAGGTACCCCAGACAGTCACTGGCCAGATAGCTTGGCAGAGACAGAAATGAATAAGAGACCCTCTCTCAAGAAAGGTAGAGATCAAAGATTGACATCTGTGGTTGCCCTCTGACCCTCCACATGCACACTATGACATAATTATGTCCACATTCAAACAGACAATACACCTACACACAAACATACTTTAACATATATCAAATACACAAACAATTAAAGTTTTTTTGGGGGGGTGGGAAGACATAGCCTGGGTGGTTTCATGCTATTCCTAAGTTAACAGAGAGGGGACATGGGTGCTAGCACCCAGGCTCGTGTGATGACAGGGTTATTTTTATCAAATCAATGCCATGGGCTTTCACCATTGAGCTATTGACACTCTACTTTCTTCTGAAGCCTGTAGATCTTGAAAGGAATTTTATGATTGACAGATTCACAGAAACTCTGGAAATAGGTGCTTTTGAGTTGATGGAAATTGTGTTGGATAATCTGGGTTTGGGAGAAACCACTTATAAACAGTGTAGGTGTTGGTTGATCAAAGGCCCCTTGTCCCATCTCTGCTTTAATTAATATTAATAAAGGTTGGTAGCTAACACATAACTTGGAGCACAGTGGAACGCGTGCTATTTAGACTAACTGAGGATTTAACAATCTGTGAAGTCAGTGGCATGGGTAATAGCTGACAGAGGGAAAACAGCAAAGGTGGAGGAAGGACTGGATGAGCTCGGAGCTGCTGCCCTGGATTGTCTGTTTCCTCAGTTCTCGGCAGTCTGGAGCCTCAGAGGACAGCCTCGTGTTGAGCACACACCAGGATCACCCTCCTCTCTCAGAGGACTTTGGATTGGCTCACTGTTTTCCTCTGCGGCTCTTTCTCTGTTTGACTCGTGAGGATGGAGCTGATGAACCTGTGGTTCTCTGCTCATGTCTTCTCCTAGGCTGCAGCTAGCTGCACTGTGGCTCCCCCAGGAAGCCCTTCTCAGATGTGTCTGTCCTCAGAGGAGTAAGGTCTACAATTAAAACCCCAGCTTTTTAGCCCTTGAGCTAACCCTGAGCATGCCGAGGAAGGCCTCCTCTGGGCTGGTAGACCTAATTAGGTTTAATTAATGAATTCCAGGAATAGCTAAGTCCTGGAGAACTGCGTGGGCCCTAGGGAAGGAATGGGAGCTTCTGTCTCCCAGATATGTCATTAATGCCTTTTATCACGTTGACAGCACGATTGCATCTCTCCTGCTCTGTTTTTCTTTGATCCTTGAAATGAAGCTTTGATCCCATTTCTCAGTTATCACTGAAGGAGTTCCTGGACCTTTACTGCCGGAAGGTAGATTCCTTCAAAGAGTCCTGATTTTGTGGCAGGTTCCAAAACTGGATGCTTGTTGCAAGAGCTCTGCCTCTGAGCAGCCTGGGCTCTGCCTCTGAGTGTTGCTTGGAGCTTGAGGCAGGAATGAAGGTGGTACTCACTGTGCCTGTCTCTGCAGTATGCTCAACAGTGATTCTCATAGACAGTGGTGGCAAGGGGGTGGCCATCAGCTCAACTCTGATGCCATCCCCTTAGGTTAGCTCAGTCCCTGGGTGGAGAGCAAAGTCCTGTGACAAGAACATTTGCTGCAAACAGGACCCCAGGATCCCCACGTTTCTGTGCTTTTGTCTGCCAATTTCAGGGTTCTCAGCCCCTACCACTTTACAGGAGATTCCTGAGAACAATGCTTCTTAAACTGGGTTGCCAGTCTGTGAAGGGTTGCTAAACTAAGTGTGTTTGTGTGTGTGTTGGGTATCTCTAAAAATTTGTCAGTGGTAAAAGGTTTCCAAACTTGCAAGAGTAGAAAAAAACAAAAACAAAAAACAAACAAAATAAAACAAAACAAAATTAAAAACAAGGTGTCCCATGAAGTCAGGTTGATGTTTGCCTGCGCCACTGCACAGGCCTTTCCGCTGCACAGGCCGTTCCACTGCAAGGTTGTTCTGCTGCACGGCCTGTTCCACTGCATGGGTTGTCCTGCTGCACAGGCTGTTGCCCTGCATAGTGTGAACAGATGCTGCCCAAACCCTTCAGTGCAGACTGAAGACTATTGAGTGTTATGATTCTCAGTGTTTTTACCATTCTTTCCAAGTCTTCTGCTTCCATAGACACATAATGGTTTGACCATAGAAAACAAGACTTACGTTATCTTCCTACTGCTCTTTTTCAACGTGTATCAGATAAATTTATCTTCGGATTGTATTGCAGTAGACAAACAAGCATATCCATCTCATTAGTCTGCAAATTTGCCTTCACTTTTAATAAGAGGTGGAATTACATGTATGCCTTCTTAAAAAGAAGGGTTTTTTTTAACAGTTTCTTTATGATTTGTTATCAACATTTGGTTTGCATTTTATTGTATTACTATACAGCTGTTTTATACATAATGGGGCTTGTAGAAATTAGGGTCACTAAGGGCTGTGAAAAGGCTTAAGAAGCCTGATCCTAGAATATCTCAGCAGAGCACGGGACTTGGGGTGATCTCTTCACTAGAGGGTGTAGATGGAGAGGCGTGTTGGGCAGGGTCTAGAAGGCTCTTCGGCTTTGGGATGCCAGCCCTCTTAGGTTCCCCATGTGTTCACTAACCAGGAAGCCCTCCCCATCTCATGGCCCAGATTCATGGGTGTTTAGAAACACAGGCACAATTACTCAAATCATGTGGTATGAGTGTCTCTAGCCCCTCCTTTCCTGGAGATCAGAGGCAGAAGCTTCCAGTCCTCTGATCCCTCTGATTCCTGCTAGGCTTTTGGAGATGGGTACCCATCCCTCTCCTCCAGGAACCATCTCATTTGCATAGCAGATACCCCATCACGGGTGAAATGCCTAGGTCAAGTGAAGCTTTGGATTCTAGCCTAGAAAGTGGCTGTACTGGAACTTGCAATTGAGATCAGCCTGGCTTTAAACTCACAGAGATCTTTCTGCCTCTGCCTCTGCCTCCTGAACTCTGATATTAAAGGAATTTACCATCATACCCAGCATATTACAGATACAAAAACAAAACAAAACAAACAAACAAACATAAAATCCACAAACATGGTATCCTACTGAGGGCTGTTGAGTTAGCCAGGCCTCAGCCAGAGCTAGCCAGCCCAGGTAATCCTCAGAAGAGCTGCTCACAGGTGCCTTTGGTACACCTCTTCCTTGTCCCTGCTGCAGTGAGGCTCTGGAGGAACATTGCATGGCCAGGCCCCGCCTGTTTCTTCTCCCCTCTGCTCTTGGCGTGTTGTTCTAGAGGGAGTGGAGGAGGGGTGTCTGTCCACAGAGCACCGTCAACAAGAAAATGTCGCTGACTTCCCCTATGGATCATCTGGCCCTGGCCCTTAGCACATGCTCACCTTCTCAGAGGAGCCAGATCCCAGGAGAGGGTTCCACCCCAAATGGGTCCCCCTGCTGGTTATGTGCCACACCAAGCACTATTTAGTCTTCAGAGAATCTCTAGGCTTCTGTTCTTCAGAGGCAGAAGCAGTAGGCACCTGGCTTTAAAGCACATGCTGGTATAGCTTAGCAGCAGAGCATTTGATCTGTATGTGTGAGGTTCTAGGTCCTACTCAATAAATAAATAAATAAATAAATAAAGATAGATAGATAGATAGATAGATAGATAGATAGATAGATAGATAGATAGATGAAGCGCAAACATAAAAAAACACACCTTGTTCTCGGCCATCAAAATGACTGACGGGTTTGTCATGAAGGCACAGGAGGTCTCCAGGGTCCTGTTTAGCTTGCTCTCCAGCAGTCTCCCAACTGTCTTTTCTTTTGTTCCCAGTGGGCCGGCCAGCAAGATGGCTCAGTTGGTAGAACGCTTCCTGTGCAGGCCCAGAGACCTGAGTTTGATCCATGGGACCGTCATAAAGGTGGAAGGAGAGAAGTCAACCAACAAAGTTAGTCTCTGATCTTCACATATGGCGTGCGTGCCTGTACACATTAACACGCACGCACGCACACACACACACACGCACACACACACGCGCACACACACACGCACACACACACGCACACACACACACACTCACACGCGCACACACACACACACACACGCACACACACACACCAATAAAAATTTAAAGGTTAAAGAAAAGCATTAAGAAATACAGCAGTAATTCAATAAGAATAGGTAGAAAGAGTTACTAGACATCCTTTTATTCCCCAGGTTCTGGCTGACTCATGTTTTCCCTCTCTCCAGTCCTGTGTGTCTCTTCCTTGACTGGGGAAAAAATTCTTCTTCAGACTGAGGTGACCTGCTGAAGTGACATTCCAAGATATCTTCCTGACCGACCCGCACCATAGTTTTGGTCTTCTTGACCAACCCTTCACTAGGGTCCTCTTTTAGTATCTACCATGTTCTGAGCCAGCACTGCTTGGTGCTGCCCTCAGTGGGAACTCAATAGCTGCTAAGTTTGCTGAACTCAGACAAGGACTCAGTCATCACACTTGACTGCTCTCCCATGACCCCAAAGATGGAGAGAAGAGAGATGAAGTGATACAGGCTAAGCTTCGTGTTTAGGGCTGAGGCCTGGGGCCTGGGGCCTGGGGCCTGGGGCAGGTTAATGGGAGGCATGGGGGAAAGTCCCCAGGTGAGCTGGGGTAGGATACAGTAGAAAGGCTGGTACTGGGTCTGGCCACTACTGGGGAGAGTGACATTCTGAGTGTGTTCAGTGGCTCACAGTGCCACTAAGAAGCCTCTTTCTTCTTTCTCCTGCTTTCCTCTCTCTTCAAAGCCTTCCTGTAACTTCAAAGCTATTATTCTTCACCCTGTGAGCTCCAATGCCGAAAACTCCAGAGCTGAGCTCCCATTTGCAGAAACTGGGAATCAGGGGGACACTCAAGATGAAAAGTCTGGTGACCATTCACGCTGGGTGTGGGCTGTGATGAGTAGCTATGCTTCCAGTGTGCCCTCTAGGAAAGCATGGCTGTCAACACCCCTCTTACTCCTGCTCTGGCATTCTGTGCCCCTTTCCAGAAGGATTCAGGTGCTCCCAGCAGAATGTGCACGGTGCCTTCCCAGGAGGCGCTTCTGGTACAGGCACCCTCGCCTGTCAGGGCTTAGCTAGACACCAAATGGAAAATCTGTAGATGGGGTTTTCAACTCATGGCATCACCTCCCCTTAGGAGGAGAAAACATGTTTAGAAGAAGTTTAGTTTAGTTGAGGAAGACTGATTTGTCCATTCAAAGCAAGGAAGTGATGTGGGAGTCCCCTCTGTGTGCTGTGATTACCATTAATGAATGAAGAAACTGCTTTGGGCCTGTAGCGAGGCAGAACTTTAATAGGCAGGGAAAGCTAGGCTAAATTCTGGGAGAAAGAAGGGCGAAGTCAGAGAGACACCATGGATCCACTGCCAGAGATAGACGTGCTGAAACTTTGCTGGTAGGCCATGAACTCGTGGTGATATGCAGATAAATAGAAATGGGTTAAGTTAATATGAAAGAGTAAAGAAAGTTTGGGGGGCTCTTCCACTGGCCTTGCTGAACTCCAGGATTTAAATATAGCTCTTACACACAACCCTGCAGAACTGGAATGCTCCTGTTTCAGTTTAGGTGTAGCTCTTATGTACGTCCCTGCAGAACTGGGATGCTTTGTTTCCATCGCAGCATCCGTGCTGGAGCTCCTGTGCCATTTCATGAGAAAGGCAATGCTTGGGTGCCTGTGTTGGCTGTGCCATCTTTCTTGCCATTCGTTGAGGAGTTGTGGGGACTCTGTGTTCCTGACCCCAGGGTGGATTGTTCCTTCGAGATTTCCTCCTGCCTTTTCTTTTCAGAACTTTCTTGGAGCCAAATTTGTGTACTTTGCTAGAGGAAGAAGACCCCTGATGCCAGGTGACACCCAGTCTGTGACCCTTGCCTGGTAAGAAGGGGTTGACGGTGCAGATACAAGTGATTCTTGAAAGAGGACTTTGCTGGTTCGTCTATAGAGCCAACACAGCCCGGAATGACCTGGGAAGGGAATCTTACTGAGGGACTGCCTAGGTCAGGTTGGCCTGTGGGCATGTCTGTGGTGAATACTCTTTACTGTTAATTGTGGTGGGCTGGTGCAGAATATTCCTTTACACTGTGTGAAGATGTGTCACTGTGATTGGTTTAATAAAGAGAAGAATGGCTATTAGCCACGCAGGAAGAGGTTAGGCGGGACTTCTGGGGACAGAGAAGACTTGGAGAAGAAGAAAGACATGGAGGAAGTAGGATGGGCAAGACAGAGTAAAAGTAACCAAGCCATGAAAGAACATAGATTTAAAAATGTGAGTTAATCTGAGTTATAAGAACCAGTTATAAACAATCCTAAGCTAAGGCAAAACTTTAATAATTAATAATAAGTCTTCATGCCAGTTTGTGAGCTGGTGGCCCAAAGGAAAGTCTGACTACAGTGGAAACATGGGCAGCACCATCTGTAGGTCCAGATTACAGGACCTGGAGGGGGGGAAGGTTTTGCTTCTTTGCTTGCTTGGTCTTTACTCCCACGGTCAAGTTCATTTATGCTGTTGCTGTTACTGCTGATGCCTTCTCTAATATGGAAGCCGGTTTCTTTGGGCTTTCGATGTGTACTGACAACAACAGATCTCCAGGAATTCTTTGGGTTTTCAGCACTAGGTTGAGATAGCTGAGGTAAACAGCCCCGTGGACTGAGCAATTACTGGGTGCTCAACTTCCCAGATAGGAGACAGACTGTTGGACTACTCTGAGCATATTGTGTAAACTAAACCAGCACACAGGTCCACAGCTGCCTCTGAGAGACTGTGTTCAGCAGAGACCTTTTGATATTTCTTCCTCTTCTGGTCCTGATCCCAGCCATTGGAACTGGGGCTCCATGGAATGGAAAGGATAGATAGCAGGGTTACAGTGGGAGGTGAGTGGTGATGGGTCTCAAGAAAGCCCTGGATTAAACCAGGGATCTCCGGCTTATCGAATGGTTTCAGAAAATCCCTAATTGGGGACAAGGCTGGACTGCTGTTCTTTTGAGTGTCACCTGGGAAGCAAGGTACCTGGCAAGGCAGTTCCCTCTTGAGAAGATGAGGGTTGTCTGGAGAAGCTGTGCAAACTTCCCACTGAGGGATGGGCTGTTCACACTAGGGACAGACATTAGGGTGGACCTAGGCACCAAGGATCTAGGAGCCAGTAAGAAAGGAGGCAAGGATGAGGCCATTGCCTGACGGCTCCCCCTCCCTCTGTGTGTGTGTGTGTGTGTGTGTGTGTGTGTGTGTGTGTGTGTGAGAGAGAGAGAGAGAGAGAGAGAGAGAGAGAGAGAGAGA